>NC_134193.1:1854414-2206603 GCF_964188355.1 Buteo buteo | reverse complement strand
ATTAAGGCACTTCTGGGGCTTCCACAGTAAGCAAAACAGATCTCTGCATGACCCTGTGTGCATCGTAATTTTTTTCCTCCATTGTCAAATCATGGAGTGGAACTCATGGTTCATCAGACTCTGGTCTCCCCTGGAGAAAATATTCCCATTTTCAGAAGCTCAGAAAATCTGAGCTTGATGCATCATCCTCACAGTCAAGGAATGAGTCAGACCAAGGCCAGGTGCAGGACAGAGGGGTGTGACAGTGCAAGTGGTGACCTGTAAGGGGAATTGAAATGAGTGAACTTCTAAGGTTTCGAAAAAGCTTCCTCAGCCTGGAGGAGCGTGTAACTGCATCTGTTTGTTGTGCAGTTCTGTTACTGTGTGGTGTTGCGTAGGTCAGGTATGGACAAATGTGCCCTAACTTGCAGTCTGAGCCAGTCATTAGCGTGTAATGCTTTCTCTGTCAGCAGTAGCACTGACCTAGGCTGAGTAAAGGTGAGGTAGATGCTGCATTGCTTAATGAAGTTGATGCTTGTGACTAGAAGATGGCTTTAGAGATGCTGCTGCTATTATGGGCAGCAAAAACATGCACTTCCTTCCCGAGTTTAAGCTTAATGGAGATTTTTTTTTTTCCTTGATTAGGACCAGAATAAAAACTCCAGATCACGTTCCTGAGTTGAATGTAGCCTATTCCTTTAGTCCTACTATTGTAGCCTTACAATTGCGGTATAAATAGTAAAGTTAAAAGCTGGGCACTCTGTGTCTGCAACTCTTGTGCTATCTGCCCCCCCACCCACAAAAACCAAAGGTAGGCTGAACACCGGACTGTGGCATGCTGCAGGTAAAAGCCTGTAGAGCCTTTTGTCCCATTTAGCTCTATTTGAGCAATGGGACAGTCAGGCCTGCTTGACATTGGAGTCACTAATTTCAATTCCTATTAAGGGTAATCTGTCAGAGCACTCACTAGCATTTGTCTAAGCGTGCTGAACTGTCAACAAGCTGCCTATCATTCTAACCCATTTCTTAAAACGGTCCAATTGTTGAAGGGTTTGGGGATGAGGGATGGCCAGGTTTTTGTTTGCTCACTTGTTTTATGTAGGGAGGAGCAGCTTTTCCAGATACTTTAGGGTGGGCCAGGTGATAGGTAGTGTCTGTGATGGCTGAAATTCGGCTTGTGATTAGGTCTGAGAGGTGCATCTTAGCCTTTTCTCTTTGCATGGTGGCCTCCCTGAAGGCACACTAGTGTGTGGTTAACTCCTGCTGCTTTGAGCGAGTTTTGATAGAGCTCATTCCCAGCATGGCTTTGGTGCCAACCAGGATTCTCCTAAACAATGCTGAGCCGCAGTCTGGCAGTCAGCATTGGCAAAGAGGTATTGTTGGTTTGGATGCAGCAAACCTCATTTTGAGGGCAAGACAGTTCAACACTAGCATTGACCCAGGCACACCGGGTGATGTGATGGGCTGTATCAGCCTTCGTTTTATGGTTCTGCCATACTGATCCATGTTTTCTGGGGTGCTTGGGTCTAACAAAGGAGGCTAAAAAAAAGTGCAAGAGACCTTTAATTTGCAGATTACAGATCTTTTAGAGAAACTTGGAGATAGTTCATAACAGCACAACATCACTAAAATAATTAGGATTTATTTGCAAGACCTGTTTTTTTTTTAATCCCAGAACTTTGTTTCAGACTGTTGAGTAAAATGTAACCCTTATTTGCTATTGTTTGCCCCAAAGCTATTCTGAACTGAAGGGAGTGGTTTTAGCACGGTGACCATTCTAGGGGTGCTAGATACTATGGCTACAGTTTCTAATCTTGTGATTCCCACCTGCTGGCCTGAAATTGCTTTGACTTGCCTGGAGTCATAGAGTTTTCTTCCACCTTTGCTTTCATGAGAGTTCCTAGGCAAAACCACAGCCTGTTTGGAGGGCACAGAACAACTGAACCACTGAATCCTACGGAGGATTTCAGATTTCAAAAGGAACAATGAGGTGAAACTGGGCAAACTTACATAGGGGAAGAAAGCATTGCACTTACATGACCTAGGTCATGGAAGAGCAGTAGGAAGGTGCAGCAATGAAAACTCATCGAATTTAGCCATACACAGCTTGACTGACTAGCACATTATAAAACTACACTAAAAAGAATTATCCACAAAAGTAGCTGAAACCAGAAGAGTAATTTTCTGTTCCTAACTACTGTACCTAAGCATCACCTTAGAATATAAAGTATTGATTGCAGGTCTTGAAAGCAGTCACAGGGAGATTATTGTTGTGATTTGTATAGTCAGTTGAGGAACATAGTGTTCCCCCAACGCTACCGTTCCAGCCACTTTAGGTAATGTCAAGGGAAGTTGTATTTTTCTTTGTGTCGTTCAAGAGACAAAAGAATGTCCTGTGCCAGTGAAGAGCATAAGAAAACAAATACTGCCAGATGTTCACTGAAGTATAACCTGCCCTTAAACCAGACATTTGAAAACATGCCTTCAGTACCCTGCCATATCTTAACACTATCCGCAGTAGAAAGACCTGGCAAGAAGCTGGAGAAAAGCATTGGCCGAACTCCTGGCTGACTCCCCTAAACACATGAGCTGTTTGGTTTGTACCTGTTCCCAGGATTTCCATCATTTGTCTATCACTGAAACTTCACTGTATGTTTGAAAGCATCATCAATGTTTAAGAAGCACTTACGCTGTATATCCAAATTCAAAACCAGTGGCTGCTGTTGGACACCTACTGTGCACCATTTGTACTAGATAAAGAGTGTTTGTGTGGGGAGCTGAAGAGATGTGCTTAACTCAGAAATAGCTCTCTTCCTTGGAAAGCTTAAGGTCTGAATCACACTGTGTTGGCTCAGTTTTTAGCAGACAAGCTATCACATATGCCTCCCTGTAGGCGAAGAGTCGTCACTGGCATCAGGATTAGCAGCCAGGTTCTTTCCCTTTGAAAACTAGAGAATAACGATACCAAAGGCTAAAGCTGACTTTAAGCACAGTCAGGGCAGGAGGTGGCCCAGGGCTGGAGGTTTGAGGAGGTGGGCTAGCAACACTGTGAAGAGGAAGGGTCCACTCGTGTCTGTGCTTGGCCTGCACTGGCCCCTGTGTTTCTCTCTGTTCAAAAGGAGCCAGATAACATACCCCCAAATTGAACTTTATTATTGCCAAGATGGGGACAAAATAAGTTATTTTGCTGAAGATCCTTGAGGCATTAACCACTCCACTGCTGCCTATGAAGCTAAGAAGACTAGAGTCAGCCCTAACATATCCATGGTTGATGTTGCCCTGAGTCAACTGAAAATACTAGTGACACAGACAAATAGGAACACCGGAGAAAAATGTGGAAACCTGGGAGGGGACAAGACAGCTATTGAGCCAAGGCACCTAAAACTGAAAGCACGTGAGAGACAACACTAGCTTGACAGACACTGGTGAACTCAGAGCAGCCTGCGGAGTCCACCTGATAACAACTACAGGAACAAAAATGCAAATATATGCAGACACTTTTTTCTTTTTTTTCTGGAACACAGTGTAAGTTGATGCCTAATCCTTAAATACATGCCACTCCTGATTCCCAGCAGTCCAGAGGAAGCCTTGGGGGAAAAGGGGATGAGGAAACTAGTGCAAAGTTTTTGTAGCTAGCTCAAGAAACAAATTATAGATACGGATTTTAAAACGCTTCAGAGATGCAGAATTTTTTGGAGCTACAGTTTTGGACTCAGTGGCCCACTACTGCAGTAGCACTAATTTTCAAGCCTCACCTCCAGGTTCAGGACTCAAGCACTGCCACAGTTGCAAGAAATGTGGATTGGAAGTTCCTGAACCAACTGGTTGCTGACAATGAGTCAGGGGAATGACCTTGCAGCAGCCAGCTCAGGCACTGTACCTCTCTCGGAGCCTTGCCAGTATAAACGGCACTGGCATCTCTGAATGCTGTTGAAACCATTTTGTGACATTCTTGCGTTGGCCTTTTCTACTGCTGCTTTTGCACCAAAACTTTTGGGTGGGCGAGAACAGAATAGAGTACTCCCTTCTTGTTCCATAACAAGGGCATCTTTGCAACCTAGGCTTGGGACTCTCTATACGTATATACAGATATATAGAGGATACAGGCAACTCGTATCTCTTGCCTACATCTCTGTCCATTAGCATCAGTGATACAGATACTTAACTGACTTAAATCTTACCCTTCCCCCCAGCCACACCCATATTAAACTGTAAGAAAACACTGTGAACAAGTTTTAGAAAAAATACATGGCAGCAGTGAATTTTCTGGATAGGTCTGGAAGTGATTTGTAAGAGGAGTGAGGGTAGAATACTTGGCATTTGGACATTCTAATGAATTTTCCCAAATAAGAAAAGAAAAACATTTGCTCATAGACTTGAAGCTTGTCACAGCATCAGTGAAGCTCCTGACAGAGAGCCCAATGCTGTATTTGTATGACATGGAAATTAACAGCAGCAGCAGCAGCACTGCCGGCTTAAAGTCTACTCTGCGAGCAACAAAATGGCTAGGGGTGCTGTCGTGTTCATTTGAATTCCTTCACCAATTTTGGGTGGTAAAATAGGTGGATGCCAATATCCTTGCCACTTCAGGTGTGGTTGCAAACTTTTAACATCAATATTAAATTAATGTTTCTAACCGTATTCAAGCTTGTGCCCTCATCAGCTCAACTCCGTAAAGCACAGACAGGAACCAACAGCAAAATCGGACTGCGTCACAGATGTAACATGACCATCGGCAAAACAAGTGCAGAAGGAGATCATGGCTGCCTCGTCAGTGAGAGAGCTTTCCTTCGATATCAAAGACGAATAAGATGGTAATGCTTTTAAATTTATGTCTTGAGCATTTGCAATCCTTAACTTTCTTTACCAAATTTTGTGGTCCTTGAACAGTCAAGACTCCCAAGAAAATTGCATGTATTTTGCCAACAGACCCAACGCATTAACGAACACTGCGTCATAATGCCGCACTAAGGCTGAGATACACAATAAACCCCACTTTACAAAGGAAGGAAACCAAAATACAGAAAAATGAATCACCTTACACAATGTCACACACACAAGTGTCAGAGGGAGGAAGAAATCACAGCTTTCCCAAGTCCTTTTGTGGCAATATGCAGAAAACCATCATGGAACAGTTAGCCATGTACAGCTAACATACAGTAACAATACCATCCCTATGCGCAAAATCGTTAGCGTCCTACAGAAATATGCCGTGTCCCCTTCTTAGCCTTGTTTCTTGCCAGTTCCACAGATTTACCTGCTGACGGTAACCTCAATTCCTGAGTAATGAGATTTACAGCCGAAGTTTAACATTGAAATAACTCCTCTTTATCTCTGTCTCCTTACCCTCCCTGCACTTAGTCACAATTAAACTATCACTGTGGCAAAAAGATGGTCGCAAAAGGAATAAAACCAAATGCATGCCTACACTGAACGCAGATACTCAAAAAGTACGCATATGCCTGAGCAAGTATACTGGTTGCTAGTTGCATCTCCTTTCAAAGGACTGAGAAATGTCATGAAGAAGCACTAGCTTTGCAAATTAATGGGGTCCTCCACCCCAGAACAGTGATGGGGAAAAATGCAAAGGGTTGTCCCTTCAGACAGCACTCGGTAAAAAGAGACTCAACCCACACGTCTTCCATGCAACCGAGCATCGTTTCTTAGTCCTGGCTATACAGAATTACCTCTGTGGCTGCCTTGTACTGTTCCTATACGTGTGTGTATTTATGCCTGTCCATCTTGCTGCAGGGACCACCGTTGTTGCTGCTATTCCTGTTGTTCCCCTGCTCTGCGGAACTGGCGCTGCAGGAGGCAAGGATGCTCCAAGGGAGCCAGCTACAGCCAGCGAAGGCTCAGTGAGTCAGGAGGGGTTGTGACGACTGCAGTAAGAGTCTGAAATTCCCTATGGAGTCTGGCGGAAAAGGAGGGGAGGCAAGAAAGGTGGCGATGGGAAAGAGGAAAAAAGTGGGGAGTGGCACCTACTGTCTGTTTTCTTCTTCCCTCCCTGTTCCTACCGCCGCACTGCCGTTGGAAATGGCATCCTCCCCTCTACCGTACTGCGCAAAGGAATGGAATCGGGGATAAAACCGCAGCGCGTACGGCCTTTGTAACCACACAACCAAAATTCGGTCGGGGTGGGTGTACGTGTGTAAATACAGCCCTTCTCTCTCTCCCTCTCTCTCAGACTGCCGTTCAGAGGACAGGGTGCTGCTGAAGTAATGGAGACGGCAGACGCAGTATGTTTGAGCCGGTTCTGAACCCAGCGGTTGTTGCTAAACAACCCGACCTGACGCTTGAGATGTCAACGAGTGAGTAATACAGATTAAATGCTTATGCTACCATATCCTTAAACTTGTTTAAGCCTCGATATGATGAAAGGCTATGGAATAATGTTCCCTGCCGTATGAGAAAGCAAAGTTACCACTCCACTGCATAATCGGGAGACTTCCTCGGCCAGAAGGACCAAACTCAAAGCTGGTTGTGTCCTCAGCACTTCCAGGCAGAGTTGCCATCTTCATTGCTGGTCGCTTTAAGAAGAGAGGTGAAAAGATAGTATAGTAAATGGTTAAGAGAGAGAAACGTTCTCCCCTTCATTTCCTCATCCTCTCTCTGTAGCTGCTCTGCGCCCCCAGTCTCCCGTTTATCCTTACCCAGGCCTTCCCGATCCTTCACGCCCTGCTTTCGAACGCTGTTACGTCTTTTGCAAACCTTTACAGACCTGTCCCTTAGGGCTGTCTTCAGCTCTCCCCGACCTTACCGAGCCTGTGGCAAACTCACGCTTATGCAAACAAAAGCTGAGTTTGGGCAAGAGTCTTTCTCACTTCTTTAATTATTCCCACGACATAATTTCCAGGTGCAACCCCCGCCTCAAGCAGTTTACAGCCCTGCTAACGCTTCGCCACCTTATAAGGGAGAAGGAAGCAAGCAAGCCAGCGAGGAGAAAAGCCCCAGACCCCAGTACTTTCCCCTTCCCCGCCGTTCGCAGCTCTGACACGTCATCGTGGCAACCGCCCGGCGAAACGAAACCTCCCCGGCACCCGCCCGGGGGTGCGAGGTGGGGTACCCGCCGCACCGAGGGGTTAACGGCTCCCTCCCTGCCCGCTGCCCCTGCCCCAGGGGGGCCCGGCAGCCCCCCGGGAGCAGCGTGGGGCAGGGGAGCGGGCAGGGGAGCGGGCAGGGGAAGCTGCCGGCACTTTGAAGCAAGTGAAATCGACGTTGAGATTTGACACCCAGTCCTCGACCAATCCGGGAGGGCTTTTCACCTGCCATCACCTCCTCCGCCAATCGGACGGCGCCTTTGGGCTGAGAGCCCTCCCCGGCCAATGGGGAGCCAGCTCCGCCACTTAGTTAATGATGCAGCAGTACAGGGAAGACTATCACATGTGAGCTGGAAGGCTGCCAACATGGAGACACGGAGAGAGCAAGGTAAACAACTTTCCAACGCCAAAATGATGACATTTAATCCCTAAATGCTAGCTTCCCGTCTCGACTCATCCTTAACCCCTTTCAGCTGGTGTGGAAGCGTCTGGAAGGCACCGTCTACCTGTCCCCAGTGCTTTTAAAAACTGGACGACATGCCCTGCAATGATCACTGCGTCACCGTTTACCACTTTCCGAACTACGCAGTGACAAACCTCCAAGCTCTGAAACGCAGAGCGCCTGTTAACCCCTCCACCGAGCCCTCGCCAACATGCCAGCCTTTAGGGAGACGGGGGGGAATAAAAAGCCCAGACAAAACACGAAAACAGCAGTCTTTGCAAAGTTGTCATCTCTCCCCCACGACTACTACCCTCCTCTGCAGTACAGCAATGCCAGCAAGAGTGACATTAGTACAACCTGTGCCGTCGTTCCATTGAGAAAACAGCTCTGACGCAGAACAGAGCAATCATACCCAGCCAAAATAATAATAAAGGCACTTCGGGATCCGAACTTAGGGACGCCGGGGGAAAGGGACGCCCTGCAAATAATTAAAATACGCAGATGCAGCTCAAGCCCCATCCTGATCAAAGGGTACGTACGTGGGAAAGACGAACCGGACCGGAGAGCTCTGCCCGTGCACCATCTGCGCAGTCCTCAGCCCTCCGCTCGCTGTGTAGCGCCGCAGAATAGAAGGTTCCAGAAATTTCCTTTCCGTTAACCCTTTCGGCGTCTGCCCACTCTCCCTCCCCGCGGGATTAAGCGCGCCGGGTCTCCAGCATCGTCAATGGGCGAAGCCTCCTACGCCAACCGAGCCCAAATATGATCTTTAAATGACACTGGATGGTGGCAGGAGCCCACTCCCTGATGTTGGTGTTACTTCTCTTTCTGGAGCCCTCTCTGCCTCTCTTGCTGCCTCTCTCCCCTCTTGCTGCAGCAGGGCTGTTGCTGGTAGACCTATCGACGGAGCTTGCTCTCTCACTCTCTCGCTGAGCTCTGTGACGCAGCTCTAAATTCTCCAGCCTGCTCCCTGTGTTATAAGAGCGGAACTGCAGCTTTCCAGGGAGCCCGTGCCAGCGGTGCCAGGGCCAGGCAAACCGAGGGGAACGTCGCTCCTGGACTCTGCACCTTTTTTTGGTAATTATTATGTTCCTCACCTCTCTTTCTGTGCTTCCTCCAAGGCTCTCAGCCCCGCATCTCCTTCTCTGCTTCTGAGTCATACTTACTAGGTTAACTCTTTTAGGATTGGTAGTCAGCAATACAAATCTCGAACAAGCGCAGCTGAAACCACAGCCAACTTTGTGGTGGTTTCTGCTTTAAAAAAACCAAAGCAAATCTTCTTGGCTCTAAAAAACAAAAACACACACACGCACACACACACGTTCCAGTAGAGAGTTAGTGCTTTTTGATTAACTGTTTCGGTGACAGGAACCACTACTTGACTCCCTAAAATAAAATATTTTAGGCCTGTGTGTTGCAAATGCTCAGCAGGCAGTTACCCTGAAGCACAAGGCAACTTAAAAGGAACTGCTCCTGTGAACGAACACAGGTCTTCTGGGCATAAAAGCACGAGGCTACTGCTGGACCCACAAGACCCTGCTATGCTGGCCGCAGGACACTGATCTGAATGGGGTTCAGCCACTGGGCAGGTGCCTGGTGTAAGATAAGGTACTGAAAGTGCTAGAAAGCTATGGGCTCTTCTTAATCTGAACAGTATTAGTAAGTGTTACCACACACACAGATTCAAAACGCTCGGCGTAGGCAGGGGAACTAATAGCTGCATTCCTGGAGTCACCAGAATCCAATAATCTCTGTCAAAGAAAGTCCACGAACAGCTATGTATTTCAGCACAGCAGGCTTCACCAGGCCAGAAAAATTTTGCAGACGAACAATCTCTCTCTCCTTGCCTCTGCCCCCTGAGAGCGTCCCTTGCATTAACTCCGGTGCCTTCAGTCAACTTCAGCACCAGGCAGGGGAAGCAGTGCTCTCCTGTCTTGTAGCCTCAAAACCGGAAAATGTGGAGGAGGATCAGTGGTAGATACAGCATCTGGGAATCAAAGAGAAGCTAATGGAGAGCCAGCACTGTACGAGGGAGTTCATGCGTCAGTCCGCATATACAAAAGAGCGAGCGAGAGAGCCAGCAGTCCATTTGAAAAACACAGAATCAAGAGAGAGATCACTACTACACAGCTACAACTGCCATTTTAATTCCGGACTTCAGAGCTGGCTGTGAGCTTTGGGTTTTTCACTACAACCAAAGCTGAAGTAACCACTATTTTTTCTCTTCGCAGCGTCTGAAGAGCCTGAGCTATTTTGGGATTTGTCTGTACTACACTGAAAATGACACCTGTTACGCACAGACACAAATGAGAAGAATTGCAAGCTCCTGGTTTCTCAGATACGATTCTACAAAAAAAGAAGAAAAAGATCCTATGAGCTAGGGACCTGGGAGAGCAGCACAGGCTCTCAGTGTGGGGTGAAGGGGGTGACCCTTGTGAATTGAACAGTCAGACACAAGTACAAAAAAAAAAACAAAACAAAAAAAGTACAAAACAAAAACAAAAAACCTCCATGTGACCAAAAGAAGCAGTGCTTGATCAACTAAATGGCACAAGACATGGTTTCTTATGCAATCAAACCCGTGGGACTTCAAGCCTTACATATACGCTTTGTGGCCAAAGCTGCAAGCATTAACTACTTCAGTTAATGAAGGTAAAATTGTCAGAGCACTACGGCTACTTAAATGAGTCACCCAGCAGTGATACTCGCTAAAGTAGGCCAGTGTTTTATGTGATGTTAAGCTGTCAGTGCTGGTTTCAGTAACCCCTGAGTTATCTCAGAAGCTCCACCAACATGGCAGGGTCAGAGCGGATTTTCCGCATTCCCCGTTTTCCCCGCCAGCGTGCGGCTGATTTACAACACACCAGCGCTGTGCAGACGAGACAGAGGCCATCTCGCTGGACCCGCGAGACCCAGCGAAGCTCTGAACATGATTGCGTACAGCACTGGAGCAAGATAAAAGACTCGGAGCCTCAGAAATGGGACAGTTGACTGGTGCTTTTAGCTCACAGCAATTTTGTCAGTCTCGTGGTATATTAAGAAAATAAAATGGAACTTTGATTTATTTCAAATTATATCTTCTGGTTGCTTTCAGGGGAAAGGCAGCGTTTATTTTATGGTTTACTTTCATTTGAAAATCACCAGCCGTGGAACATTTCTACCTTTACCTGACTGTAAGTATTTACTTTATGGTGGCACTCAGGCTCCCGAGAAGACTCAGACGCACTGCACTGGGAAACACCTAAGTGCGTAACTAAGAAAACATGGCACAATGGAAAGCTTCAGCACTCAGAACTGAATTATGAGGCCCCCCCCAAAATAAAGTCATCTTCTCACGCTGTTGGTTAGGATCTGGCATTTTCTGTGAGCTGAAGTAAGGAGCTAGATGCCATGATTCCACAGTAGAAATCTAGGCTGCTTTTCTGTTTTAAGTGGAGCCCATGTACATGCTTTGCTACTGGGGGGGGGGGGGGGTGTTACTCTTGTTTTTTTTCTCCTCCAAACTCTGTCTAAAAGCAGGAGGCAGAACTTTGGTTTTCTAAGAACTGACTATGAGGAAGCAAAGTCCTGGGCTAGAAAGCAAGCTTAGTAAATGGAAATGGTCTACGGCTGTGGTCGGAGGCAGGGGAGATCAGTCTCACCATGCAAATGGTAGTGTAAGTATCCATTTCAAAGCAAGGGGTCACCTAATAGCTTGGCTACAACTCTGCCATGGGTGCTTACATGGGACTTAAAAAAAAGAAAAAGTTTTGATCATGCTAGGCAATCTAACAAGATATCACGACTTACAGCTGCAACGGTTCAGGCTGGGTGTTAGGGGAAAAAAAAAATTTCTTCAGGAGGGTGGGAGGGATTGAGCCCCAGGCATCACTACCAAGTCTGCCGTCAATTGACGGTTTCCCTCGGCATCATGAAAGGACGAGGGAGCAACTCATCAGTGGGCAGAGGAAGCGTGGGCTTGCCGCTGCTTATATGCCAAACTGTACGTAAAGGTGCATCCTCAGTTCTCTGGCATCTCCCATGCTATTTTCTGCTGTCGTGCTACAATGACCTTAATAACAATAACGTACGAAGTCTGACGTTACAAAAATCTAACCCTCCTGCACGTCACTGTTGGTATTGTGGGTGATAAAATAACCTCAGCCATCTACTGAGGAAGGTCCTTGGTCTTTTTAATGACGAAGGAAACCCTCGTGGTACTACCCGCACTTTCAGCTTCCTACTGGTGAAGCCTTGGCTCAGGTTTCGGTTTAAATGCCATCGGCCACACCTTCCTCCGACTGCAGGAAACTGCGATTGTTAAAATCAGGGCATGTTCCTGTTTAACTAAAAGGCTGAGATCAAATAATCCAAAGGCCTCGACTATGCCAAACAAATTCCTGCCCAAGACGTAGCAAGTCTGTGCAGCTGTAAATCTATAACCCCTTGACCTCAATATCCATGTAAATGACATCTCGGCACATCACTGCGGGGAGCGGTTAGTAATAAACGGAAGGAGCAAAGAATCAGGCAAAGGTGGACAGGGAAATGTAAAAGTTAACAGTAATAAAGCTCAGCACAATGTTCACTTTACCAACCCAAAGTCCTGAAAGTTGCTTTAAAATGCAAAATAGTACATTTTTCAAATGCTGATATGGAATAGCTCTTTTTCAAAATGTGGAATTTGCGAGTGCTACCTCTTCCTCACAAAACACTCACAACCTCAGCGACATGATGTTTTCCAACGAAAATCTATTTCGGCACAGAATTCCCAGCCAGCTCCATTCAGGGAACACCAGCAGAAACAGTAACTCAATAGCCCATCTGCCAGGACTGTTTCCCCTAACACTCACCAATCAGAGGGTGGTTGATTTTTGAAATTTTCTTTTAATCTGAATGTCGTAATAGAACATTGTCCTTAAAAAAAAACTTACTGAACTCTTTGCTATAGTAAAACAATTGTCTACATTGACCGCAAATAAAGAAGTAATGTTAGTTGTTACTTACGGAGACTGGCAAGTTTTTAATGTTTGCTCATTTAAAATTAATGTAATTTTGCATATGGGAAGGCTGAATTAAATAAAGGTTAAATAATTTGACCCACATTGTATGCAGAATCAGGGTCAAAGCTGATATGGAAATTCGGGAGTTCCTTGCTCCCAGATTTTACTCAAGTTATGCCTCTTGCTAATTATAGTCCTTATTGCAGAGAAGGCCCCCAGTCAATTAGTGAGACGTGACCATCATCTGAAACAGAAGCTGCCGGAACAGTGTGGCTTTCAGAGGAAATTGATAGGAAATTATTTCGAAGAGGCACTTTCTTTCATTTTTCAAAGAAAAGCAGAAATAAGACATTGACGTCTTCCTTCTATTTTCACGTGTGCGTGGACAACAACAGACAATTCACAGTCTCACAGTGCTATCCTAACAGTCACCAGGACACACAGATTTCCAGGAAACTGGAGACTTGCAACTCCAAAATAGGAGTATTTGCTAAGACAGCTACCAAAGTCCACGAAGGGATATTCTACATGCTGTACCGCGCATCAGGTTTTGTTCCACTGTGACAACAGTAGAAAAGTTACGGAGTAACAACAAACGTTTAGCTTTAGTTTTTTTTCTGAAAGGTTTATTGTTTTCCAGACAAGCTTCATTAGTGAATGCTAGAGAAATGGCCAGCACTTCCTACTCTTGCCAGCCCAGCGTGCACGCACGCTGTGATTCTCACCGGGGCCCCAACCAACAGGAGGAAGAGCAGGCAGGCATATAAATAGCAATAAACCCCCTTCGGAAACAGTTTTGAAGTTGATTCCGTGCGCCTGCTTGTGTGTGCACGACGGACTCTGCACAAAGATGGGGGTAGTCCTCTTTGGGGGTGGTTCAAGGGAATTGGATGGAACAGCTGGCATTGAGATCAAAAGACTGCGAAGCCAGAGGTGTGTGTTCCTTCCCAAGAACTGTCGGGGATGTGTTGGGATTGGGTAGTCACATTTGCATAAAACGTTTGCATTCTTCGTGCAAACCTAGCCCACGCAACGAAGCAGGCACTGAAATGGAAGCCTGCGGGTGAAAAACCTAGCCCTGCCTTTGAAAACCCGGACTCCTGGAATTTACCCCGTGAAGTCTGAGAGAATCCCAGCTGGAAGAGCTGGGATCCTTGTCAAAGAGGTGGCACCACATTAACATACAAGCTGCTTCAAAGCAGAGCTTAGGCCCTGTGCTGAAGCCGGGTTCGAGGTATTTCGCATCCTCGACCGACGGCTCCGCTCGCTGTCTTCCAGCGTCCCTGACCATCCCGATGTCAGAAATTCTGCTCGAGGTCGGCAAGGCGGCTGCCCCAGCCCCCCCGGCCGCTCTGCCCACGCTGGGAGAGGGAGCGGGGACAGCCAGGCTCCCCGAGCTGCAGCCTTTGCTCAGTTCCAAATCTAAGGAGCCAACAGCGCTGAGACAAAAGTAATTATTTCAGCTATTAGTTGCTAAGAATAGAGCCGGCGGGGGTGCTGTGCATGGCTGAGGTGCACTGGCAGCACAGTCGGAGGTAGCAGGGATTGCAGTGGAAGCACAGAAATAGCCGTTCTCCACGCTCAGCACTTCGAAGCTTCATGAGTCACTAAAATACATGGAAGGGGGGGGGGGGGGACAGACAGGTGGGGTGTAGCGGAAAATACTCCCTGCCCCTACGTAAAGCAGAATGTGCCCCTGGGCCGACTGTTGTATTTTCTGGGGGAGAACGGCATTTTGGTGAGGAGCCTGGTTTTTCCTAAAAGGCGAGCATCTTCCCAGACCACCCTCACGCTTCCCACCCAGCGGAGAGTGCGGCTGTTCCGAGGACCACTTCCAACAGACCTGATGCCCGTGCGCCGCTTACAGGTACCGATCCCCTGCCCGGGGGGGGGGACACGGCCCTTGGGGAGGCACCGGGGCAGCCCCTTCCTCCCACCGCCCCGGTGCCTGCCCCTCCGGCCAGTCTCACGCGGGGCATGAATATTTACAAAAGTCAAACATTACTGGGGGGGGGGTGCAGCGGGAGGGAGGAATCTATTGATCTCGATCCAACTGTGTTTCACGGTGTTTTCCTAACTAACTTGAAGTTCCCTTTACAAATACATTATAAAAGGTTAAACATATGAACAGCAGATATTTAAATACGGGATCAGTAAATGACAAGGTGCTCGGCTGGCTGTTCAGAGATGTCTTTAACATCTTGTCCTGATGCTATTTAGCAAAAATCGTAATGGTATCACTACATGTTTTTACTCAATATAGCTTGGAAGAGGCAATTTTCCTTCCGTGCTGTTTGTGCAGCCCAGGGTACAACACATTCCTGATCTATGACTAGGTTTCCAAGCTACATAGTAAAATGAATAATAATGATAGTAAAAGTTGTACAACTTTTTTTATACAGCAACCTTTGTATTACTTTAGTGCTGGATTTTCCAGCTATTGTACATGGGGGGGGGGGGGGGGAGGAAGTATTTTTTTAAAAACTACCATTCCCAACAAAACCAAAAACAAAACCCCAACAAATTCAAGATTTAAAAGAAGATTTTTGTATCAGTCCTGGGTGCAACTGCAGAAAGAGTCGAGCTAGATAGAATTAAACATCTCAGCTGGAGCATGGACAGGGCACCAGACAGCTTGCTAAAAATAGCTTAATCCTAATTACAGCCACACTTCTGCTTTTTCAAGGTTTCCCGTTTCCCGTGGGGACGCGGAGGCTGTGAATGGAGAGGGGGATCGGTGCCCACTGCGGCAGCAGAGGGGCCGGGGGCACACGCTGCCCGTTATTGCATAACCCCAGGAACACGCCGTCCTCCGGCGGGAGCGACGGGAGTGACGGGAGCGATGGGAGCGACGGGAGTGACGGGAATGACGGCAGCGTCTCGCCTCGCCGGCCTTCGGCTGCCCAGCTCCAGCCCATCGGCGCAGGCTTAACTCAGCACCCGGCCCTGGAAATCTGCTCTCCCCAGTTAGCAAAACCAGACTAAAACCACTGGAAAACAGGGTTTCAGGTAACGCGGGCTTTGCTGGTTAAAGATTTAAACATCACCACCTTCCTACCGACTCCCCGAGCCGCCGGCAGCCCTCGGGGGAGCTCGGTCCTGTGCCAGAGCTGCCCGGCGTGGATGAAACCCCCGGAGCGGTGCCATGCACCGGTACGTCCCGTAGGAACTGCCACAAATCCCTATCGGTTTTATTTCCTACCGGACGACGTTCACACAGAGAGCTGACTTGCTATCTCATAAGCAGAATTACGAAATGTTTAGTATGAGAAATAAATATATTTAAGCCTCTGCTTTTGAAACCAGGGTAGTTTATTTCTCCCAGAAAGCCTATGAAACTATGGAAAGCAACTTACTTTCCCACCCTAAAGGATGTATATTAATTGCCAGTTTAAATATTTAGCTAGAAAATATACGGCTTCAGCTATAATAACTTAGGTTTGTTTTATCAGAAACCAGGAGTTAATGCTATGTTTTTTCTTTCATTTCTGCAGCAGTAATCAGTAGGTAAGCACGAGGGCCCCTCTGCTCGAGATGGATCTCGGTCTGCACACATCACTGCTGCTGTGAAAACAGCCAGCGACTGAAAGACCTTCTAGCTGGTAAAACAAAGGAAAAATTCATCAAACATTCCTTCAATATCTTTGATTCACCTAACTGAGGAACAACTCTCCTGCAAGCACAGGGGGAACAGCATGAATTTCATTTAAAGTTTCCGACTGAGCCTTTTCGGATGTTTTAGAAAAAAATACAAGTCCCGATGAATGTTAGGACAGAGCCATCACAGAGAGCAGGATCTGAAACGCTGACAGCGTCGTGTCCAGGGCTGTCAGCCCAGCAGGTTGCACTACGTGGTGGTAAGGTTTTGGGGGGAACACTGACACTTAGGGTTCGGCTGAGCGGCTCTCGGAGCAAAGGAGAGTTAGTAAGAGGGTGTCTGTCTGGAAAGGACCTTGTTAGTTTTGAGTAGGACTGCCACTTCAGTAAATAGTATTTTTACTTACAGCTCATCAGAAAAGATTTCATTTTACATTTTTGGGATTCATTTCCCCTCTGCACTGAAACGCAGATCCAGGATGTGGGGCTTGCTCTTTGTATTTTTAATTAAATGAGAAAGACGCACTACAGAACAGCTGGTACCTTTGGGCTGATGGGCGCTGACCTGGGCTGCCAGAAATTCGCCTGCACATCCCTGCTTTATCTCCACAGAAGACAGTCTTGCAGGTCCGGTCTCCCATATCCCGGCTGAGTTTGTAGCAGAGCTTTCAGCTGTCCTGCAGTCCCGGCTGTCCGTCCTGCTGTCACCTCCCAACTCCCCGGAGTCACACCCTGGGTACAACAAAATCTCCCATTAAAAGTTTCACCAACCTTAATATGACAAAGCAGTATTTTCCAATTGGGAAATGAATAAACATGGAAAAAAATTGTTTAGACATTCCTAAGCAGCTTTCTTAGCATTACCGTGCCACCAGCAGACCTCGTCCCGGAGCAGACCTCCTTCCTCCCTTTGCCCACTGCTTTACGGGATGCACCTACGGAAGGGTGATGCTGCTGCATGTGTGCAGCGAGGCTTGGCCGCGGCTTAGAAACACCTATGGGTACGAGGGCACATCCCACCGAATGCGTGTGTCTGCCAGCCCCTGCCTGGAGTGACTGCTTTTGTAAGCACAGCGAGAGATTGGGAAATCTGCTGTGATTCATGCGAATCGCTTCAGTCCCCACTCCCACCCCCAGCACAGCACCCACGAGTGCCCGGGAGCTGCCAGACACACACAGAGCGAGCACCACGCCTGCCTGCAGCTCCTCGCTAAGCATCGGCTGCCAAGACACTCCCGGAGTATTTAAAACTCGGTGCCACAAATTATTTGTTCTTATCTGAAAAATTCCTGAAATGCTTTTTATCTTTATTGCTGAAAATTATCAAATTCAGAGCGGTTTCATCAGCTCAGCTGAATAAACCGACACCGTCACTAGCTGTGGCGTTCTGCTGTTCGTGCTGGGTTTGGTGCTGGCAGGTACTGGCTGAGGTTTAGCTCTGCCTCTTGTCTCAGCCTTCAAACTGGGATTGTAAATTATTTTGGCCAGGGATAAACTGTCTTTGCTTGTAGAGCACTGAGCCACAGTGGCCTCTGGGTCTCAGCTGAGCCTTCTAAACACTTCTAAAAATAAGTAATTATAAGCCATTATCTTTTTAAAATACTTGTAAAAAGGAAGGAGCAAGAAGAGACTCCTCTCCCAGCTGTTTTCTCCTCAAACTGCCAAGATTTATTTTTTTCTAAACTGTGCCTTTTCCGTCAGTTCTCTTCTGTAGCCTTTCATAAAACAAGGAGACACAACTGTTTAAAAGTTAGGACAGGTATTTTGTACTTACATAGCAATAATCATTTGAAACCCACTAGTAAGTTCTAAAATTCAAGCTACCGTTAACAAAAATAAAAATTAATCTCAAAAAATATTTTTATGCACGAATTGATTACCCTTCCCAGCCTGGAATTATTTTACAAACAAATCTCAATTAGAGGGTGAGCGTTTCTATTTTTTTTTGTGAGAAAAAATAGATGTTGTCATTTTTCAACATATTTTGGTTTTTTTCTTACTTGGCCAATTCTGATTGGCCGCATTAGTCCCACTGTAGATTTTTTTTTTTCCCTTTCCAGAATGGGAGACCTTTGTTTTGAGTGATTCCTTTGTGTAATTCGTAAAGTAGAAAACAAAACATTAAACATTACAAAACAAAACAGATGAAAATACTTTCAGCTTTGCTCATGTTCCTGCCAACTATTTTCCCTTTTTAAAAAAAAAAAAAACAACACACAAAACAGCTCCTTCTCAGCCCGTACATGACTGTATCATTTTACTCCTTTAAAGGGGAAAGGAGAGCTGAGGATTAGCTCTCGGCCTGCTGGAAGGGCCAGCAGCTAAGAAATGGCAAGGACTGGTTTAAAGCCTCTAAGCCAGCTTCTAATACTATTCCTCCCCCCCAAAAAACAAGGCAATAAGAATATATTGTGATGAAGGTACAAACTTTTAAGACTTCCTTAAATACACATTTTGAATAGCACACCAAAGATCAGCAATTTTATTAAGAGATTAATAGCGTGAACACAATTTATTTGCCCACTGACTGCACCGGACAGGAGCCTCTGCTCTTCAGATCCGTTCCTGCACTGTCACTTTCCATTCCTTAGGGCTGGACCGTTGAAATGAGGGATGCAATACCTCGAAAGCCAGGAGTGATCTCTCCAGCAGGCCCTTTACCTCCTTTTTGCTGATACCTGTGCACGTGCAGGCTCGCTCTTTGGGAGACAGTAACAGCTTGTGCCCGGTGAGACGCAGGAATCAGCCTGGCAGAACTGTCCTCCTCGGGCTTTAGTACGGCCGTCCAGTGCCGTGAAAGAGAAATAGCAGCATCCCAAAGCGATTCCATGGAGCCTCCAAAACCACCTGTGAGTAACAGCTCTGCTTGGGCTAGAAACTTCCTTTTTTTCCTTTGTTTTTTTCCTTTGTTTTTCACTCCAGGCTTCATTTGTCCCATTGTTTGCCTGGGAGATTTTCACCAAGTCCTGAAGATGACCGTGTGCTGGGGACGCTCAGAACGGCCAGAAATGTTGCATCGCTGCCTGGTCCATCCCAGTCTGTATCGGCTCCAGCCCTCCAGTCCAGCTGAAGCCATCTGCTTTGCCTCCAAGATGCGACCGTGGTCTAGAGGTGAGGTGCGTGCCTGACTCTCAGAATTCCTCTTAAATATTCAGAGCGTGACAACTCAGAAAAATCAGAGCTTATGCATGGCCTTAACATTTGGGGTGCACAAATAAGTAAGAAATAACAGGTCACGGGGATGAGACGGGCTCCTCTGCCAGAGTCTTGCAGGAGGCTTCTTCACCCCGACCCCAATTCCATCCCCGAGGCTGTTGCACACAGTGATTTCTGTGTGGGAACTTTCGGGAAGTTTAACATACAAACTTGGGGCTGGGTGGGGACTCGGGGATTTATGGTGGCCACCACTCCGGCTTCCACTGTCTCAGGTGTGCGCAAAATGACGTGGGATGTTGTGCTTCATGCGACGCTGGCCCGAGTTAACCCGTAGCCCTATTTTCCATCTGTAACCATGGCAACCCGAGTTATCTTGCAGAGGTGTCCATCACCCCCTGGTAGTAACACCCTGCTCGTCACAGCCGGACCGACAGTCCCACCGCTGGGATTGTCCGTGTGCACATCCCAGTTGCCTGAAACTGCAAAAAGAAAACCCCCAAAGCGAGGTGGTGTTTGCAGGACCACCGTTTCTAACGCCGATTCTGGCGGAGGCCGAGTGGGAGGTGGGGAGAAGGCAGAGGATGAGCGGGAATGCCGGAGCAGTTCAGGCACAGTCCTGGCTCTCAGCAATGCGATCGGCTCCTTGGCAACGGGAGGACGGTGTGTCAGGGTGGATGGGACACAAACACGCCGGCTCCAGCAGCTCCAGGAGAGAGGAGCATCACCGCTAACACGGCTCATCTAATTTTGCCATGGAACACTTGAAAAGAAAGAATAAAGTAACAGCTGGAAACAGCTTCCCGCTGAGTGCGTTACACAGCTGCATGAGGTCCTTTGCTGTCCTGCTTTTATAAAATATTTTTCATACAACAGCATTGAGTTTAATTGTATTCAAGAGAAAGAAAGTCGCCTATACTGACCCTCTGCCTACTGGGAATTTTGTCATATGGAGAGGGAAGATGGCTGGTACCATGAAAGGAGAGAACAAAT
The DNA here is from genome assembly GCF_964188355.1 of Buteo buteo. Lineage (NCBI taxonomy): Eukaryota > Metazoa > Chordata > Aves > Accipitriformes > Accipitridae > Buteo > Buteo buteo. The sequence goes on along the minus strand of NC_134193.1, from coordinate 2,186,420 downwards.
GCCTTGGCCCTTTAGACTGTCTTGCAGGATTTCACGGTTGCCACTCTTCAGGAGGTACTGTCCATCTACTTGGTTGGAACAACTGTTATTCCTCAAAAGAGGATTAGGCCCTCAAATTTTCCGAAACCTAAATAATTAGAAAAGTTTTACAAGACTTTGCTGTCTTTTTTACAAGCCTTCCCTGCACTTGTACACAAAATTATCAGCACTGAGAAGCTAAAGAGTTAAATCAAAATCAGAGATCCAACAGATTCTCATAAAGTCTTTAAAACCAAGATAAGGGGAAGAGATGAATATATCTTAAATAATGAAAAAGACATGGATTCTAAAATTATTATTGAATGGATTCTTAATAGTAATATTAGAAGAAAAGTCATTCCTAAGCAGTCAATGACTGCTGAGCTGGCAGTCCTACACTGTAACTATGATAATCCTGGCTGCACAGAGGCACCAAGACTTTAATTCCAATTAGTTTTACATTGAGTGTGTCACCTCACACACGAAGGAGGACAGAAAACACATCTATATTCTTTTGTAAACACACAAACATGGTTTCCACACTCATTTTGGTATTGCACAAGAGTACTAAAGGGGTTAGTTTCATCTCTGAGGCAAAGAACTGCACAGAAAAGTAAAAGCTGGTGTAAATGAGCTATCAAGAATTATCCACATGTGAACAGAGTCGCCCAGGAGATGTGACGGGCACCCAGTGATGGGCTGTGAAGTGTCAGGGACCAGCCCCCAGAGCAGAGCATGGGGGAACAGTGTGCGTGAGCGAGGAACAAAAAAGGGAGATGTCGGCTGATGGAGGTAATTCTGCTTCCCCGTGCGAAGACAAAGAATTGCTGCATGGCTCGGGGTGGGAAGGGAAGCTGTGATTCCAACAGCAGCACATGCATTAACCTTGGTGCTCTGTGTTGATCGGTTTACCTACGGTCCCCAACCGACTACAACCCAGCAATAGAGCTTTTCCCCTTTTCAAAATGCTGTCTGGCATCTCTGCCCACATCTGTAGGATGTTTAGCTTTCAAAGAGGTGCATCTATGGCAGGGTGAAAGGTCCAGGGTAGTCATTAGAATTCAGGAGTCCGTGAAATGTGAGCTTGTACAGGAAAGTGTCTTCTGGCATTTAGGGTACCCCACTTCAATCTTCGACAGGGTGAGAAGAAAGGTGCTCAAGGGGAATACAGAAAAGCAGACTGGATATGACAGGTGAAAATAAGGCCATCAGATGTGCACATCAATGAGCCAAGAATGGCTGAGACCTATATCCCAGTCTTCCCTCTGGCACATGCTCTTTCAGCAGGGCTACCTCCCGGGAGCTCCGGTGTCCCAGGGCGTTTGCTTCTGGAGATCTGCAGCTCCTTTCCTGGAGCTGGAGCATTTCTTCACCTCCTCACAGCAGCTAACGGTGGAACGAGTATGAGGTCGCTGGCAGGATAGTCCATGATGCCCCAACTTGTGCGGGTGAGCATTTGGTTCTGCATAGCCTCGACACCAAACCCGCCACCCCCGGGGATGAAATCTGGGTTATATAAAGCCATTCCTGCCTCAAAACTGTGAGGTTAAAATGAGGTTGTCCAAGATGAGAGCTGCCTCGGGAGGACGATTCACTGCCTGCACCAGACTTTGAGTACAGGTGAAAACTGAAACGCTCGGTGCTCAAATGTACATAAACACACAGGCCAGGATGCTGGGAGTTTCCTGAGCGTTCAACATGTTTGCAAACGTTCTGGAAAATGAGCACATAGTGAGCTGGCAATGTTTGGAGATGATACAAAATCAGCAAGGCACATCCACGGTAAGACGGTGAGGAGTAAAGGAAGCATCTCATGATGTGCAAGGGCTGGGGAAAAAATTATCTGATTAAATTCAGAATTCGTAGGTTCAAAGTGCTAGGCTAAAAAAACCAACCAACAAACCCTAGCTGAACATATTCAAGTGATGGATGTGGTGTTACTCAGAAGTTCACGGGGAGCTGGCTGCAGGATGTGGGAAGGACCGTAGCTACCTGCCGTGCCTGCCTGCTCCTTCCCTGGGTGTCCCTACAGGCACCGTGAAAGGCAGGCTCCTGCATGATGGATTTGTGCAGTCCCAGCAGGGCAGGGCTAATTCTTATATTTGCGTCATTCCATTTACGTGACAAAGTGTACTGAGCAGGCAGTGTGACGGTCCATGGTCACAGAGCATTGTGAAACTGTAGGATGCCAGGTAAACACACCAGAGAGAAGTTTTATACCTCTATCTAAACACAGTTCCTACTCATTTCACAGCCCAGTATAGGCAGCACTGAAAACTGCACCATTAAAACATATTTAAAGGGTGCAAAGCCCACATTATTCCTTCTGTCAGTGTTTTATGAAAACGACCAGCTGACTGGTATGCTGCGAAGGGCCACCGCATGAAAGTGGACCTAGGTAAGAAAGTGTAGGACCATAACAGAAATGCTAAGTCATAGTTTAAAGGCAGATATTTCTTTCCCAGAATACTAATGTAGTTCCTACAGCACAAAGAACAAAAGCTTCCTTCTGTAAATCCATTTCACAGAGACCACAAGATGGGGAAATCTATCACGCTTAGGTAGCTGGCATTGGAAGGGCCAGCTGAGTGGCCCAGGGTCAACTATCAGTGAGCGTCGATGCTGGAAATTTAGTCATTCGATGACCGGAGAGAATGGCAACAATGGAAACCACTAAAGCCAACACGCAGATGCCTTACAACTTCGGACCATCACAAAGAACGAGAGACAGCAGTCATGTTATCAAGACCACACAAGTTTGTTTGAGAAGGACCCACTGTGTTCCAATAGCCAGAAAAAAAACCCACCCGACTTTCCATCTCCATGGTAACTCCTTCCTCCAAAGCACTTTTAATGCAATTTGTTTCCTGTTCCTCTAACTTCTCTGATGGTTTTAGAAAAAAAAAGTCAAGGCTAAAGGGCTGGTAACACACCTACAGCAGGACCGTAGACAAGAAACCATGTCTTTGCCTTTGACGGCAAGGGACAAGTAGAGCTTCTGTCCCCTCCAAGGAGATATCTGTGTTACCATCACGAAACTGAAAATGTGCCGAATAATTACTGACTGCAGAAAAAAAGTCAGGGGGAAATTATCTGCAGAAGACAGCAAGAGGGGATCAACACTGCTCCAGCCTCTCTCCTTGCAGGAGTTGGTACATGAGTTATGCAAGTCAATTCTAGTAGAGGTCCCATCTCAGGATGGATCCCTATGTCTGACTTCCAAAGGGCCTTGGCTTGTAATGGTAATATGATTGTAGGTAACTGCCCATGCTGGCCTTGGCTGCTCTTAGCATCAACACACCCTTTCGTGTTACTCGTCTCCCCTGTTCCTCTTAGAGGACAGCCAGAGTGAGAGCTCAGAAGGGCCAGCCAGGGTGATGCCACCTTATAAACCCCTGATACTAAGAAAGGGAATTATCCCGAGTACAAATATTCACTCAAACGTACCATGAACACAGCCGCAGGATACTCTGTTAGCAACCGATAACGTAGGTGAGAAGTATTTTGTTGAATGGGCAGTGTATGAGAACATGTCTGAGTGAAAGAAACTTAAGCCCGTTAAATATTAAAGTTCCAAAATTAAACCCTTGTTTATATAATGACTGGGTCACTGCTGCAGAACGGGGCCGTTTGCAGGATTGTACCAAAAAAGGCTCTACGAAACGCAGACCTTGACACGGGGCACCGAGTCTCCCGCAGAAGCAGACTCGGCAGTGTGCTGCTGCTTGCCCCGGGGGCTTTTCTGCTCGCCCCCATCTCTCCCAGGGCTCCCCCCCGTTCCTGTCCCCACCTGATCCACGCGCTGAGCGACGATCCGGTGAGGTCCCATCCATCATCCGCCGGCTGGGTGCGCAGCGAAGACGCTTGCGGGTACCTGGTGCCATTCGCCTCTGCGGGGAGAGGGATCCTGGTACCTGAAAGCAAAAGAGCTGCTTTGAGACCGAACCCTGAAACTCAGATCCTCACCCTTGGTGCTCATGAAAACCTCCGTGGGGATGGATGGGGTGGAAAAGCAGGAGTGCTGCCGCCGGCTCCTAGTTAAGTAAGTGTGTTACATGAAGTCCACCCTCAGCGCCTTTTCCAAAACTGTCCTTCCTTTGCACTGCCCTCTTATGCTGAACACAGCCAATTTGCAGGCCGTGAGTTGGATTTAAACAATAACGCAAACACTGTTTTTCTTTTTGGAATAAGGAATGAAACTGGTAATGAAGACAAGAATTCTGCAGTCACTACAGAAAACAGTCGAATATCCTTGCTGCTTTAGCTTGGCTAATGACAAATAACTACATGGCAAACTACAAGTAGGAAAATTTAAATGCAAAATATAGAAAAAAAAGCTTTATGGAGCTTCCCTACCACAGAGTATCTCTAAAAAGCCTTCTAGAAAGCCTTTTACCACATTACTAAACACACCTTTATTTATTATTTTTTAAGAAAAGAGCATAAAAGAACTTAATTCCAACTAAATATTTAACCAAATAGCAATTAACTAACAACGATGAATGGTAAACAGTCCTAGTCCCACGCTAAACCGGGACTTTAAAGCCCATTTATCTAAGCTAAAGCTGCTCAAGGGGAAAAGCAAGTTTATTGAGTAAACTTTGTCTCAGCCACCTCGCTATTAAAAGAGTCTACAAACAGGAACTACATCATATATTCTGAGGGAGAAAAAAAAAAGAGCAAGAACATAACAATCCATCGCATGGAAGTTACAATGCTATGTGGAGCAATTATCCCTAAATACAAAAGCAGAGACAACACAAAGCTGTAAAGCAGCCGCTTTCAACCCCCGAGGCCTTGGGTTAAAACAGAAATAAGTGAGGGACCCCTGAAATTCCGCCCGATGTTCCCATTTGGCCTGGGACAGTCCTTCCCACTTATCCGCTGGGATGGAGCGAGCCTGGGCAGAGTCGCCCGAGATTTTACCTATGCGGACCCCTTTGCTGAAGTGTAACAGAATTAGCTGCTGCTTATCATCGTCATCATCATTTATTATTAATTATTATTATTTTATTATTATTATATCATGTTATTATGTTATTGTTTTATTATTATTTTATTATTATTATAATAAAAAATCATCCCCATCACGCTGGGGAAGCAGACCAGCCCTGAAGCGGGGGGGGGGGGGGCCGTACCGAATCCCTCGCCCCCCCCCCTCCTCTGCCCCCCCCCAGCCCAGGCTGCCTTTGGCCGGGGGAGGCCGTTCCCCCCCCCCAACTCCCCCCCCCGCTGCCTGCCCCAACCGGCCCCGGCCTCACTGGGGGTGTGTGTGTCTCCTCCCCCCCGAGTTGGGGGGGGGGGGGGCAGGGCTGTGACCGAGCTGTGCGTGGGGTGCTGCAGCGGGTGCCCCCCCTCCCCTCCGGTGTGTGTCGTCCCCCCCCCGTACCTGCCCGCAGCGCAGCATCCCCGCGGCTCCCGGCTCGGCCCGGCCCCGGGGGGGGCCGCAGCGGCTGCCGGGGCTGGGGCGGAGCGGGAGCGGAGGCGACACCCCCCCCCCCCCAAAAAAACACACACACACACAGAGACTCCCTCCCCGCCTCCCGGCCGCCCCCCCCCGGGGGCTCCCTGGCCGAGGAACCGGCCGCCAACCGCCCCCCCCCGGCCGGCGCAGCCAAGGTCACCCCGCGGGGACTACAACTCCCAGGAGGCAGCGTGTGTTCCCGAGGGGGGGGCGGCTGGGAATCTCTCCGGACCCCCCCTCACCCCCCCCCGAGGTGCCTTTTCCCGGCCCGTCGAGGCATTTTCTTCTGCTTTCCCACGGGGCCGGGGCTGTCCCGACCCACAGAGGAATCTTTTCAAATCCTGCACGGGAGAGGCAAAGCTATTTCGGGGTTTTCAGTAAAAAAAAAAGCAGCAGGAGGAGAAATTCATATCGAAAGGTTGGGTTTAAAATGCTACGCGGGTCCTTCCAGGTCTGCGGCCGCTACGTGGGTCGCGGCGCGTCTCCGTGGGACCTTCCCGTGCCCCCACGGTCGTGAGTGGGTTTTAATTCTCGCTCCCTCGCAGGAAGCAGGGGGGATAATCATTCCCCATTTAACGGATGGGAAACTTGGCACAGCGCAGATTAAGTGATTTGCTGACAGGCACAGAAGAAAATTGCGCTAGTCAAGCATTCTCTCAATTATGCCATCCTTGTAACCGCATAATTTCCCCGTGTGATTCCAAACACGGCGCGGACTCCCCGTATAGGGCTTCGGCTCCGCAAAGCGTGCGGCGAGCAGCAACCGGCCCCCGCGCGTTGGCGGCGGGATGGGTTACGCCGGTCTGCGTCCTCGGCGTGGGGGTCCACGGGGGCACAAAACCACAGCTCTGCTCCCACAGACCGGGAGTGATCCGGTGCCGGATCCAGGCTGGCAGGAGCCCGGGGCGCGCAGCTGTGAACTGGGAGGGACACACGAGAGGTCTCAGGAGCCGGAGGGATGCTCAGCTGTGGGGAGGGGGGTGCCACACAGACACCCCCCCCAGCACGCCCCGCTGCAGCCAGATGCTGCTTCGCCTTTGCGACCCGCGCAGAGGCCAGCACCTCCTTCCGCAGCCCGGTGGAAATTCCCCGGCAGCACCAGCACCGGGGCCTCCAGAGACCAGCAAACCTCCCCCGGACCTCCAGGCAGGAGTTGGGGCGCTGCCATCTCCATGCATCCCACCGCAGCGAGGCTCCCGGGCTCCGGGGAAGGATAATCCGGAGCAGAGCGGCCGGTGGGTGCTGAGCTGGGGCTGCTCTTGCCCCCTCGCCGCTCCTTGCCCTCGCCTCGCTGGCTGCGTCATCGCCCGCGTGGTTTTTTTTTCAGGCTCCCCTGCCCTCATTTGAATGGGCCCTGCCTGCTCAGCCTCGTAATCTGCCACTAAGTGGGACTGCCGATGAACGCTGTGATAAATTTAGAAAGAAATCTTTGTGTGGGTCAGAGGAAAAACACGGCGGCCCGGGGAATCCGAGCTGCGGCGAAGCAGCGCAGCTCGGTTTGATTTCCCTCTGCTCTCCGCCTGCGAAGCAGGATTTAACGCTGGGTTTCTCGCTGGTAAAAGCAAGAGGGATCCAGAGGGTTTATAGGCGGTCCTCACTCTGCTGGAGTTTATAAGCCAAGGGTGCCTTCGTATAAAAATACTCAGTTTTAACAAATACTAGTGAAAAAGGAGCGGGGAGGATCGCAGCCTGCAAGCTGCCCCAGCTCGGCGCGTGACCTGACATTTCAGCCGGAGCTGCTTAAAGAGCAAGTTTACCTTCCCCCAGGACTTGTTTATATGCAGAAGTAGGGAAGGCAGTTCTACTTAATTCCGCTTTCAGGCTCGTCAGGCTCCTGCCTGCCACACCACAGCGACATTGTTCCTTCGCAATTGCTTTTGTTAATCTGTTAAATTGTTTTTAAACAACAACAACAAAATAATAGTATTAGTGGTGCAAAATCCCCCGTGAAATCACGAATCCAGCACCACTTTCCTTACCGAAAGTCGGAACGCTGTTCCAAACTGTTTTTTATAATTTGCTGGTAAATTATATTGTACCAACGCAAGAAAAGGAAAAGAATTTTCTGAATGTATTTCCTTTAATAAGCTATTAAGACCTTGTACTGCTAATTAAACTATTAATTAGACGTCTTATCGTTCCTAAACATGTTAGCATGTTGCCAAAGCAGCAATAAGCCTCTGGGGCAGGCAGAAGATAAGAAAAGAGGGAAGATGCAAACACAAAGATTAAAAAAAAAGAAGAAAAAATTTCACAAGAACCAGAAATAGCAAATAAGTAACCAAGGGTCGGTAGAGTAAGGTATTATTTAATTTATAGGAATAAAAAAAAAATATGTAACTTGAAAATAAGTTTCCTAAGTACAGGCCCTTGGGACATCTTTTATGTCTTATGCAAGACAAAAAGAGACATAACTGTTTTCAGACCTTTTTTTCCTACAGTTAGAGTGAGAAACCGGAACTAGTCTCCTTTTCCCCCAACGAAATAACTTTCCATTAGAAAACGAACAGAAAAAACCGTTCCAAATTGCTTGGGTTTTTTTCTCCAGCAGAAAAACGCAAACAATTTTCAATTGGAAAATCTTAACCCAATGCAACTCCTGCATCCGACTCCACAGCCGTCCCCTCCAAACCAGCCCTCTTCCCCAGAAAGAGCATCCCAGGCTTACCCATTCTCGTCTCGCCTGGAATTTAAGGTTAAAAAAGAAAAACTTTGAAGCCTCACAGCACTTGGCACACTTTCTTTGCACGCTGTGAAGGTGTTTCCTCCTGCCCTTGTGGGTCCTCAAGAAATGAAAAGCGGACGTGAGCCTGCGAACACGGAACAGCGCTGTGCATCAGCCCAAAGGTCCTTCTCACACGGCGTGTTTTGTTTGAGACCTGAGTCCTGGCTCACACTAATCTACGTTCATCTCTGGCTCCATCGCAGGGTTTGCACCACAAGCATATTAAAATGTTTTTAGAGCCCAATTCTTCAGCATTTGCCTTTGACAGTTTATCTCAGGGGACAGATAATCTCATTTACATCTGTTACGACAAATCAAAACACCAGCAAATTAAATGGGTCTGAAGGCTAAGATTAAAGACTTAGAATTAAAACACCTGTGAAGTGCCGGTAATGCAAATAGTTGTAAAAATAATTTTTTTCTAGGGGATGGAAAAGCCCTACACAGATCCTGCTCCAGACTGGTACAGCACAGGACTTCAGCGGGACTGGCTGGAGGAAGCCGAGGGCACGGCCAGTTCCCAGGCTCGGGTCGCAGGGATGAGCCCTGGCTCCGCCGACGCTGCTTGGCCGGCTTCTTCTCCATCAGCCACCTGAAGCGTAACACAGGACGTTATCAGAGCCTGCCTGGGTTTCTGCGTTCCCTGTGCTTGGATCGAAAAGCCTGAGTGGCCTTGCAGCAGATGGTGCAGCAAATATTGTAGAACTCCCACACGAGTTTTGCAGGATCAGGCATCGAACAAGCAGATGGGAAGCGGATTGATGGGAAATTCATTTTAGAAATTTCATTTTAGATGTTCCCCATTCCTAGAATATGAGCTTCAAAGCCCACTGTACGTATTACTTCTTTCATAGTTTCATGTTACTATGTTAGCCTCTTGGCTGGATTGCCGGCACCCAGGGGTGCAGCCGGGGACTGTGGTGGAGCAGGATGGTTCTTCAGGTGCTGCTTCTGACTGAGCACCATTACCTGAGTACCAGCTGCCCTCTAGAGCAAAGTATTAAATGTTTTAGCAAAGCACAGCCAGCAGATAGCAGCATTGTTATGTATAATATACCCTAGACTATTTCTGCTGTGGTTTCAAAAGTCATGCAGAAACCTTGGTGCATCTAAGTCTGAGGCCATGACCCCCCCCCCATTTCTGTGCAGCGGGCGGTGGGTACGCCGGGCACCGAGCTCCCGCTCAGCTGGGCTGCAGAGGTAAACACCTCTTATAATTAAAGAGCAGTAGTATTTCTGTAGCCTCTAAGCTAAACTGCATCAAGCAAAATTTCACAGGGGGTGAAAATTCCACAGCACAACAAGGCATGCAAGGCATCTACCCTTAAACTGAAATTTTAGCACAACGCTCAAGTAAATCTGTCCCGGCAGATCTGGAGCATGGCGAGCACCAGGAGAGCGCCTCTTTTTCTTGAGGGTCTCCAAGGCACAGCACAAGGCAAAACGCTGGTATTGTCGAAGCACCACGAGCAGGAATTGGGCGTCTTGCTGCTTGTGCAAGACTGATCCTGCTGCTGAGGGCTCTTGGGCATCGGAGCTGCTCTTCCCAGCACTAAATCAATGAAAAAGAAATTAACAACGAGCAAACAGAGAAAGGAGCTACTTTTCTCTGACCTGGGACGTGCTGTTTTGCTGGGAAGGGCTTGTGATATTGTTTTCTCACCTGGAAGGGTTGTGCTGGTTTTATTATGAAAAGGATGGAAGATCCACTGAGGGACATAGTTAATAAGACTTAGTTAAAACTTGTTTGTTCTGATAAATTTGATTGGTTTCAGCAATGTGCAGAGCAAGCCGCTTTCAACGCACAGTAGCATTTTATGGCTGTTCAGACAGGAAGGTATTCCTTCATTTCTGAAAAAGTCTTTGATTTCAACCTGCAGAAGGATTTGGGGGCTGCCTGGATGGGTGTCAGAGCTCCTGCTTCTGTTTCAGGCTGGGACATGGACAAGTCATTTAATGGCTGTGTCACTTTTACATTTATATTTAACACCTTGTATATGTATTTGCCACCGTTCTTCCCCAGAGGATGCTTTCATGCTGATTATTTTCATCAGGGCATTTCACATCGCTGTAAGGGTCCTCACCAGCTAAACAGGCTATATACGCACCGTATATGAGCAGGACAGGAGATCATGAACCAGGCAAGAGCCCTTGCGGGAACCTATAACCATGTTTATAGGCAAGCAGGTCGCGGTTGGAAGCTGAGATGGATTTAGCCCCCCAAAAGCCTCCAAAAGTGGCCCGAAAGCAGCTGCGAGCCCGCAGGCAGCACAGGATGGCGAGAGGGGGAGGCTGCCTGGCAGACGCTGTGGCCGGCAAGGAAGGAATGCAAGGCGTTTGATAAGGAAGGAATAATAAAATAACCTTTTTGGCTGGGCCAGAGCTGAGCCTGCCGGTGTTTACACACAGGCAAAAAACTTCCTGAGCTGGAAGCGCAGCCTTTTCCGCTGGCTCGGCACCGTCCCTGCTCGGCCACTGCCGCTCTCAGCATTTCCCTCCATCAGGATGTTTTAGAGAAAGCTTTTGTTTTGCCAAAGCAGTTGACTGTAACTTTATTGTCTCTGCTTGGCTGTAGGACATACCCTGAGCTGTGAAAAATGCACCTGATGTTTGATTAGATCTCCTACTTTTGACACAGCGAGTAGTGCTGATTAGATAAACAACTGCCAAAAAAAAAAAAAAAAAAAAAAGCCAACCCCAGCTCCCTGGCCTACCCAGCAGTGCAAATCAAGCCTCTGAGAGAGCTTCCTCTGCACTCTCCGGCAGCTAGAGCTCTTGGGAGAGAAAGTAATTTCATTTTCCTGCATCTGCTCCCCTTGCAGCCAGGCTTTTGGAGGTCACATTTACCCCAACTGCAACCAAACCGGCAGCGGTGGTCTCTTGCCGTACTCAGCACCCCTCAAGAAGTACCGGCTGTGCCTCTCTCCAGGAAAAAAGCACTAGGAAGGGTCGGGCATCCCAGAGAGGAGGGGGCCAGGTCAGTAAAGATCCCCAGCCCCAAACCTCCTGCTTTCAGGAGAGCTCGAGCATCTCCCCAAGAACAGGCACTAAAGGGCTGCCGTGCGTTGCCCTGCAAATTCTGTTCCTGCAGGAACCGTTGCTGGTTATTGCGCAGTGCACAGCGTGAGGAAGCCTTCATCTTCGTCTTCATCTTCATGCACACGTGCACACACCACCACCCCCCCGCCGTCGGGTCAGACCCCAGCCCTGCGGATCGCTCCATGAGACAGGAGTCTCATTTATTTATGCAGGAATTAGCTGGGCATCTTAAACATCAGAAGATCAAACAAACAAGGTTTAACAGTGTGCTGTACGTCACTTGTCTTGCAAATGTGTTTGTTGAAAGACAGGGAAAATGTGCTCAGAACAAGCCACAGCCTTTAGTCATAGCATTTCTGCTGGGAAACAACCTCCCTGCGAGGCGTTGTCCTCACATCGCGCTGGCACATGGCGCAGCCAGAGCCACGCGTCCCGGTGGGATAAACACACTGTTGTTCCAAGGACACTACAGAGAAGTTGATTTTTAATACTCAATTTTTTTTTTCAACTGGGATTATTTACAATGAGATTTGGGAGAAGCAGTTCACACCAAAACAAACAAAACCTGAAATACTTTAAACCGTGTCTAAATGACTCTTGCACCCATGAAAACAGCCCCAGATCATGACGGGCGTTGCTGTCATTCCTTTAAGCATTGTACCAAAAAAAAAAGCCTTCCCCTCAGGTGTTCAGCACCAAGAAAAGGTTGCAATAAATTCGCTAGTGAGAGGGTAGATTAGCTTCAAGGGCCATTTTTGTCCTTATTTTGGATGTGGAGGTCACTGCTGGTGCCTGCAGAGACTGTGGTATGAGTAACATCTGCTGAACTGCAGCTTCTCGTGGTCTTGCACCATCAACACCGGGCTTGCATGAAAACAGCTTTGGCTCCCTAAAAATGAGCTGCATGTGCTGGGGACTGAGCAGACCCCCCCCCTGTCCCTGGCTCTCACCGAGCTGCACGTAGCTCGTCCTCAGCGATGCAGCTTGCAGCACCGCTTGCCTTGGGGGCAGGATGAGTGCAGAGCTAGGCAAGACCTGCTCCTGCTGTTGGGATTTTGGTCTTGGCCTTCACTTAACCAAAGCGAAAATACTTCTTTTTGTTCATGTACCCACTGCTGATGCAGAGGAAGAAACACCTGTAGCAGAGCCAGGTTTCTTGTCCAGCACTTGTCCCACTGGGAGCCCTTTGGCATCTTTTATTCCCGAAGTCCTACCCCAGGCACTAGCCCCCGCGTGTCGGGAGGGAGGGTGGTGGGACGGCCAGCCCCAGGCGTCTGCAGAGCCATCGACAGCCGTATCAAGTGTTCTCCATCTCACTCGAGTGACTGATTGATGACTCTGCCTCGTCCAACACCATCTCCAGTCCCTGACATGAAGAGACTGGGGAAGATTTTTTTACTCTAAAACAACTACCTGCATACTGGTAGGGTTGAAAAAGAAACAAGTTTGAGGTCTGTTCACATTTCAGCCTTCAGTTCCATGTGGAAAGTTTTACACAGCTTCAGCAAATTCTGCTGGAGTAGGAAATACTAAAGAAGACCTAAAGCACAAGAAGGAGGATTAAATACCTGTTGTTCTTAAAAGAGGAAGAAATCCTGCACTTAAGCATGAAGATGGGATAAAAAACAACTCTGTTAACCAAAATTATCTGAAACCTGAGAGGGTTTTGTCACTGAAATCCCAACTTAACTATTTTAATCAGCCTAACACACTGCCACCAAAGATTTGGCCTGTTTGGAGTCTGGCTCAAGGCTTCTGTAGCTTCAGTCTGCTGCTGCTTAAAAGCTGTTCAGGGCTAAGGGCACTTGCATTTCTCATTATGTTCTTCTAACAACAAAAGCAGAGAACAGCTGCAAAAAAGTGTCTTGTGTGGTCAATGGGAGAAGTAGGAGGAGGCAGAGAAGCAGGTCTTTGGCAGCTCTGGCGCTTAATGTGCTTTAGGCTGATTTTGAAGTTCTTCACAGAAATAATAATAACAAAAAAAAAAAAAAAGGTCTGCAGTTCCCTAACTGTCCACAGAAAACTCTCGCCCTCCCTTGTCTCTCCGCTCCCCTCTTAGTTCGCGCTAAGGGTGCATTTCTCTGCCCGGTTCACATTTCGGTGTCGGCGGGGCTGTGCTGCTTGGCTGAGTGGCCGTTTTTGGAGGACGCTTGGCCAGTCCCGTTCTCCTGAGTCCCACCGTTGAGGTTTGGCTTCTCCTGCAGCTCAGGTTGCTCTTGGGGGGACATCATCAACATCGTGTTTCCCTGGCTACCGCTTTCTGTGTAATATGGGTCTTCAGCCTAAACAGGTACATAAATAACAAAGGCAGAGTTAGGGAAGGGAAAGGGCTGACAGCAACCGGCTTTGATTGCAGGCAGCGCCTTGGCGGGCTGCCTGCGCTTCCTGGACAGGAGGTACAAACAACTGCAGGCACGGGAACCTGCTCTCGCTGATGAGAAGGGGAACAGGGGGCCTGAACCATGCCGTGGCAAGATGAAGCAAGAAAACCAGCCAGGAACGGCATTTTTTTTTCCCCTGGACCTGAAAAGAGAAGTTGTCAGGTTTTGTGGTTTTTCTCATAACCAGGTTTTGGAGCTGACCCTGCCTTGGGTTTGCAAAGCTACCCCGTGACAGTCCACCTCTGCTTTCCACTTTGGCCCAGTAAGAAGCACCATTGAATGAAAGGTATGGAAATTGCCTCTTTCTTTCCCTGTCCTTCTTTCTTTCAGCCTGTAAATAGATATACAGCTTGCAGCCAGGTAGCAGAAATGCAGGACTGCACTCCGGCAAACGCAAAGCCATGCCGTGTGGCTTGTTACCGCTATTGCTATAAGGAGCAGATGCCTCTGGAGGACCCAGAGCAATAGCAGAGCTGCCTCCATCCCCCGCCACGATAACCCCACCGATGTGTCGGACCGTGGCAGGTCTGACAGCAATGCAACGGGTGCTGGTGGTCCCGGGCTGCGGATGGAGATCACCAGCCGGTAGCAGATATGAGAGCAGGGAGGCAGGCGCCAGCCCCGCTCCTTGTTTGCCCAGTGGCATCCAGCAGCGCAGCAGGCTGCTGAGCTTCCCGCCTGCCCCATCATTCCATTGATTCCTCATCTCTTCCCCAGCCAGGTTAAACACAGCACCCGGGCACCGCTCGGCCCCTTTGCTGACACCCTTGTCTGCGCTGGACACATCTCACCTAGAAACTGGATTGACACTGCCGTGCATTTACATGGGCAGCTCCCAGCCACACACTTACATTGCCTTTCACTCGCTGCCAGCATCCAGGAGATGGTACCCGGAGGCAGCAGGCTCGACAGCTCAAGCTGCAATGTCCCTGCCTCCGACACTTGTACCTGACTTCCCATCTGCATGTTTTGAGAGCATCCTTTCTGGCAGTGAAATCATCTAATGGCTTCCCAGGACACAACTGTTCACGTGCCCACGAGCAGCGATAGGGGAAAGCGTGGCCCATCCTCACTTTACAGAGGGCTCACGTCCCTGAAAGTCACTGGTGGGGAAGAGTCCTCAGTGGTCAGCCTGCCTGGAAAGGGGAAAATGGAAATAGGAAATTTCTTTCTCTTTCTTTCTTGATATATTTTATTACCATGACTTGTTAAGTGAGGGGAGAAATAGCCTTTATTACAGCATCGGTACAAGACAGACATATAACTCAAATGCAGTGAATGGAAAGTTAAAGTGTGTCACTTTTAATGACAAATTCATAAGGTTTCGGGGTCTCTGGAGGGGTCTTGCTGGATGAGTTCTTACTGCTGAGCAAAAATAAGTGTTAGACCTAGAAGCACGAGAGAGAAAGGGGCGGTTTTCCCACAGGAGCAATCAGCTAAGAGTTAATTTTAGAAGGCAAGAAAGGTTTCCCTTCACCCTGAACCATCTGGCCTCCCTCGCTCCTGCCCTTCGCCTTGCCCGAGCCGTCCCGTCGACCTGGGGACACACACACACAGGCTGAGGGTACTGAGCCCCAGGGTGCGGAGCAGCCCCCTCCTCTCCCACCCGGGCCCCCCCCAGCTCCTCTCTACCTGCTCTTCTGCCATCTATAAGCACTAACCAGCCTCTCTCCCGCGGGGCTCCAGCTCCGCCGCTTCATCAGGAAATATCCAGCCAAGCCCAGGAACGCCAGCATGAGTCCAGATGTGACCAAGGCGATCAGGGTCTTCTGAGAAAAGTCCTGGTGGTTCCTCACTCTCCCCCGTTTAAGGGATTTTATTCCAAACTGGAAAAAACACCAAAGAGAGTCCGACAAACAGGAAACATGTGCATCTGCTGAACAGGCACCAGGCTTAAAACAATGCTGCTCTTCACCTCCTTGTTAGACTTCCCATAAACAAAGCTGGGCTTTGCTAGCCCAGCTCTGAGCTTTGCACTTGCCCTGTGAGCTCTCGTTGTCTCATTTCCATCCTAGCGTCTTCTGTGGCACAGGGCAATTTTCTCCCTTGGAGCGGAGCGCTCAGGCCCTGAGATTTAGAGCGTGCATCTGCACGGCTGAAATATCTCTGTGCGCTGCTGTTGCAGCTCTGTTGGCTGCCATTTATATAGGCACCTGGAGCTCAGCTTTATAAGCTGACGGCAGCCTCACTGGAGTGTTGAGAGGAGGAATTAATTAATGTCAGCATGGTACCTTGAAGAAGCAGAGTGCCAATTACATCCTAAGAGTTATTGTTGGGATCTAGGCCTTTTTTAAGAAAATACTACAGAATTTTACAGTAACTTTTTCAAGAATTTCTGCCTTCAGTGGTTGTCTTAGTTCTCTTACGGTGCACCGCTGCCTCGCTGCATGTCCGGTGGTTGGCTCCAACCACCTCATGTGCCAGGGCTCAGCGAGCACCTCCGAGATGGAGGCAGGTTCAGGTCTCAGCCACCTGCCCCAGCCTCAACTGACCATCTAAAAATCTCCTTTCTCCAGCCACTCGGGCCACCCATTTTTTCCAGCTGAATTTGCTTAAGGAATTTACCTTTTCCCAGTGAGACTCCTGTAGTATATCTGTAGCAGGATCTGCAAGGTTTAAAACAGAAGAGGCACATTACATAGAGGGTCACGCTGCAGCTAACGCCAGTGTCGAAGACCCTGGCCATTGGTGAACATGGAGGAGCCATGAGCCCCTTTGCTGCTCTGGAGGCAACGTCCTGGCTCCGTGGATCGAGCAAGACCCCAGAGAAAAGAGCAGTAGTTGCAGAGAGAAGTCTCCTCCCGGCTTGTAACTGAGGATTTGTGTCCCACAGCCTCTCCCCACAAATAGACCCCTCTCCCGTTGCCCACGTCAAGGTCATTATCCAGCGGTATCAATGACAGCCAAAAAGGAATGAGCTCAACTGACCTGTCTCACCGACGAGGATGAGGAGCATGCAGTCATGGTCCACCTCAGATTTAGCAAGTTTGATTTGGCAGGGGGAGGAAATGGGGTGGGTTTTTTCTTCACATATTGCACTCCACAAGTCCGATCCCTTCATCTCTAAAAAATGTTTCTGCAAAATTTTCAAAAAAACAGCCACTGAACAAACCAAACCAGCTAATTGTCCATCATCTCAGCTATGCTGATGATACTACTGGTAGCGTTGTACATTCACCCTTTGTGTCCTGGTGGCTTATCTGTGCTGTGCAAAGCTGAGCAGAAGCAACAAGAAGTGACAAACAGCGCTGGGCCGGGTGTCAGCCCTTCACCTCCCACTTCACCACTGCTTTGGGCCCCAATACCAACACCTAGAAAAAGGAGACGCTTAGTTCTTGTTTCTTAACTTAATGAGAATAAATTAAATGAAGATATTATTAGCAACTCTTGCAAATGGCATTTAAACAAAGCTAAATTTAGGATCTGAACTGCATTGCAAGTCTCTCCAATTTTTGGACTGAAACAGCCGCCTGAAGAGCCCTATTGTTTTGGAGTCCCAGGCAGGGGCTGGGAAAGGAGGGAAATAACAAAGAAGCATTGAGCCTTCCTGTTTAGGAAATGTCTTCAATGTTTTTGCTAGGTTGCTGATCAAAGGCTAGGCAAAAAAATACAAATTTCTCACATTTTAGAGCTGAACTGACTCTCGGGTGGAAGAGGAAGAGGAGTGAGGAGCTGCAGCCTTTCCCTTCTACGGGCCAATTTCTGTATCAGACAGGATAGGCTTTCTCCTCAGGTCTATTTTCAGCCACAGTCAGGCTTGGAGACAGAGCCCACAGTTGCTAAAAGACGTTATCAGCTTCCTGAACATCCTCCCAGCTGGGAACATCATCTGAGCTGTGGCCGTGCCCACCCCCTCGAGACAGAGACCGGCTCCAGCTGAATCCCCCGTCCTGCCCCTGCCCTCCACTCGCTCCCCGGGACGTGCCCACCGACGTGGGGCTGCGAAAGAGGAGAAAACCCTCTTGTCCTGCAGCGCTGTGCGGAGCCGGGCAGCTCAGTGCCTTCCTCTCTTTGCCTTAGAATTGCCTCCGTATTGCACTCGGGTCGCCACATCCTCTTAGCATAAAAAAATGCAGAAACTTATCCATGAGAGAATAACAAACAAATCATTTTCAGCTGTTTCTGTAGAGCTTGGCTTGGGGTGAGAAAGGCCAAGATGGAACAAGAGACCCAAGTGTGTATTTTCCTTTCTCTGCTGTGGAAAGAACTCATCGGAGTGTCAGAATTTCCCTTTGCAATTAGCAGCGCTGGGTGCCAGCTTATTGCTCATTTGCTTTGGGAAAGGCCAGCAGGAAAGCGAGACACGGCCCAGTCCCTCCTATCTGCTCTCCTCGCAGACGCTCTTATCTGGTTCCCAGGTTCAGCAGCTGCTGAGCCTGAGCTGGTTTTTCCCTCTCGATGATGCTGAGGTGGAGGGACGGGAGAGGTCTGCTGCGGGCTGAGAGGTCCAAGAAAACCACGGTCGGAAGTGGGGCGGTTTGACTCGTTTCACGTGGAGGGAGGGCTAGGAGTATGTGCAATTAGATACAACTCTCTGGGATGTTCTGGATGTTATATATGCATCCATTTCTGTATGGGCAGGTATGTAATATGTGCATCGTGTATAAATGCTGGGCCCAGGAGGTGCCGGTCCCCACTAGATGGCATCTGGGAACAGAATCGCTCCCTCCCGGAGGAGTTTCCATGTGAATTCTCACTAAAGTGCAGTCCTTGTAAACAGGAGCGAGTCTAAACGCCATTTAATGGCCAATTTGCAGAGAAAAGCCAAGTAAGAATTCACTCATCCAAAGCGGTGGCAGTATGGCTGACCAGCAGAAGTAAAATTAATCCTTGTCGTCTCATACCCAGGGCATTGCCAAGTCTGCTGTCCTACAAGGTCCAGCACCATCTGCTCCCTGTCGCAGGTTGTACCTCCAGTGTGGAAGGTTTCTTGCCTCCCACCCACAATAGTGTCTCAGCCGGACCCTCTTCTGCTTTTATAAATGCTTCATTTTTGGTGCACAAGGCCAAGGGTGGTTACAGAGAGCCTGGGATTCCCTTAGGAGTTGGTGCAGATGGGGACACTGAGCAGCACCCGTGCTCCTTCAGATGCCCTGATTTCTTTCCTAGGGCAGCTGGCAAGGCAAAAAAAGGCGCTCGCATTTCCAACAGGGAAGAGGAAGAGCAAAGGCAATTTCCCGTTAAACATGGTGGGAGATACTTTAGAAGTTAACTGACCCCAGCTCTTAATTATGAAAAGGGAGGTTTTATGAAACCAGGAGGTTGCATTTCCCCTGCGACTGCTGTAATCATCCCTTTGGGATCCTCCTGGGACTGCTGTGATCATCCCCACCTCTGCCAGTTTGGCACAGCTCAGATGCTCTGCCCTAGGGATAGCGGTGTGAGCTCCCCACTCTAAACCGACCCCGAGTTATGGTGGGTGACCCCATTGCCGCAAGCCTGAGAGCGCTGCAGAACGTGCCCTTGGCTGTTTGCTTGCAGCCCCCCTCCTTCTGCATGTCCCCCCCCTTGGAGACGTGCGGCCACCCAGGGCTGCGACTCACGCAAGTGCTGGACTCGTTGAGCTGCAAGCAGATGGCTCCGGTGTCGCTCACTTCTTTGACGTTGTGGCAGGTGATGTTCTGGAAGGGAAAAAGCACAGCGGTGGTATCAGTGAACTGTCAGGGGGTTGTGAGACAAGTCCAGCCCGCCGTGCCCAGCCAAATCCTCACCTTCGGGCTATCCCTGACTGTGGGCAGTGGCGCGGTGGTCGCCGGGACCGAAGGATGCCCCGAGGTGACAGGAGAGCTCGTCATAGCCGGCGTGGGTCCTGGGGTTTCTTCCATCGTCCTGGGTTGTGTGGCTGGGTTCTCGGTTGTGGGGACCCCTCGGCTCGTGTGGTCGGGGTTCAAGGGGGTGCCCAGCGTCTGCGTGGGGTCTCGGCTGAGCTGCGGGCTCGTCCGCTCGCTGCTGAGCCCCGGGAAGGTGGTTCTGGCTGCCGGGGACGTGGCTGCAGCTTCAGTTTTGAAGAAATGCAATGAAAAGGATAGATGAGAAAGCTTAAGTCCTCTAAAATCAATGCGTGGCATTGCGATGACTGAAGTACAATATTGATTTGTCATAGCCAGCGGTACCAGAACGTGTTATTGGCTGTATAAGAAATGCCCATTAGGCTTGCTTCAGTTACCTAATTGTTACATGCGCTTCATAATCTGTTTACAATGGACTAATTTCCTGGGCATACACTGCACCACAGCAAGGATGCCATTGCCTGACCTCCCCTCCATCACCCTGCTCTCTCCCTTGACCCAGAGTCTTCAAAAAGATGTACGGATTTCAAATGGCATAAGAGAAAGGCACCGTACATCTGTGCAAGGGTCCCTGCTTTAGAGCTCTTCAGAGCCTCGGCCTCTTAGCAGAAAGGCTGGCAGACCTCTTATGGGTGCCATTTGCTGGGCAAAGAATAGGTATGCTGAGATAAAAGATTAATGAGCATTTTGTCCCATCATCACTTGGCTGTTTTGAAAAGGATGGGTCTAAGCTGCCCGTCCTGAAGACAGCAGTGTTAGGTTGCCCCAGGTGGCATTTTTTGGCCAGGATTAAAGCTTTTGACCATACTATCAGGCTCTTTTCTGAGAGCGTGACCCATGCACCAACCATGCGGTTTCTTAGGGCAAGCCTGTGCACTTAATAAATGTGATTATTCATGCAAATGCTACCGGGAATCACATGGGGGGAGCGATTACTGGACATCTCTGGCGTCGGGTTGGCACTGCTGGGGGGTCCAGGGGTGCCGGTGGCTGCCGTGCTGCTGATGCCTTTCGATCCTGTGGTCATGGCTGTTCGTAGGGTGGGAGGTGTTGGGGTCCCAGAAGTGTTGCCTGGGGGCAGAGGAAGGTGTTAGGGGCTGCCGTCCCCCCACCCCAGCCCCGAGGGTCCCTGCGGGCAGGGCAGGGAAGGGTTAACTGCTTTCACAAATCCACTTTCTTCTGGCCCCCAAATAGCAGGCTGCCTTAGAGCTCAGATGGGAGAAGCTCAGAGGCTAAACGGTTCAGCTGGGCGAGTACCAAACTTTGGTGCAGCCCTCGCAGAGGGTCCTGGGGCGGCGCTGGAGGCGGACAGGCTCGTTTCTGCCCTCATCCTGCCCGATCCTCGGGCTTACCGAGGGATGCACAAAGCTCTGCTCAAAGCTGGATTTCATAGTAGTTTGGGTTTATAATCCTTGGAGGAAAGACTCGGGCCTTGGAAGAGATCACTTATGCGCCTCAGGAAAAATAAGCTGGATTTGCATTTGCAGGCACAATCTCAAAGTAAATAGAAACATTCCCATTGGCTTGGGATCAGCTCTGACTCATGAGCAAAAACAGCTTTGGAGGTAAAACTGAACGTTTGGAGAACGGTTTGCTGTTCTAACTTAAAGTTTATATATCGCTTCCTGGTATGTTACAAAGATGACACTTCCAGCTTTTCCTTCTGAAATGAACTATATGAGTCAATGCAAATGCATTTCTTCCCATTTCTTAACCTTTTCTATTCTTAAGATCTATTTCCACTTTTAACAAACAGTTTCAGTCTCTACTCGAGGGCTGTTGCTGTTTAAGATTCTTATCCAGACACTAAAGAGAAAATCATACAAAATACATTTTTTCTTTTGTATTTCTGCCCAGGGGACCCTGAGCTCCAAGAAAAGTTACTTCATCCTTCCAAACAACCCTTGGAGATGGAGCAGCACTGACAGGTCCTGAGCAGCCGCCCGGCGCCAGCATCAGGGCAGCATCCGCTGCCAGTTAAACATGCATTTATGTATTGTGCACCGCAGTATCGTGCACTTCAGTATTGTCCCGGCAGGAATTTTTCTATGATGTCGGGATGTCAGTACTTTGCTGGATCAGGTCCAGAGAACCTGGATGGTTTATGAAAAGCAAAGACTGAGATCACTGAAGTTTATTTTGGCAATGGCTGGCAGCAGGCAGAGCTGCTCGGCTGTTCCTGCAGCTGGTGGGTGGTTGTACTGGAGGGTGCTGAGGGGGCGGCGCACCCCAGCCTGGCCTCACAGGGCCACCCATGCTGGTGCATCCCATCCCATCCCATCTCATCCCATCCCATCCCGTCCCATCGCATCCCATCGCATCCCATCCCATCCCGTCTCATCCCATCCCATCCCATCCCATCCCATCCCATCTCATCCCATCTCATCCCATCGCATCCCATCTCGTCCTGTCCCATCCCATCCCATCCCATCCCATCCCGTCCCGTCCCGTCCCGGCTGCAGCTGCTCTGGGCGCGGGAGCACCGGGGGAGGCAGGGGCCCTGCCGAGGGCTCGGCGCAGGTGTCTGGAGCTGGGATTTAGGTTCTGGCACAGCTTTTATTTAAGGGAGAAGTTTCTTCTCTCCAAGACAATTCAGTTCCAACTGGTTAAATCACCAAGTTTTTCTGATGAATTTTAACAAATCAAAAGCAGGAGGCATGACTGTGTGCCCAGAATAATGAGTAGCACAGTTAAATCCACGCTTTGCATACAGCTTTGTATTTGCACGGACATTAGCAGGAAACTTTACATCACTAGAACAATGTAGCGCCTGGACTTGACCTCCCCAAGTGCCACAGCCACCCAAGCACCTTTGAACTATTCCAGATGTTTGTAAAGCACCAGAAGTATTTCTAATCAAAGTCTTTTCACCACTGAATGTCATAAATTGAAGCTTGGCTTATTGCTCAGTGTAATTTGCGAGGAGGCCTGTCACACAGTATTTCTTTTTCTTCCCTTTATTGTAGTGTATGCAGGCGCGTTTATAGAAAACATGGCTAAGTTTTTTGAAACCTTAGGACTCATGAGATAAATAATGATCCAGATGTGAGATGGATAATCCACATGGTGCTCAGCTAAAGTGGGTCATTTATTGCACCATACATTTTTACTAGCTTTGCTAAACTTTGTCAATTTGTTAGTATTAAGGGTCTGAGAGTTTAAGCCAAGCCATTTATTAACCTTGGAGAAATCTTCACCTGGCAGCGCTAGCACATGGAGGAGCAAAAGCATTGCAGATATGTGAAAGAAAACTGTACTTCACAGTACCTATTGTATTTACCTATCTAGCTTTTAAAAAGCAAACACCTCTGATTTTTAAAGATATTTTAATAATGGGGTTTAGGAAGTAGCTCAGCTCATGTCAAATAAAAAAAGCAACAATATAAATGTTAAAGTAGTGACTTGGTCCAACGCTCATCCCTGAGCACTACACCAGGACCACAGAAGGCAAAACTCTGCAGTGGCAAAGGCTCAGGAAGCAGGAGAAAAGTTTTGTAATTTGTGTCCTACTCTGCACCTGCAGCAAATTAAACCTGGGGGTTTCTCCCCGGCTCGTCCACCCCTGCATGGTGGAAGGTGCAACCCACAGGGGTTCCCAGACAGTAATTGCACCGCCGATGCTGATACACGAAATCTCTTAGTAAACCTTTTGCTAAGTGGGTGCCTCCTTGAGTGCTCTGACACAGAAACCCTGTGCCAGGATAGTTTCTCAAACTCTTCAAACAAAGTCTTTTTCCAAGCTCAGCTAGCGCTCCAGAAGCTGCAAGGGCTGCGGCTGAGCTACGGCAAAGCCCTGCAAGTGAGCCGGCACGCGTGGTACCGCCGGCACTCACGGTACCGCCGGCGCTCGTGGTCCCGCCGGTCCCGGCAGCTGCAGAAGCAGCGGGTGAGGAACGGTGGGACACGGAGCCGTGGGACACGGAGCCGTGGAGCTGCAGCCAGCCCAGGCTTCCCGCAGCAGCTCCTCCGAGGGCTCCAGCCTGCATTACTCACGCCTTTCCACTTTTACTGCTCTCAGCCATGTGGCAGGAATTCAAGCGGGTGGAGCCCTCTTCCCTCTGGAAATATCTGATAAAAATCCCTTCCCTCCCCCTTTTCCTCCTCCCAGACAGGATACGGGTGTGGGGCCGCAGTCACGCAGGGGGCAGGGGGCTGCGAGACCCCCCCGAGCCGCCCTCCCAAACCCCAGCGGCTGGACCAAGGGTTTCCTTGGGCTTGGGGCCTCTCCGGCAGCCGGGTGCTGCTTGGGAGCCCGGCACCTTCCCGGGGACCGAGATTGCTGCTGGCTTGAGCAGTTATGATGTGCAGCCCTTTAAAAGATGTTAAACCCAAGTGGCTGTGGGTTTTAAAGCTCCTTTTTCCTTCCCTGACCTTTAGAACTTTTCTAGGTCTTGCAAGAGGAAATGAAGGAAAGGAAGAATGCTTTAAAATGACAAGAGATTTTTTTAAAAAATCAAGTTTGGCAGAGATGAATAAAAAAGATATAAAAAGGAAACAAAAAAGATTAAAAAAAAAAAGAAAGTGTTTGTATTAGGTACAAATAGAACATATGCTCTCTTGTCTATGTACGTTCTGAGACAAGCACAGGACAGCTCTCCACGTGGTTTATCAATACCCAATTTTGTCACCTTGAACCGCTCGCAGCATCGTGCTGCTGTGCCGGTGGAGGGTTCCCGAGCAGCCCCAGAGCACCGGCCCGCTCTGCAGACCAGGGACGGGCATAAACCTCTCCCACGCTCATTGCAACTCAGCGGTTCCCCAAAGGATCAGGCAAAGCCCAGAACTGAACATTGCATATGGGATTTGCTCCCCGCGAGGCTGGACGAGGCTGCTCGTTGCTCTGGGGTCAGGCTGCGGTTTGCAGCTACTTGGTACCCGGCCTCCATCCTCCCCACTCCGCATCCACATGTGGCATTTGTAGAAGACCTGCGCCTGGCCCAGCATGGCATGGGGCTTTTTTTTTTTCCCTGTAAATCATGTGGCTTTAGCTGAAGGGTGTCCTGGGGGGCACGTGGAGGCCGGTCATCCCACCCTTGGCAGCGCTGCCAGGAGCCAACATGAGCACAACCCCCCCCAAATTGGGATTTCCATCGGGAGCTGCACTACTAAAACCTTTGCTTAATTTACTCGGCCCCCCCAAAGAGATGAAGAGCACGCAGAGCCCTGAGGGCGAGCTCCCTAGTTTTTCTCCCCTCTGCCCAGCAGCTACATTGAACAGAAATAATCCCCCTCTACCTTCCAGCAAGAGCTGATAAAGCGCTGTAATATCCCGCAGAAATGTGGAGCAGTGGCTGTGCCGGCAAAAGGAATGACATTTTGCAGCATTAAACCCCCTGTCGCCTGGTAGCTTTGTCTTTACAAAGGCAAAGCTTTTTATCACTTTTGTATCATTTTTGCTTTGTACTACAAGGAACTCAGGTTTCGCATTTCAGGTAAACACTTTTGTCTTACACCCTCGCTCACCGCTTACTTCAGCCCAACCAGACAGTCCTGAATTTTATTTCTCTCAGATAAAATTGTTTTTTTTTCCTTCCTGTTAAATTAACATAGACTGGAGGGTCAGGCACAACGGCTCGCATGAGCAATATGCCTTGGCAGCAAAGGGAAAATGAAAGGAGCACCATGAAACAGAAGAACAAAATACAGCAAATTCTTTCAATAGATCTAGTTGCTCACATTCATGTGAGTAAGGAAAAATTACATTTGAGGAGACACCCGCAGGTTCCTGGCTCCTGTCCCAGCATACTATGCAGCACACAGAATGCTACTTCACTGTTTTTTAGTCCCTTTTTGTTACTTCATGGTTGTTGGGTTTGGGACAGAAATCATAATATTTCCCTAAACTACAACCCTTTAAAAAGTACTACCTAGAGAAAATCTCCGTATTATTATTCACTTTCTCATGTGATGAATATTTGAAAAGCTGGAATAGGAGATTTTAATATTTATGGAGATTCATTTGATTTTTGGAAAATGTTTAGTTCCTACCACAAAACAAAAGTAAGGCTAATTTATACCAATGCAGACTGAGAAACGACTTGAACTGTGGCTGCACTCTACAGCTTTGCATGCTGCAATGCATCCCCTTGTGTTATCCGCAATATTATAGGGAGCTCCCCTATCCTGATTCCCTTCCTTTTCAAACCAGCAGCATTTTCTGTTTGCAGCACATCGCTGCGAATATGTTGGCCAAGGCACCTGATGCAGTGCTGTTCTGTAAAATGTTCTTTACGTGAAATTGCAATCTCCACTAAGCGCTCATTACGATGCATCCCCCCAGGCTGCTCTTTCAGAAGTTATAAAGAAGTTGCCCCATGCACTAGTCTCACGCTGCTTTATTGCTCGGTGCTTGTAACCCTGGTATTTGCTGCAGTCAATACTCACCAGACAACTCCACAACACAGAGCGCAATCCAGAAAAGCTGCCTCCACTTCATTATTTTTAAACTTCCCAAGCACAGCATTCCTGCTCGCAGCTCCCACTAAAACTGGATCTGGCTGTGACAGCTCTTGGGTTTTCAGTCTTGCAGCAGCTCTGAGCTCATGTAGTTTGGTTTTAGTTCAAGCCTTTGAGATCACTCGGTCGTGGGGTGGGTTTCTCTTCAGGGGTTGTGCTTATGGTTCAAGACTGCGAGGTGGAGTTTCTCCGATTTGATTTCACAGTTTTATATAGTTCGTGGCAACTTCACTATCACTTAGGTAATTTTCTCCTCCCCACTTTCCTGCCAGCGCTTCAAAACAAACAAAAGAGCAACCCTCTCCCCAGCAAAGGATCTCAAAGCCTCGCTGGGCTTAACTCTTTCCTGAGAGCTGCTTGCTTTCCCGTTCAAGTGGAGGCAGGGATACAACGTGCTCCAGCTGGAAGGAAGGATTACAGTGGAGCCTGCTGCTAAACTTCCCTCAAAGCAAAGTAAACACAATGCGAGGAGAGCAGAGAAGTGGAGAAACCTCAGGTCCAGCCACCGCCGGCGAGCCCCGTGCACGGTCCCAGGGCTGTGCTGTGGCCAGCGCCACGGAAAGGTGGGAAACTCTGAAAGCTGGCTTTGGAGTCGGAAATCTTCCCAGCAAATTAAGCAAGGAACTCAAGGATGCGAAATCATCGCTGACCTGAAGAGAAGTGACTCCATTAGCTTCACTAAATTGACTTTGGTCAAACACAGAGCACGAATGAAATGGTTTAAAGAAGGTCTGGGGGAGAGGAAAACCCACAGGCAAAACCCTCGGCATAAAACCTGGAGCAGAAGAGGGACTCGAGACTAATAAATAACTTCCTGGAGCTCACTTCCATTAATAACGCATTATAGAAATATTAAAAACCGTCAGAAATACTGACTTCAGTTTTATTACCAGGCTGAACTTTACCAAGTGGGAATGGTTGGCCCTGGCTCGCTGGTTCTCCAGTGGCTGCACCACAGGCGCGTGTGGGACCAGCTTTGGAACTGGCAGCACGAGGGATGCTCCGCAGCAGGCGGCAAGCAGGGCTGAGTCAATGCGTCCTAACATGGCCTTAAAGAAACATGAGTATCGCCAAAAGTATTGATTATTTTTTTTAATTAAATTTAAATTTAAATTTTAAAACAAATATGTATTTATATTTTATAATATTATACTATTATATATAATTTATTATTTATAACATTATAATTATTATAATTAAAAATAAAAATTAAATTAAATTGAAAAATACTTTGGTGTTTCCATTTCTTGATTTTTATGTCGGGGGACACCAAAGACAACAGCAAAGTCTTAGTAATAATTTTGGCCTTTGGGGATAAAAATAAAAAGATACAATCACTTGGGAAACTAAACTCCAGATAAGTCTGGGTTCTTCCTTTCCTTTTACAGCTACATGATGCAGTCACTAAAGGAGTCATTGCTAACAGGAAATCAAAAGTGAGGTGTCCAGGAAAATATCCATGGAGGGAAGGACAATGAAGTACCTGCTCAGCGTAGTGTCTTTTTGTGGATGCTCTCATTACACTTCTACAGTCATATGGCCACAGTCAGCAGAAGGATTAAAAGGCAGAAAAAAAGATAGGGTAGTATTATGTGCAAAGAAATCCCCAAATGGCATTTCTAGTATACACATTTATTGGTATGACAGAATTCCAGTAACTTTTGGTTTTAGCATAGGACAAGGATTGGACGAGATGATGTTTAAAGGTCCCTTCCAACCCAAAACATTCTGTGATTCTATGGCAGGAAAATGTCTCTTGGAAGGAAATATCTGTAGCTAAGAAATGTGCTCCGACATCTATATAAAGATTTCTATTATGTTCACTAATCTATTACTGAATGACAGAGCTATACAGCTCTATCAAAGACCAGAATGTCCTGGTAAAATATGGCCTACAACATGGTATAAAAGCTGAATGTGGACACAGCCTGGCTGTCTCCAACAGCTCCCACCAAACATTTTCTCTTTTTTCCTCTCTCAAACGCATGCACAAACACTGGGAAATGCATGACTCAGTACATGACACAGGTTTTTCAGTTTAGAAAATATATTCAAAAGATGAAATGAGAAAAGTAGAGTGAGACAAAGGTCCTATTTAAATAACAGATTTTATTTTTTTTTTATATTGAAGTGAGAATTTGGGTTGAATAACACAACTAAAAATAAAAAGTTGAAACTTCAAAGTACCAGCCACTAGGAAGACAGAAGACCATCTGGTGAGGACCAGCATCCCATCATGCTGAAAAGCATCAAGCAAAGCTGCGGAACTACCTCTGGCAGGGCAGGGCAGGGCAGGGCTCGGGACCCCTCTTGGGCAGCGAAGGCAAAAAAAATCTTTGAAATGCTTAGAAATTGTATTTCGGTACTCAAACCAAGTGAACTGGGGGAAAAGAATAAAACGAAGCAGCTCACGCCGAGCCCCTTGTCCGCACGGGAGCTGCAGGGAGCTCTGCGCCATGAGCTGGTGCAGCCCCATGGGGGGTCCCTGATGGCAAACGGTCCCCCCGGCCCCCCCGGGGGTCTCGCCCCTCCGCCCTGCCGGGTTTCCTGCCATTCTCCTCCAGCACTGCTCCGGGCTCCTGAATGAAAGAAACCAACAGAATCATCCGGGTTTGGCTGCCGGTTTTGTTTCACCTTTCAAAAACAGACTAAAAATAGAGAGCTGGGCTAAAGATAGACAATGACCGGGTCTGCCAGACACTGAGCATGGGAAGCTCGTGGGTTTGGTTTCCAGTGGAAGTCAGGCTGCATTTAAATGACATTCCTTGTCAAAGATGTAGGGTTTCATTAATACTTATGCCCACTGCATGCACTGTCTGAGTATGTCGGACCAAGCCTTACAACTCATTTTAGGGTAGTGACTCAGCTGAGCGTGGCACAACAGGTAAATCTAACATAACCTCAAAAGAAGAACCAAAAAAATCCCCCAATCAGTTCCTTATTAAAGTCATCCTTTAATCTAAAGTGCTGTCTTCAGAGGATTTTAGGAGAGACACCTAGAGATGCTTCTACCCATCCACCCGCTCTGCTTTTTGAGCCTCAGCCATTCCTCAAGCGCAGGCAGCGCCACGCTCCCTGTCAGGGGACGCGTGGCTCTTCGGTTTGGGGGGGGCTGGGTGTACATGTGTGTGTACACACCTCCAAGCATATTTGAAATATTCAGAATATCCAGCTGGAACCAGGCTCTTCAGTTATTTCCGTATGTTTATTCAATGAGCGGAAGATAAGACCTTTCCTCATTGATATGACTCCCCATTTAAACCTCTGTTTAAAGTGACTTGAGCACATTGCCAATGAGTGCTGTAGAATTCTTTCCTCCTTTCAGACCCCTAACAGGTTTTTATAGTTCAAAATTTAAAGACCAAAGTAAGAAACATGCACTTGAATTATCTCGAAGCTGTCTGTATCAGCTGTATAAGGTTAACAACGGCTGAGCCAATTTCAACTAACCATTTACAGGATCAAGTGTCCAAATTCAAACAGCACGGTGATGAAGGCTTGTTCACATAGACTGGGGATTTGTCCAAGTATTTAAGGGTGATTTAATTTAATTGTGAATGATGCAATAGACATATGGCTAGGAAGTTATATGCCAGGAAACATGTTTTCTATAAGTATTTTAGCAGGCAGATGGCATACAATAGTTTTGGTGTAGTCATTTCCTCACCTCTTAAAAGTTGCTATTTTGGACAGATGAAATAATTAGATTCCCACCATCCTCCCAAGACACCACCACTGCTGACCCAGAGGATGTGCAACATTAGAGGACTATTTCTGTACAAAATCCCATCAAGTAAATCAAACCTTACACTCACCTATCAATTGCCATTCAAGAGTTTCAAAGCATTTTAATAACTTGCCCACTTAAATCAAAAGTGAGTGAGTATTAATGCTTTACAGCACTCCCATGGGACAGGCGGGAACAGAGGCATGTGGAAGCGCTTGGAGCAATGCCACACCACAACTAAATCCCAAAAGCCAAAAGTTTTGTCTCTCAATCCTCAGCCTTAGCAACCAAACCCCATCACTTCCCAGACAGACCAACACTTTCTGGAAATTACAACCGATCTCTTGCGTCCACCGTGCTCAGGCCTCCGAAGGACTGCTGATCCAGAGATCCAACTTTCGGGAGCCGTAGGAGCATCCCTACGCCTCTACGGGGCGGGACAGCCAGAGCAGAGCACGAAGCTGCAAATGAAATGGCATTTGAGTGAAGGTTGGGTTATTTCTCCTAGTCAAGCTTCTAAGATGCTGTTGGGACGACATCTCCTTTGTGTTAACGGGAGGCACGGGGCCAAATCCTGACCGGGGCTGAGCAAGGGGAACTCCTGTGCACTGCTAACGCAGGACACACGCTGTCTGCTCCGAGCAGACGGCTCCTGAGGAATGGACTGATTGTGAATCATCTAAGAAAGGGCAAAGAGCTCAAAAGCTTCCCTAATATTATCATCCTTGTTGCGATTTCCTTAAGAACTTGTCACCTATTTGTTTTGTTGTGTTTGGTTTTGCATGTTATTACATTTAAATTGTAACTCTTGGGGCAGGAAATGCTTCCTTTATTAATGCTTCAGAAACTACATCCTGAGACTCCTATCAAGGCATCCTTTGTGCGAAGGCTGTTCTGGAGAGATTACTGCCCTGATAATTTCTACATCAGAACTTCTCCGAAGCCGTCTGCTTCTCCCAGCCCTGGAGGAGCCGCTCACCCCTGAAGGACCATCCCTGCGTGGGCGGTGGGCACCCTGCCCTCCATTTCAGGAGGATGCTGGATGAGACCTCTCTTGGCCCTTCACCTCACCTTTACCCATGACTGGAAATGAAGGTTCTCCCTCTCCTCCCTTCCTTGTGATCTCAGAGGAAAACCTCCTGCTTCAGCAAGAAGTATGCAACTTGTCTGGGCTCTTAAATTTATTTCCAAACTGAGCGCACAGAGCCTTTAATAACCATCATTTATGAAAGAACGCTGCCTTTCTACACCACTATTTATCTAGGTGTTTGTATTCTTTTTCTAAGTCTTATTTAAATATAGTTCTCAGAATTAAAGACCAAATATATGTGGGGTTTTTTAACTTGGGCAAAGTTTTGCCTCTTCATAATCCTTGCAACTGCATTAATGGGTGCTTGCTATTTATTACCCCCTTGTACAGCTACTGCTTATTCATTTACACTCAGCAGAGTCATTCCTCAGAGAGAAACAGCTGAAAAAAACCAAGAATATCAGACTTTTGATCTGTAAATCATATATTTTATTTTAAAAAGCTTTTGGAACTCTTAAAAAAAAGATGCATGGTTATTGCAACTATAACATTCTGTTAATAAAAGTGGTATATTAAAACAAATTGCTTAGTATGATTATTCCACTAAAATCAATATCTTCAAATAATAAAGCAAATATGAAGCATACACATGACTACATTCAAGCAAACCATATGGTGGATAGATTGCTGAACAGTTTCACGCTTTAAACTTTTACTTCAAGATTGTTGGTTCAAATCTAATCAAGGCTATGCTCATTTACTACCTTCTGTCTGTTCAGTGCTTTGTGGGATATTACTAGGTCTTTAATCTAGTTTTAAGGGGCAGGCTACAATGTAAATCAAGTCACTTAAGCATTTTTCCATGAAACTGTTCCCCAGATGCATATTTTCCTCAGCAATACTGGAGGTTGAACGAGTCAGACGGAATTGCCTTGAAAAACAAGGCAAGAATTGGCAAAACGAGAAGCCTACAGAAAGCAGTAGCTTTTCTAAGTTGCAAGAAACAGGGCTAAAATGTGCAGAAAGAAACTCTGGCGCGGGACGGGCAAAAAGCCAGAAGATGCTCGGCCGGCGCTGCTGGTGTGACCTGGAAACAGTTTGCAGCACATTGAACACCGCAGGCAGGAAAACGCCCCGGCACATGTGCTAAATAAAAACCTTTGTTGTCTTTGAAAGTAATTCCTCCTGGCTTTGTGACGGGAAGAATGAGATCCATGGAGATGATATCTCACCACCGACTGGACAGAGACAGCAATGTCAGAGAGCTCTGCAGCACCGGGGCATCCATCGGGTGCCTTTTCCTTCACGGGAAAAGGGCCGGCGGCTTGGGACCCTACAGCTTGCGTCAGAGGGAACAAGAAAAGCCAGCAACAGCAGTGAAACCTAGCTGAAAACTCTTGCAAATAGTGCTTTGGTCAGCGTGAGAGAACTGGCGCTCACTAAAGTCATGATAATGCTTTGGAAAGAGCAAGCAAGCTAATCACGTGCCTCTGTCGGATGCGGCCGTATCAATTCTGTCTGCACTAGGTCCAGTCGAACACACAGAAGTGTGATTTTAGATGGCGACTGTTGGTGCGTGGAGGTGATGAGATGCCCTCACAATCTGTTTTTTTTGTTTTTTTCAGGAATTCTGCACATTTAGTTGAACATACAGAGAATTGACAAGTAGCTGCAGCAATGTAAGAAAATGAACAGGAGAGGACAGAGATGAACTAGTCATATTTCTGTTACTATCCATCAGTACTTTTGGACTGTTTCAGAGTCTCATTAACCTGGCTGATTTCATTGACTGCTTTTCATTGCTGCACCGTCCAAAGTACTTAACTGTAATAAACAGCAGCACCACAAAACACCAATAAAAATCATTAAAGCATAAGTCTCGTAATTTAGTACAAAGATTAGCTTTCTC
Organism: Buteo buteo; assembly: GCF_964188355.1. Lineage (NCBI taxonomy): Eukaryota > Metazoa > Chordata > Aves > Accipitriformes > Accipitridae > Buteo > Buteo buteo. The sequence goes on along the minus strand of NC_134193.1, from coordinate 2,153,882 downwards.
CATCCAGATCTGCAGACTGCTGATTGCAATTTATTTCTCCCATTTATGGATGTCATATGAACATGCAAGCTGGATTCATTGCCTGGGCTTTCCATCCATCACCAGGACTGCAGCAAGTCCATCTTGTTGCTACACCAAGCGAACAGTACCCGAGATATACGAGATGCTTAATTTGAACTTTAATTCCAAATAAATGCTATTTGCAATACTATGCATTTTAAATGTGAGGGAATTATAGAATCATAGAATCATTTAGGTGGGAGAAGAGCTTTAAGATCAGTGAGTCCACCTGTAAAAGGTAGCGCTGCCAAGTCCACCACTAAAGGGTGTCCCTAAGTGCCATGCCTACATGTCTTTTAAACACCTCCAGGGATGGGCACTCGACCGGTTCCAGTGCTCCACAGCCCTTTCAGCGAAGACCTTTTTCCTGCCGGCTGTTTTTTTCTATTTTTAATTCGCTGTCTTCGCAACTAACGCTTTCAATAGAGCCACCTAATTGGGGTGCCCTGTCTATTCCAAGTTCACGCGCCGGGAGCTGGGCACAGTCCTTGCCAAAATCCTGACGGGCTCCAGCCCAACATCGCCCCTGCCCGGGATGCTGCGGGAGGAGACGGAGGAGCAGCGCGGATCAGCGTGGAGGATCAGTGCCCCTGGGCAGCCCTGGTCCCCCCCCACAGCCCCGCTGGTGGCCCAGGCAAGGGGCTGAAGGAGAAAACGTCCCGAAAGCTGAGCAGCTGCGGGTGGTGGTAGCTGCTGTCGGTAGGTGCAAGGGGTCGTTGGTGAAGCAACACTGACCAGGATTAAGGGGGGAAAAAAAAATAAAAATCTACATTGCCTTTATTTCCAGGGAGAACACCCCCTCCAGCTGTAATTTACATAAAGTAAGTACCGCCTAAAAACTATGGTGGGATTTCTCGGAGAGAAACCAAAACTGTAATTAAGAAATAAAGGAATGGCTTTTTCTCTGAGTAAATATCAGGTTAGCGCCAGGTGTTACTGAAGCATCAGATGAGATGTAAAACTCATCAGTGGCGGCAGTGAAAGGCATCTTTAAAAGCACCAGGGGAAAAGGACTGGAAAGGGCTCTCCTCTCCACCCTGGCAATTGCTGATAATAAAGTGCTGCTGTTTTCTACCTGGGAAATGAGGTCCCAGAGGTACAAGTCTTTCCATTTTTTCAAAGGAGGGTTTGTTCAAATACACAGACAAGAGCATCCTCAGTCATTAGCAACTCCTGCTGCTACTGACCCACCGCACTGGAAACTGTAACGGCCTGCATTCAAAATATCCTCTTGTTTTGAGTTTAAAGTCATGTCCTTGGTCTTAGAGCATAAATAAAATGAAATCGAAATCTAAGAGCCACTTCTTTGGTTGTCTTCTGAAGAGAAGGATGCAACAGCAAAACTATTTCAACTGCGGTGCTAGATGACCTGAAAAAATGACAGGGCTCTGCTAACAGTTATGAGCACACAGCTAAATTCAGACACCACTTATTTATTGATGTGTTTGTACAATAGGAGTGGCTGGGAAGGCTGCAGACTCCCAGGTACCTTCTGATGGCACATAATAAGCACAGACAACACAGACCTACAGTGAATAATAGAACAAAACCTTCTGGTATCACTGAAAATCAAAGTGCATATGCAAGCAGATGATATCCAGCTAAACCTCCTGGGAAGGGGAGTGAGGGGCATCTCACAAGCCTCACTCTTGCCATGAAGGAGGTAGGTATTACAGGACAGTTGCATTAAAATATAAAGATCCAACAGTATTAGTGTTTAAAATTATAGTGCTCTTTTATTGTGCAAATTATAATGTATCATCTCATATAGTGCTATTGATAAGGTCCAGCTAAAGAAGCAGCATAAGACAGACATCCAAACTGTGGACACAATCCCAAACCTATATTCTCAGTACTGTGAGGATCTGGGGGGGGGAATATCTATTTATGAGATAATAAAAGATGCATTAGAAATGACCAAGATGAATAAACTAACCACAGCGACAGAGAATTAATGATTCTGGTTTTTCCCAGAGCTGCAGGAAGGGTTTCAGGCCCCAGCAGAGCTTTCCAGGCAGAGCACCTTTGTCCTCACCGTGCTCAGGATGGCACCTCCTCAGCCACAGCAGGGTCACGGGCAGCCCACGGGCCCAGGCGCAGCGGGGATGGACCCAACACTGCCGGGCATCTCTGCCCCGTCCCCTCCAGGGGATGCAGCCAGACCAGCCACAGCGCTATGGTTAAACCCTCCCATTTCTGATCTGGAAATACAAGCAATTATTTTACACAGAGGGAATCCAAAGCTGACGAGAAAAAAAAAAAAGCTTGTTATTTCCAGTCCCTCTGCAGACTCCAGACCTCTACGTACCCACATTACTCTCTCCATTTCCACGTACGAGCGGTGTTCCAGCAGGTCCACGACTGCCCTGCGACCGGGCACGGGCTGCCTGCCTCCCAGCACCGGCATCCCCAGGCAGCAGCCCTGAGACACGGCCAGCCTTCCACCGCTCCCCTTTGCCCACTATTAATAATCACTCTGGTTTCTCCAATTACAGTTTTCTTTCAGATATTTTTCTTCTTAGCTCCATCAAATGCATTTTTCCCCCTGCGGTACCACACCAGAATTACAGCTGCGGAAGGTCCTGACACGATGCAGAACAGCTTCCCTCAGCTTTTTTCCAAAGAGCAGAACTCTCCGATATGGGAATGGGTCTGGCTTGTGCTTTTAGAAAATCTTTTCTGCAAGGATCTCAAGCAATTACGATGAACAAAGAGCACCTTAATTTTATACAGACAGAACCCAGGGATCCATTAAGAGGGGAATAAGGGGAGGCCCAGGGGGATGCTGTGGAATGGAGCTGGGAGATGCCGCAATGGGGACGGAGGGGAGCAGGTCCATACATGCGCGCACGTGGATGCACAAGAGCAAAGAGCAGCTGCCTGAGAAGGCCGGCAGTGCGCAGCCTTTGCTGTAACAGGAGTTGTGTTTTCCCATGATATCCCACGCAGAAGGACAATTGCAGTGGACACAGCTTTTAGTGCTGCTCAACATGACTTTGGCCAGGGCAGTCAGAGGACTGAGGGAATTTGCACCGTAAGTTTGGGATGAAAAACGCTACAAACTGACTGTTTTTTCCACCTCCAGGAACTTTTTCCTCTGACCTTTTGGGGCACGTCCCTTCTCAGCAGCATTTGTAATCTCAGGGAGAGCTCGGTGATGAGAAGTGACGCTGCATCATTTAGCTAAAGCGCTCTGGTGACACAGGGCACACAATCGATACGTGGAGGCTGAGGCTCCATTACTTATAAGAAGTGCTTCAGAGAGCGCTTTGGAAATGCAAGCCCTCTCCTGGGACCTCTCCTAGATGGTTTCAGATTAATTGTTGCAGGTTTGTTGGTTTGTTTTTATGGAAGAAAGAAGATTTGTTTGCTTTTTTTCCCTCTGGAGTTTTACCATCATCTTTTCTCATTAGGATGGTGGCAGGAGGTCAATAGAGTCCCCTGTCTGAGTGAGATTCCTCCATAATTTGGAAAGGAAACTTTCAGAGCTGCAGCGTTCAGGGTACCTTCCCCAGTGTGTTGCTCTGTGTTTCAGAGCAAACTACGGAACACACAACCACCTCCCCACTACCAGTTTCTTCATTAAACACTAAAGCTTTATAATTACTACCAAGGCATCAGAGACAAGTTGTGGCTCTGCTATTCTCCAGGCTCAGACTTGCTGGCTCAGTGGTCTCCCAGCCACGCTTCTGGTGGCATTTTATGACCACGCACAGGAACAAAGCAGAGCAGAAAATCGCTGCAGCCCGGGCTGCTTTGCTGAGGTCAGTCAGTCCTTCCTACCCAGAGGACAGGTCGAGAGCTGCCTCCCCTCCCTCTGCCCATCCTCCTTGTCACCATTCTCTCTGGTTTTTGGTTTTCTTAATTATTTTGGAATCTAGAGAATAATCTGTCGTCAAATCCTGCAGAACAAATTGAACATCAGGTTTTTCAAACCATTCTAATAAAGCAGATGGTATCACAAGCCTGTAAATCTCCTCCCAACTTCAATGCATCTAAACGCTGACAGATTATCCATTAATGGGCAGATTAATCCTGAAGAGCAAAAACAGTAGGAAGGAAAATACATGCTTTTGTCTCCATAACAGGGAAAATGAACACGCTAATATGTACAACTCACAGGAGAGGTGCAGTTACATCCATTACAAGCACACGGAGTGACTGGCAGAGCCCAGAGGCACTGGAAGACGCGTGCAGCCGCTGAGCACAAGGCGACGGCTTCCTCCGGCTGCCCAGGGCCTCGCTGGGACCAGGAAAAGAAAAATAACTTGACGATGGAAGGGGCAGGGCTGACTGTCCTGATGTTCGAGTCTACTTCTCAAACAGACCAAGTTATTCTCAGCACTTCTGATTATTTCCCTTTCCTTTCCTTTCCTGCCGGGCTGGGACAGAGCCTTCCCGCAGACCCTCTCCCTACCAAGAGCTATTTTGCTGATGTCCCTTTTGGCCAACTCCTCTTTGTAAGGCTCACCAGTAGCAAGTGCTACTTCCCTGGCCGTTGTACAGCCAAGTAAAGGATTTTTGGTTTTCTGTGCTGCAAGCGGCGGCCCCCCCAGCGCAGCATCCCCTTTTCAATGCCATCCTCTCCTCTCCCCGCTGCTGATTTGCTTGGCAGGTGTGAAATATTAATTGCCTCACATGGGAGCTTGGCTCACTGTCTGTCGCATTTGACTGAAATATCATTCTCTGCTGCAAATATAATTACTGGGGGTCTGCATTTTTAAAAATAGCCTCTTGCCTGTCTGTTAATTAGGAGCCATGCTCTGCTACACAACGAGATATTTTGGTTAATTATAAAAGAGAAAAGGACAAATTTGTCACGTCTTTTGTTTTCGTTCCACTGTGTCTCCCGGTGACAGCAGTGCCGAGCCGTGATGGACTGCTCAGCTGACAGCACCAGATGCTCCCTCCCAAAACGGGGAGGGGGTCAGCGCTGGCTGGGATCTCAGCGCTGGGGGGGGGGGGGGGGGATGCTCCCGCCTCCCCTCACGGCAGCGAAGTTTAAACAAAGGAAGGAAAATTTCAGTCAAAACCTAGATCTTCACTCCGATGCTCCCCTGTCAAATGTTTAAGGACTCCCTGATTTGAAGCACCGATACCTTCTCATGAGCTCTGCCAGCGGTGCTGGCTGGAGGCATCCTGGGCTGCCGCTCCAGCACCCAGTAGACCCTCTCCTGTCCATCCTCTGCTTGGGCTGGCAACACGGCAGAGGTGGCACTAGTACCTCCTTCCCTCACCATTCCCAAATTAAGACCACCAATCTTCTCAGGCTTGCTGAATGCTCACACTGATATTCATCCACATTTTGGGTTTGTTTCTTACAGAGAAGAAAAGAGCCATTTAATAGGTGCCAGTGCAAATAGAGGAGAGTGATGACAAGTTTGGAAATGGCAGATGAAAGTGCTAACCAACCTCCCCTTGGCCTCATGTGCTAATTAATAATGTGTTAATAAACCTCCAGAAGAACAAAGATCAATAGAGCTGTTGCATTCCCGGGCCCTGCTTGAAACCCGCCAGGCAGCAGCAGCAGATGCAGCCCAGGAGCGGGAAGGGCCAAGTGCGGCTTTATCGGTCATGAGATTCCTGGCTGTGGAAAGCAGCACCTACCCTTGGCACACACCAGATACAAGACACCGTTCTGATTAAGCAAACTCATTTTAACGGGAGTCATGGAAATAACCAGACGATCCCTTGGTTTTAAGGATGCGCTGTGCCATCGGGGCACAAGGAGGATGTGGAGGAGCCGACCGGCGCCTGGAGCTCCCAGCCGGCGCCCCAGCCTGCGGACGGGGACCCGCACACCCTGCCACATCCCTGCCGCATCCCTGCCTCATCCCTGCCGCATCCCTGCCGCATCCCTGCCGCATCCCTGCCGCATCCCTGCCGCATCCCTGCCGCATCCCTGCCACCCAGGATGCCCGGCCATCGCTAGCAGAGATCTCTACATTGCAGTAAGGGGTTTGGTACCCTGCTCTGAATCCTCATCCTCATGGCCAGCTTCAGAGAAAAGTACCAGATCACCCCAATTAATGGTTCAATTTGATGCCCAAGAATCTCTGCAGCTGAAAAGAAATTTTCAGCAACCTGCAGGTGAAGGAGCCTCAGCCAGCTCTTGTCCATGGACCCGGGCAGCAGCAAGTAAGAAACCGAAAGGAGAAAGAAAGGAAGCAAGAGAGGTGGTGACAGTTTATTTCTTTGTCTGATGGCTGAATTGCCTGATATTCAGGTATGCACATAGGGAAACAACCTATTCACCATGGTGCCATGGATTCCCTCTTCCTTTCACAAATGCAATTTTTAGCTCTGTGTTCATAAAAGATCAGCAGCAATACTTTGCACTAAGATGCATGGATAGAATGTTTCGTATTTATTCACGTAATTATCCAGCATTTCAAAGAACCCATGATAACAGCTTAAATTGATGTATTAAACAGGCATAACAATTATTCCAACAATACTGACTGCTGTTCTGTCAAATAATCATTTCATATATATGAAGAAAGCTTTCAGAAATAGCACCATAATTCAAGATGTTACCAGATTAATGACACAAAAATTCCATATCCTTTTCCTGAAGACAGACAGAACTTTGTATATGGAAAATTAAATATATATGTACAGAGCATATATGGAAGTATCATACATCAGAACCAGTAAGAAACAATAGAAAAGGGAGAGAAAAACATGGCATTTCTTTAGCCTAGAATAATTGTGCAAGGATTACATTGCTTCACAAATTTCTCAAGGTAACAAAATAATCAGGAATAGAAAATGCTCTCTCTAAACCAACAACCTGGATGGTATCTTCACGGCCCAAATTCCATCTGAAGCCAAGTCCATATTGTCCTCCCAGTCTTAGTCTTCCCCCAATGGTAGCTATTCCTACTACTACTACTAATTAATTCAGAAAGTTTCCAGTACAGGATAAGAAAATCCCACTAAATGGACTGCAGCAAATCTGTGCTTGCCTTCTCCTTCTGCTGATACTTCAGTAACACTTAGAAGAGAGTGGCACAAATTTTATAACCTTGTGATGAAGATTAAAAAATAAAGCCCAGTAAAAATCTTTGTGAATTATTGAAACTGTAGCTCATTATAATGGAAGAAGTGAGCTTTTATTTTCAGTAAGTGACATGGGAGCAGAAAAATGGCAGGATAATGATGCTGAGGCAGAACAATTATTTCATTGTGATAAAGAAACATGAAGTTCATCACTTCGATTACTACCCTGATTTTTTTGCGCACCCAGTTTAGAGACCAACCAATCAGGAGGGCATCTGAGGCTCCATGTCTGCTGCTGGAACCTGCTCCCTGCTCAGGCACAGAAAGCTGACCCTCTGGGGCGGGCGCTTGGTGCTCCATCACGTTGCTGCATCCTCTGCCAGGCATCTTGTGCCCTTTCCAGCCTAAAGCACTGAATTTGTAGCAGCTCCTATTCCTCATTTCGCAATACAGAACTTTGACACAAAAATTTTGAGCTTGGACAAAAGGCAAGCTCAGGATCTACAAGGGTCCCACCCTTGGACACATCCAAGCTGAGGGTGTGATACTGTTGATAATGATCAAAACCAGCTGGTAACTGCCTAAGGCAGAGCAGAAAAAGGAATTCGTTTTCTCTTGCTTGTGGGAAAATGGACAAAACCCCCCTGCAGCAGGCACCAGCTTTCTCCCCAGACCTCTGACGAGCACCTTTCAGGAGGAACCTACAGCAGTGGCCATCACCCAAGAAGCAGGAGAGGCTTCCACTGGCGAGAGCTGCAAGCCCTGAGCAGGGAGCTGGTTACAGCCCGCCTGCTGCTTCGGCGGCACTGCTGTTTACGCTGGCATTTCTGCTCTCCTTTGGGTATGTTTGCGTGACACTTTGCCCATAAAACATGTCACTGTGATGCACTGTGTAAGAGTGACATAACTTTTATCAAGGGGAAATTTAAGGCTTAAGTAAGTGCCTTTAAAATGCTGGCATCACTCACCATATGTGCTAGCTCTTTTTGAATATTACACCCATTACATGTAATTCTTTTTCCTCTTGGAGAAATATTAGCATGTACTTTTCTCCACGTCAATCACTTTTTTTTGACCTTTGCATCATCAGCCGCCTTTAAGAGGGTCACATTTCTTCTGATGTCTGTGCCTTCCAGAGCCTCTGCTAACAACACCACAAAGCCAGACTGGAAATAAGATTCTTGTACATTTATACATCATGTTCCCTTCAGGGAATTCAAGCTGTTTTCAACTCAATGTGGAAGGTCCCGTCACTCACTAGAGAAAAGCAGCCATTGCCAGGGCAGAGACAAGCTGAATGATCCCTGTGCTCATGCGTGAGCAGAGCGGCCCATGGAGACCCTCTTGCTGAAAAACACTTTTATCACACTCATTTAACAAGTCTCACTTCTGCTCGGTCCTTGCAGGGCCGTGGCTATAGCCCTGTGCTCCGGAGGGGCTCCCAGCCTGTCTGGAGCAGGGTCATCTCTCCCAGCACTCCAATATTCACAGCAGGGGCTGCCCCTTGCGGGTTATATGCCCAGCTCCTGATATTGCAGGGTGCAGAGCATCGGGGCGACTGGAAGGACCGATCGAAAGTCTCTAGAGCGTTTTGGGGTAAGGACCACACCGCAGAACCTCTAAACTGGGCACTGAGTTTGTAAGTTCTCACTTCTCTTTGCACTTTTTTCAAACGAGGCAATAACCCTAAAGCTCAGAAGCAGAAAAACACGGAGCTATGCCCCAGCCCCCAGTTTGGCATTACAACCAGGACAAGCTTTTTGGATACTTTTAAAGCCAGCCCATTTACAATCCACTGCCTCTACATATAGATTGGGATTTTTTTTGTTGTTTTTTACCATTTGCCCTGCTTCATAGCTACAAATCAGCATACTGGATCACAACCGTCTTGCAAAGACAGGACATCATCTCAGATAATTAGTCAGGCTAGACCCCTTGTTCTTGAGTTCATCACTGACATCTTCTTAACTGGAAAGGATTGCATTTCATTGTCTGTGTGCACGGGGTCAGGAACATATTCAAGGCACAAGCAACGAGAAGCTGAACCAGACGAGATGATACAGAAAAGTGCTTCACAGATAAAGGTCCGACCTCCCTCCCCACCAAGCGCTAATCCTGTGCAATCTGCCGTTGCCTTCTGTCCCTCACTTCTACCCCATCTCCGAAGGGATCCGCAGCGCCGGAGGAACTGCGCCGGGAGCTGGGCATCCAGAAAAAAAAAAAAAAAGAAAAAAGAAAAAAGAAAAAAGAAAAAAAAAGCTGGAAAAGCCACTAGATGGCAGACAGACCGCCGGGAGCTGGAGCATCCCCCCGGCCCCAGCAACCCCGCACGGAGCATCCCCCCCTGCACCCCCCAGCCCCGCACCCCCCTGCTCTGCCCCGCTCCCTGTTCCCTCGCATTAACGCTCTCCCGGTGCTGGTGCCCGGTGGGTGTCCGTGTGTCGTCGCCCCCCCCCAATTCCTCCGCTCTCCGCTTCTGCCCCTGGGGGCGACGGGGAACCAGCAGCAGGCGAGCTCCGCTAGCATCACTTGCGTGCAGAAATGATCCCCGTAATTACACCATATGCACAAATTGTACCGTATTAATCGCTCTAGAATGCTAATGACGCTGCCCCGGGGGGAGCCTGCATCCCCCCCCCCGGGGGTTTCGCCGCTGACTGAGCCGGGGCTTTTCCGGCCCCCGGGGTTGCGGGGGGGCCGGGAATTAACCCAGCGCAGGGGGCTGCGAACTGGGCGATCCCGGCTTTTCCCTGACGGGCGGGAGTCGGGGGGAGCCGTTGGTCTTAATAAGGGTTTTCTGTGCGGGTGCGGGTGCATTTGGCGGCTGTTGCTGGGGGTTTGGGGCTGTAATTGTGATAACAGATGCTGGAGGAGAGAAGTTTCAGTCCTGGACCTCTTGTCCTGCTCATTACTGCCTCGGTGAGCTGCCAGTTACACCCCAAAGCTGCTGTTTAATGAGCCGCACTCAGCAGCAAGAATCAATTAATACTCAAGCACCTTGGCTCAGTCTCGGTAAATGCTAAGCCATTGAGTTAAAGCAAAAATAAGTGGAGAGCAAACCCTCGTGTAATCCTGCGCCGCGGGGCAGCTGCAACAAACCTGGGCTCCGCCGTCAGGCAAAACGTGTGTTATCCACGTTGCGGGCTCGGCTCCATCCTCCCCCCCAGTATCCCACACCCCGCTCTCCATCCCAGCCATCTGCAATATTTCAGACGGGTTATTCGCGAAACATGCGGTGAGAAGGAAATTAAAAGCCCTACTGTATGTAAATGGGAACCTGCGCAAATGTGCTCGGGAGCTCTGAGGAAGGAGCAGCTGCGGTTTGCCAAGCCAACCAGAAAATTAAGAAGATTGTTTTACAAACGCGCAGAGGGCGCATGCATGTGCGCCCACACGTGTGCAAGGGTGACCCCGGCTTCGGGCAGAGCCGTGGGTCCCCTCCGCTCCTCGCAGGGTGGGAGCGGTGCTTGCCTGCACCGGAGCGAGGGCAGGAAAGGCTTTGCAGTCCCTCGCTTCTCAAATCCCCTCTGCCAAAGACCGCTTTCATCCTGAGAGCGGTGAGAGGCAATTGAGAGGGACGCGATCTGTAGCTTTGAGCTGCAGGGGAGGTAATAAGGCAGTTGAAAGTCTCCTTCCCTTCTAGGTCAGTGCTTTCCAGACAGGTCAGGGATCCATCCGTACGTTTAACCCCCTTCTGAAGTGAGGAGGACACCCTTCTTTTCAGGGCTCAGCAGAGATGGGAAAACTCAATCCGCTTCAGAACATCGCAGGAACCCCACACCTGATGCTTTTGCTCGAGGCTCATTCTGCAGCGGAACTGAGTTCACTGAAGGTAACAACAGAGCTGCAGAGAAGTGACTCGTGTCTGTGTGCCCACGGTCAGGAGCCGTGCCGGAGGGCGGCAGCTCCGAAGACAGCGGTGAAGGAGATGGCAGCGAAACGCCTGCGAGCGGTGCCTGGGTGCAGGGTTACGTGCCAGGCTGGGCTGGCCCATGGCAGCTGTAAGACACGTTCCCAGAGGCCCTCCAGGGATCTTCTTGCATTCTTCACGCACTAGGCCTGAATATACTTCTTGCTGCGGGTTATAAGAATTCATTCTTACGGTCTAATTTAATGAGGTGTCTTAAATGTGGATTTAATCACAGCATTAAGGTAACGGTCACTGCATTCAAACTGGTGAGTGCGAACATCTTTCCTGAGCAGACAGCTCTGCTGCATCCTTATTAATCCAAAAATCATATCCATATTAATCACTCCACAGATTATTACTCAACCCATATCCATTACCAACCTCCAGCTAATCCTCCAGCCCATGCACTGGAGTATCGGCTTCCCCACCAGCCGGCTCCTCACTGCTCCTCTGCAGATGGGGAAAAAGATTCTGCCTTGTTTCAGAGGTGCATCCTTGGGAGCGAGAGCCCCGCAGAGCTCCCCACTTAACAGCTCCGTATCAAAAGGCAGTCAATTTATTTGTATGTGTGTGTGAATGAGGTATTTGTTTGAGACCTGCAATTAGTACAGTGCTGAGACCACAGTGGATGCATTCCCTACAGCCTTGCCATGCCAGCATGCACTGAGCCCCCACAGCGCCCTGCCGCTCCGGCTCCTGCCCCGGCGGGAGGAATGCTGCTCTCGTGTACCAGACAAGGAATTACAGCATCTCCGGAAGGTGATTTAGCTGAGCTGGGGTGACTTAGCTTCTCGAAACACTGATCTCTTTTATATATCTGTAGTGGGAGAGGTGAAGCTCACCCATTAGCATGATAGGAGCTGCTGGCCAGGGCCATTATTTTGCTGCTAGTGTCGCAGCCAGCAGAGCATATAATCCTTCTGGAAGTATTGGGCCATCCTCCCACTTCAACCTGTATAGGCAAAAAGGCCAGGCCACGCACAGAGCAATACTTTGAGTTCTCTCCTAAAGTGGATTTGAGTTTTTTTCTGGTGCTTGATCTATTTGTTTGGTGTATTTGTTCTGTGTGACTAGCCTTGAGCCACTTCCCTCCCGGGCAGGGTGCTGGCGCTCTGACCTGTGCTTGTCAAAGGCTAAAATGCTATTTGAGCACATATAAAATATGCATGAGGTCTGTGACCTAGTCTATAAACTCCTGTACAGCCTGAGGCAATGCCTTTGTGGCGAGCTCAGAGAGATTGCAGGTTCCCGCTGCAAAAATCAAATGAACGTCAAAAGGATGCTTAAAAACTCATGCAAGAGCAACTCTCCCCCCCGAGATCATCCCAACACTTCCCTTTGTGGAAGCTGAACACAGCAAAAAAAAAAAAAAAAAGAACTTTTAGGCATTTATATCTTCTCCTCAAAGCTCAGCCTAATTGAGTGCTAACAAAAGAGAAAATGCTTTCTCCTCTCCAGGCGGCCAGCAGCGGCTGGAGCAGAATGACAATGTGGCGGTGCAGAGCCAGCCGGCTCGGTGCAGCCCTGTCCTGCATCCCGGCGGCTCCTCGGCCGCCCGCTGCCGCCTTAGCACCAAGGGTGCGTGTGTCCAGAGCCAACCCCGGCGCTCAGCGGGGACTCGGCTAATGAATGTATTAGTCTCCGGTGCTTGTGCGGTGCCTTTCATCTGAGGCTCTCAAAATATAATTAAGTCTCCCAACAACTGCGTAAGGGATGGGAAGTGGCTCTGTTGTATTCTTCAGAGGGGAAAGAGGCAGGTTGCTCACATGGCAAGGCAGCAGCAAAGCTGGGAGCAAACCACAGGGGAGAATAATTCTCCCCACTGCAGGAGTAAATGGAGGCTATTTATTGCTTTGAAACACCGGGAGGCTGCGGTATCTCCAGCTTTTGTGTCTATGGAGCTGGAGGTCCCGGTACTGGGCTCTTTGCTTTAGCTGGTAGCCCCCCGAAGGTGGCAGGGAGGTGGGGGAGCTGGAGGGGGTCTGCAGCCCCAGAGCACCCCCCTTCCCCTCCCCGCGGGGCCAATGCTGCCGAGGAGCCAGTTCTGTGCACCAGGGGATGGAGGTGAGCTCCTGGTCATCGCAAGGAGAACGGCAAATGCCCACGGCTCCTGGTGAGGGCTGAGCAAAGCAAAGCGACCACGGCAAAGGATAGTTTCCAAACTATAATAATCATTGCTGATTTTGCTTTAAGTGAGCTACAAAGCAGAAACCCCATGTTTTGTATTTCATACTGCTGAAAGAGCCTCCTGCTCCCTCCCCAGCCTCCTCCGAAAGAGAGATGGTATGAGATAAGCTCGAAGCATCGAGGAAGGACACATGCACAACCCCGTGTGGACCCAATTACGGAGCTCCAAAATTTGCCTTGAAGAAAGGCTGGACGAACGGGATCTATTTATAAAGCCGCAAACATTATTCCTGGTGCTCAGGCCATAGACAAGCTTATTTCCAGGAGCAATAAGGGCGAAATGGCAGTCATAAAGCTCCAGTAATCAAATGTGAAAAGAACAGCCCAATTCATTAATACCCAGACAAGCTGATAGAGCCATTCTTAATTATCAAATATTACCACGGAGTTAATTTTTACCTGAGTTATTTAAGCCTGGCCATCCTCCTTCCATTTTCTCAGACATTTTGCCATAGGGCAGCATTGAACATTTGTAATTAGATTCCTTCACTGGAGTTAATTATGAAGCGACAATAAAGCCTGAGTGCTTTCCATTTTCATAAGTATTATTTTGAACTAAAACCAAATCCTTTATTTTGGCATCAATATTTGTAATTTTAAGTTTAACATGAACCCTGGTGTGTACTCTTGATACAAATAGATATAGACACATTCACGTTGTATTATGCTGTACATCTATTTTATATTGTGTTATAATACTTTCACATTATTTTATATACACTTGTCTGCACAAACATATCTATATACTGGAGCAGATACGAGATTTCTCTTCTGGAAGAGCTCTAAATTAATTAGCTACTTTTCATCCCGTTAATGTCAGATCAGTAGCCCCCGCTAGCAACATTAATACCCGGCACCTGGGGAAATGTGCCACCATAGCAGGGATGGTGAGGGGGCCTGAGTGTCCCACGAAACAATTTGGGATTAGGGAGGAGGAGTTTTAGCATGGTTATTAGTGATGTGCTCCATTTTAAGCAGTGAAGTGTCCACTCAACACTAAACTAAATTTCCATTACAAAGGAGTTAGCCACTTACATGTGACAAGACCACGCGTGCTTAATGGAATAAAAAGCAAGAGATTTTTGTGGGGTTTATTGCCAGTTTAAGATAACTGTCTGATCACATACAATTATATGTCACCCTCTAGCCAAGCATTCACTAGAATTCTCTAAGAAGAGAAAAGATGCTGGAATTTAAACAATTAATGCCACGATTGTATTTGATAATTGAAAGTGTCACCGCCATTAGCTCACCCTGATAACCAGGCTTGAAAAGCCAGCATCAGGATGTCCAAAACTCTTTCCACTATTTACAGAGCGACAGTGATTAAGCAACCGGGCAATCTCATATATTCAGAAGGTGAAATAAAAGCTGGCCTAGGGGATGCAGAGGGTGAGCACAGACAAAGTTAAAATGGGTGTGTGTGTGTGTGTGTGGTGTAAATTCAAAGCTGTTTTGCTGCTGTTTCAGAGAGAAAAATTGCCCCAGGCGGTCTGCAGATCTGCAGTACCCCAGCTCAACAGCAGCCTTTTGGAGGGACACTTGCTGGGACCCACAACCTTACCCAAGTAAGGTCCAAACCTGCTGTTCTAGTGATGCCTTCCAAAGCGTGTTTGTGGCTCTTCACTCTTCTGCACTGGACATGGGAAATGATAGAGGAATCTAAGCCATCTGCATTTTATATAACCATTATTAAGCATCACTTGACCTTGTCAGTGCCAATAAAGCCCTGTGAAATGCATGCCAGATAAAATGTAATTTCTAGTTGAGTATACTTATTATATTAAATATATTAACAAGGTGCAGATGAATACCAATGACCCCATGGTCAATGCTGTCAATTCACATTGAAATTTCTTTTCCCTTTGCTGAGCTGGAGGAGTCAATAACCTCTCAAAGGTGGCACATGGAGCAGAAATGCTTCCTGCCAGCAGCTGTCCTGCTGCCTGCCTCCAGCGTCTCTACTATAACACAATGGCCACGAGCAAGTCAGCACAGGGATCAGCATCTCTGGAGGTCCCTTGTAAAATACCTTACCCTCTCCTCCAGCCCTCAGGAAAGCTCTGGGAACCTCAGTTCAGTTCATATTTTATTCTTGGTATAAATTTAGGCTAACCCAAGGCACAAGTGAAAAACAGTCACCTCCTCTTCTGTTCCCTAACTTCACAAATCATGTGAAAATTCACTCAATATTGGGTTGACACACCCCGGTTCAGCACTGGAACGATTACAGGACCGCCAGCAACCGAGCTGAGAGAGCCCATGGGATCGATCTGCCAGGGTTAAAATCTACTGGTTCAAAGTGGGAGATGGCAGGATGTGGCCCAACTGCCTTTCTAAGGTTCATGTCAAGCTTTGCTCTCAATTTGAGGAAAATAAGATAAAATGACCTGCCGGAGGAGCAGACTGCCGCACTGACATGATATATTTGCATTAGCTTCAAATAGGAGTAGCTTCCCATCACCCTATTAGCACTACACTAAAACAAGCAGACTTGGTGTCAAATGTCTGTATAAAAACTACATCTTGGGGCAGCACTGAACTCCCTGCTGTGATCCACAGTGTGCCATGCCTTCCCCTTCTGGGTTAGATTTATCCTTTTTAGTACCTCATTTAGAAAGAAAAAAACCCCTAAGATCTGTCAGAAAAAGCAGTAAGACCTCTTGTTCCAGATCCCCATGTTTCTTTTTTAATGCTTCCTTAAGGGTCTCCATTTTTCTGTCACTTATCATCATCCAGAGTAATTTTGGGCTGTTAGAGAAAGTTCATTGCTGTAATTGCAACCATATTGGTCATTAAAGTTGACAGACAGCTGCTGAAGAAGTCACTTGCTGATTCCTACTACTCAGCAGATGCCTCTCAGCGTTTGCTAAAATGTTAGCTTGAATTTATGAAATGGAAGCAAATGCATTTTACCTTAAGGACTGATAATTTCAAGGAGGGGAAACCATGAAGAACTCTTCCAGGCTTTTTATTTGTAAACAGCATTTGCCTGCTCCTTTCCCAACTGGAGTGGAAGTGCCCAGCGTTTCCCGCAGCCGGTGAGGCTGCCTGCGTGCCCTCTCCTGCCTGCAAGGACCGCGGCTCCTCGGAGAGACAGCTCAGCCCTTCGACCCCTTTGCCTGAGATGATGAACTAGCACATCTCACGGGGCATTTCTGAGCTTGAGGCCATTTAGCAGCGATGCTAAAACTCTGCGCTGACAGCTCTCGACGAGCAGAGGCCAGCGAGGACGGCAACAGCCTCGCCTGCCCCGCTCGTGGAGCAGCATCGCTCTCTCCCTCAGAGCTTCCCTGCATCTACCGCACTTTGCTTTTCATTTGCTCCTGGAAAAACTTTCCCTGCTGCAAAGGTAGAAGTTGCTTTTCAAAGGCTGGAGGCCAGGGGCAATCCCAGACCCCCATGCAGCCCAGCTGCACCCCTGGCTTCGCTAGGCAGGCGTTATTTCCAGATTTCCACTTACCCGTTTATTGCTGGTGTGATTCAGTGAGTAAATATTTCTCACCAGTATACTCAGCTTCTACAATAAATGCCACACACCACATGTTAGAAAATAAGGACCCACACAGGAGGGCTTTTTTAACCAGTAAACTTTATTTATATATAACAACAGTACAAAGTGAGTCCTTGGCTTGCAAAATAGGAGTGTTTCATATTTACAATAGGTACACAATAATATATTAGAATAATAACAAAACCCCCTTTTTCCTTGGAACATTTTTAAATACTTAAACTTTCTTACATTTTTTCCACAACACTTGTAAAAACAACAAAAAACAGACAATCATCTTAAAAAAAAATATAATACAGAACTCCAGTGTGTCAAGTATAACGGGGAGGGGAGGAGCCAGAGAACGATACGGTGGAATGGGTACGGATACAAATCAATTCATTATTCCTGCCAATACACAAATCCCCTAAAGCTGGCATGTGTTTATTTTAAGGAGGGGGGCAGAAGAAATCAGAATCTGTTCCATGGCTGATACCTCTACATTCTGTGACATTTTTGGGGACTCCAGAAGCTTTAGTACCTGTACATTCCCTTCCCCTTGTTGCTTCCCACCGCTTCTCGTAACGGCCCCCAAAGTGCCATTAACACAGAAACACTCATCAATAAGAGAAGGACATCCTACTGCAGTATCTTCTGAAGCTATGAAATAACGTGGCAAAATCAGCTCATCAGCTAATTTCCTTTCTGACGGCTCCTCTTGCAGGTGCACCTTTCTGCTGCTCAGTCCATGAGATGGGAACATCTGATGGAGAAGCTGTTGCATAAACTTCCAAGCTTATTTGAAATAGAGGTATTAAAAATCTCAAAGGAAAGGCCATACGGGAGATCTCGTATTTGATTCAGCAGCCTCAGGAGGCCCAGAGAGTTTGGGATATTGTCCGTGCAATTGGATGGACCCTGCAGGTCTTTTGAGCATGTTCTCATGCGCTGCAGGAACAGTATTATATTCCACTTTTACAAAGAAAGGAGGAGAGGAATGGGTAACACAGGGGCAAACGGAGATCTGAAAGAACAAGCACACAGACACTGCCGTGCTCACCGCACGGCCAAAACACCTTCAGCTGCATTTGAGCTGCTCCCGCTGCAACCGCAGCAGCAACGTCAGCGCAGACGCCCGGGCGAGACGAGGAGCTGCTTTTCCAAGCACGGGAGCAGTCGGTCTCTGCCGTCCCGTGCTGCCCCGCTGCCTTCGCCTCCCCACCTCCCACCCCCCGGCACGGTCCCCGGCACCCAGCAAGCACCCTGGGCTGCAGGATGCGTGCCGGAGACCCAGAGTTTTCTGCTAGGAGCCAGGAAGGCAATAGGTACTGCCTGCGGCTGGGATGCCGGCCTCTGTGCCATGCCTTACCCAGAACAGGACCTCTGCCCGAAGCTGGGGATTTTTCATGGCGAACAGAGGCTTTGCGCAAAGCCTTCCAGGCAGCAAAAATTGGTTCGAGGACTCCCATCCTCTTCCACTTCAAAACTAATCTGGCTGACCTACATTTAAATTGCACATTCAGGGTTGCTCAGCTCAGCGGATCCTGAATGGCACCTTCTTCGCAGTGTACACTGGCGTCTTTTACTCTGATTATTTCCCACAGAATGTCTAATAAAAAAACCAAAAACAAACCACCATCCCATCCATACGGGTGTTGGGTGGCCTCATAGCTGTCACCAGTGCTTGGCCTCCAGCCTCTGACCCACCGGTCTCAGTGGCCTCGGGCGAAGGCTGGGAGGAGGCTGGGGCGATGCAGGCGTTTTCACCGAAGACACATTCACTAAACAGATGGGACTGCTCACCTAGCTCTACCTAGTATGCAACTATATACAACGTCGCAGCTCCCTGCGTTATTGGCTTGCGGTTTATGGTACAAATGCGATTCTGAAATAGGATGGCTGAATGCTTTGTGGCATTTTAATGCATCTTTGATGTCAGTTATTTATCCTTCTCTGAACACTTTTCCTTCTCTCCAGGGTACAGTCTCTCGTGAGCTTTCCCTGATGTCCCAGCTTATTCAAGTCAGTCTATTTTAGTTTCATTTAGTTTGGCGAGCTGAGTCCCCGTGACAGGTGAGCTCTGACAGCGCTGCAAACTGGATGGAGAAGAGCCAGCGACCGGCGAGGACGTGGCTGGGCTGCTGCCAGGGAAGAGGTTCGAGGCACAGGCTGGGACAGGAGCATCACAGGGACCGTGCCAGGAGCTGCGCTGCCCTTTGCCAACCTCCTGCCCGGGGGAGAGCGAGGGCAGCGGGCAGGTTGGCGACCCCTCATCCCCGCTGGCTGCGTGGGACTTCGGGAAAGAAGACCTCGTTTGTAGGTCGTGCCCACCGGAGGAGGGAAGCGCTCCGACCCTTTCCAGGCAGACTTAGACGACTCACACCGAGGCGCTCAGAGTCGGCAGCGTGCAGGGACGCAACCCCAGAGCTTTAAGCCCTCTTGCTTTTGTCCTCCACGTGCCCACCCAACTTGTTTCCTGCATCACGGCATTTTTGGTGAAGTCCAGCTGAAGGTAGGAGAGAGAACGTACGTGGGGACGGGCCGTGAGGATTTTAAGACAGTGTGTTGAAGGCACTGCTGTGATGAAGGTCTCTGTTGCCACCGCGTCAAGCGGCTGCCCTCGCCATCCCCACTGTGTCACAGCACCGACACTGCGGGAAGGCACTGCCGTCTGGCACGGCCACGTCCAGCCGCTTTTGGGGAGAAACCTCCCCGCCACGCGTGCTGCTGGGGATGCTGCTGCCCACCAGCAGCGAGGCCGTGGCTGCCGTTTCATTTCTCAGCGCTGGTTCCTGCGGCGGGTCTTCACGCAGCTGCGGACTGGTCCGTGCTGGATCCCACTGGGGCTCCAGCACTTTGGCCGTGCTGATCTCTCCTGCCTTCCTTTAAACATAAACTCATCCTTTATGGCAAAGTGTGGACCACTTGACGTCCACATCCTCTGTACTTTGGTGGGCTGCAGCGTTGTGGTGCTCCACAGCAGGGCTCATGCGGAGACAAGCTTGCCTATAAGTTAGACTCTTGTATATGGGTTTTTAATAAAGGCTTTCAAGGTGGAGAAGCGTTTGATTAGCACCTTGCTCCCCCTTGGAGTGGGTGCTTTGATAGCTCATGAGCAGAAGATTAAATGGAATTATTTAAGCAGTGACACCAGGCAGAGAGATTCCGGGAAGTGACGTCTCCCACTTTGATGTCAAAATACCTGAAACGAGGTGAACCGGAGAATCAAAACACCAACTGGCCTTGCAGGAGGAAGGGGGCAATGAGAGGGATGTGAAATCGTTTCATCTAAGGCATAGTCACCGCCCCCTCCTGACCAAACCTTGAGTCCAGTTTGCTGCAAGTGCGAAGAAAATGCTATTTTGAGATCTGAGGCTTCCTCTTCCCAAAGGAGTAACTGAAAAGTTGGATGCAAACAGGGCAATAGATGACAAGCACTTTGCCCCAAGGGGATATGTTGCTTCATTCCGTATAATTGCCTGTAGAGATCCGTAATTCATGTCGACCACCACAAGTAGACGCTTGGCAGATTATTTATAGGCCACCCCTTCCAGTCAGCACCATGCTGTTCCCTATGCCATCCTCCTAAAGCCTTTTCAGATGATGGAAGAAGAGATGTTTCTGCTGCTTCCCTCGGAAGTCAGTCAAAAGTGTAATAGCTTACTGGTTTGCAAAGTGCTCCTGCTGCTTTCCCTTTTCTCCTCTGCTGACCTTCCTTCCACAGCACAGAAAATAAACTGTTGTCCCCTTCTCCGCTTGGCGCGCTGGTGTATTCATGGAATACAGACCCTGCGTTTAGCCAGCACGGACACGTTGGATTCTTTTAATCCTTGCTCACAAACCAATCCCTCTGGGCTCTGCAATTCTTTTTCTTTTCCCCCCTCATCTTTACCTTCCGGGATAATCCCAGTTTATGGGCCCTTTCCCAGGCTCCTGCCAGGGGAAGGGGGAGAGGCTGTTAAAGGGCAAACCAGCCAAGCAGCCAAGACGTGGAAAAGAGACTGGTCACCGGCATCGCTGGCATCGCTGCTGGGTCGCTGCAGCACCCACCCTCAGCACTGCCCGGCAAACCCCTTGCCAGGGTACCCAGGGGATGCTTGGGGACCTCCGCCTTTGCTGAGAAAATACTGGGGAGGGGGGAATGATAAAATGTTTGCTTATGGGATGCTCCTGGCCAGAAGGTAGAGAGCAGGAGGAGGAAAGTAGGCTTAAAAGCAGCTACGCAAAAGCCTCTCCAATAGATGTGAAGAAAAGAGGACCACGAGGGCCTGACGCGGGCTGTAGGGCAAGCACACGTTCACCAGCACCCAGGTGAAAAGCCAGGTCTTTGCTTTGGGCAGCACTCATATTTTGTGAATCCTACAGAGATAACTATTCAGACTAACATTTAGAAGTGTTTGGAAACCATCTCGAAGCCATTTGGAATGCTTTCTTTGGGTTTCAGAGTACCATAAGAATTTGGTGAACGATCTGAATGCCCAGAACAATGACCACAACTAGAATATAGATCTGGAAATCACTCACACAAGCTTCATGCCGGATCACTGTGAAAAGCAGTAACAGAAACCCGTAAAAAATGAGCCCTGGAGGATTTCAAAACCTGACACTCTGCAATCCCCTGTAACACCAGCAGCAAAGAGCAGGGCAGGCTGGCGGCTGCCACAATGACGGCTCATTCACCACGTCCGCGGCACTGGGATGCCAGACTTTAATAGGACAACGCGGACATTTGCACATTTTCTGTCTTTGAAATTAGATTCACTGCGCAGGAGAAGGATCCCTGGGAAGGGAACTCTCCCAACAACAGGCAGTATGAATCCTGCTCTGCTTTCAGTTGCTCTGTTTCTGCCAGCTCTCTCCATGTCTCAGTAAATCCAAGCTCTCCAGTTAAAAGGCTCAGGCTGTTGTAAATGTCAAGAACTTATTGCACAATGTTGATCATTATCATTAGTATTTTCTTCCAGAGTATTAATAGGGCCCAGAGAAACTCACAAAAGTGGATTACCAAAAGAAAGCGGACTCGGCATGGCTTTTACTGAACGGTCATTAAAACAACAAGTTTCCTGAGTATTTCTCTACATGCTTCTCCCCTCCCTGTTGCTGGCTCCCCTTAGAACTGTGTCTCGAGACCAAAAGCCGGCAGCTCTCCCGGTGCACGGGGAGCCCGCGGTGACCCTCCCGGGCTCCTCTGGGCAGGAACGGTGGAGGAGTTGGGATGGATATGAAAATGGATTTTCCTTTGACACACACCAGCTGCAAACTAAGGTCCCAGGCCGGCATGGCACTGCCCAGGAGGGCTGAGCAGAAGCTGGGAGCTATTTTGCTGCCACTGCCAAGCTCATGCAGTCAATACTTGTATTTCCATTAGACCTAATCACCCTGTCCTCCCCACTGCAGCCTGCACAAATATCAATATTTATTACAGAGAGAAATATTTACAGCATTCCTTCCCCTCCTGGCACTCTACAAAGGGACACACATAAGCTTTGGTGTCTTTGAAAGAAATAACACTCACAAACATTTGCCTATCACTGGCCACAAGAACATGTGCCTGTCGGGGCCAGCAAGGAACCAAATATCACAACGAGACGCCGAGACAGAGACAAGACGACAGCGCTAGCTGGCCTGTGGAGTGCTGGTTAAGGTTTTCCCTTGCCTAGAGCAAAGATTTCTTTCCCCTCCCCAGTGGAAATACAAGTCCTGCGCCTGACCCCGGGCAACACCACGAATGCTGGCAGAGAAACTCAAAGGGAGCCTGTGCTGATCAACTCTGCAAGCCAAACAGAAAAGCAATAAATATCTCATCTCGCTACGTCGAGTCTTTTCAAGTATCGCTCACTGTAAACATTGGGGGTTTGTTGGTTTTTACTGCAAGAAATCAGAGGCAGCTGCCAGAAACTACCACCAAAACGCAACCAAGGAGGCTTCATCCCAGCTCTGCCCGACGGGGAGAGGGCAGCCGGTCGCTTCCGCGCAAATTGTACCTGCAGAAACCGGCAACGCGCCGACTGCAGCCGGGTACCACCGCAGCCACGCCGCCGCGCGGGATGCTGCCGGGTCACCGCGGTGGCACCGGCGCCCGGCGAGGCGGAACGGGGGTGGAAAAGGGGAAAGCATTTAAAACCAGATCTTTCCTTGTTCAACAGTAAATGGGATTTAAAAAAAATATAGATATATTGACACTATATAAATACATAGATAAAGCTGGATTTCAAGACAGGTCGGATGATCTGATGGTTTTGCAATTCAGGTAAAGTTCCTTCTAGTGCCTATAAGTTACTCAGCCACTGAACTATTTTCTGGCTAAACTGCTATTTTACTTGTGTAAAAAGGTGTGGTGCAAACTTGTGCTCATATTTTTATAAGATCCCAAAAAGAAGAAAATTTAGGTTTTCCAAACTTTCCAATTGGCGTAAGAGTCCGTTCGCAGAATGCTTGAGCCGCGTCCTCAGGAGTCTCTTGAGGACAGGATTCAGAGCTGAACCTTGTTGCCAGGATTATCTTTGTGGCCTCTGTGGTTTTTGCTCTATTTCTTTTTTTTTTCCTTTTTTTTTCTTTTTTTTTTAAAAAAAACCCTTTAAATAAAGTTTTATTTTCTAATATACATCAAACAATTTTCATGCAAAGCAGCAGTCATGGAGACATCCAGACTTTCCAGGTTCCTTCTTTCTATGTATGCTCGAAAAAATGATCCATCTTGATTTGACTTTGATTGAGATGCTTTCTCTTTTTCTCTTCCTGCCTTTTCAAACCAGATCCTATATGATTTTGAACACAGTCAGTCCTTGGGCCAGTCTCTGCTCCCCCGAGAAGAGCCTTGGTATTTATATGTGTCCAGCGCCTTTCTTGCTTGTTCTCCCTCTTAATTCCCGAGAGTCCGTGCAATCCTCTGCCCTTTGCCGTCCGTGAGCACCGCAACCTTTCTTCAGCTCTCAATAGACATGGCACCAATAAGTTGCTCTACTTTGTATGCCAGACGCTGCCTACGTGCCTGTTCATCCTGCTCCAAAGCCCCAATGAGCTGGTATAGAAAACATAAAAAGGGAGAAAAAAAGAGACAGAAGTCAGTGTGCAAGAGGGGGTGGTAGAGGTGGGTGGGCAGCAAGATGTGAGCAACTTGAAATGCGGATGTGTGAAACTTAAATAACAAATGGCAACGCAACGCGACGAGCGCTTCGCCGTGCCGCAGCCGTGCTCATTGATTTGTTGGACCGCTCAGTGCACGTTACCCGCACAACACAATCACTCCCACTCTTGTACCTTGGACTCCACATTTCTTGTCTCGTTTAGCATGAAAGTTATGAGATTTTTAAGCCCTAATCGGAAAATAGCTGTAGTATTGTATCACAAATGCATACATGCAATTAAATGACAAAACCCTTCCTTTTAACGGACATAATTGCAAAATAGGTTCTTCTTACACTGAAATGAAGGGGTGGAACAGATGGCGAGAACTTGGTTTCAAGTGATGCATTCATTAAAGGAGCTCACGCTGCCAGGGATTCTTTGCAAACAGGAGTCTGCGTCACTGCAACATGGGATTTGTACCGCACTGTTCCCAAAAGACAGGAATGTTTCTGGGGAGCTTGACTGGGTCATGATGATTTTCCACTGCATTTAGGAGTGGGCTGCACTGGGCGTATGCCAAGGCTGAGGAATCCAGTCGCTTCCACAATATTTTAGCTCTCAATCCTCCTGGGAAGTATGCTACGGGCACGGCCAGGACCTGAACCTCTTTGCGCGTGAACAGAACAGAGCGGGACAGCAGCGGCACGAGCTACGGTCGTGCTGCGTCGAGGATGAGGAGGAGGAAGGAGCTCTGGGGGGGCAGCGAGGGGGAAAGCTGCGCGACCCGCTGCCGCGCCGAAGCACGGCTCCTCTCCCACGCCGCACGTGCATCCCCCCCCACCCAGGGGACACCCACCTCCTCGCTGTACTTGCTGACGTAGGAGTAGATCTCGTTGAGCGCGCTCAGCATGTTGAACTCGACGGAGTGCAGGCGCGACTGCTCGGCGAGGTAGGCGTTCATGTCCTGGTCGCTGATGGCGGGGAGCTTGGCGATGTCTGCGTAATACCTGCGGGAAGGAGAGGCCAAGGGAGGCCGTGAGAAACACAAAGGCTCCAAACGCCCCTCTTCTCCTTGGGATTTAAACAAAGCTCTGCAGGCGACGTCAGATATAGGAAATCCTGTTTTAAATTTAGTTAATCATTTTCAACTTCAAACAGTTTTAATAATACCCAGAGAAGTAGCCAAGATCATCCTGGTCCTTTCTATTCTTCCTGATTGATGGTGCGTTCCTCTTGGCAGGAAAAGGAACCATTGACCCAATACAGAGTGACCTAGCGGTCAAGGTGAGGAGGGGATACCTCCCCGAACGACCACCGAAGACCACCCGAGACCCCCGCGCATGCGGAGGAGGCATTTGGTGTGTTGTGGTTATATGATCCTATGCATACGCATTAGATAGTTTGAATATGTACTAGGTAGGAGTAGTTCAATAAATTAGATGCAGTTGTTACTGTACAAAAGGGACACACCTGATGAATCTGGTGTGCTTGATTTGTGGAAAGTCCACCGAGCACCCAGGCCCGAATAAAAAGCAATATCTTTCCTGAGTGTGTGAGATTGGTCTATCGCACTCTGGGTAATGAATCCACTTTTAGGACAACACAGGGAAAAGGACATCATTTCGCTTTATGCTTACTTCTAGCAAAACAGGATCCTGGTCTGTAACAAGTTGAAAATAAGAGCAGAGATGCTGAGTAGGGCTGAGCTGTGCCACCAGCTCGCTGCAAGAGCCACCCTGCTGCATCATCGGCCGCCCAGAGCAAAACCGCTTGGCGCAGGAGGTCGGGCAGGACGGGAGCACCCAGCCCAGCCCAGCACCCATGCTGCTGCCGCTCACCTCTCCACCCAGCTCTTGTAGCTGGGGATGTCCTTGGCATACAGCAGCTTGTTGGAAGGGGAATCCTTGCCCAGGCGGTGCTCCGAGGTGGAGCAGGAATCCATGAAGGTCTGAGCCACAACAGAGAGGCAGGCGTCCGTGATGCTGCCTTTGTGGATATCAAACACGAACTGGGGGTTTTTGATTACGTTCACCCAGAATCGGAGAGGGAGGCTGTAGGGAAATCAAGAAACAAAATTAAATGTTAGACAAAGGCTAGGAAAGGACACTTGCTGCGGTTTGTGTTCCCAAGCAGAATACAAATGGTGGGAAGCAGCAATAATCTGACTAGGAGCCAGGCCAGGTCCCTCAAACACCAGTTAGCCCAGTCCTGCCTGGATTGCTTGTGACGGGTTCCGCGATGCCTGGGCTGGACACCGCTGCCCTGCACGCCCCGGGAGCCGCTCTGGGGTCTGATCCTGCCCGGAAAGGCGAAGGAGGCGAGAGCCAGGCGCCGAGGGCAGGCTGCCTGTGCCAGGGCAGGGCTGAGCAGCGTTCGGCGGTGCTGGGTGAGCAGCTCTGCGAGGAGCCCATTAAACTGAGTTGGTTAGAGTGGGAGTCTGCGGCACGGGGCTGAGCCCGGGGCAGCGGCACTGCCATCCCCGCGCTAATCAGCCGCTGCCCGGCCACTCCGCAGTCCATCATCTGCGAGCGGTGCAGCAGGCATCAGAGGCTTTGTCCCCAAATCCTGAGGCCTTTGCAATCAAAGGGGAATTATTATTCCTTTTTTCTTCGGCTGTATAGCAGGATCAAAAAAACAGCTGCTGCTTTCTATTACCTTTCAAGTCTCAGCTCTCTCTGTCTATCCAACTAGCTGCACTGAAGACTTCAGCCTTAACTCTTGCTGCACTGCAGCCAAGCAGCTCAGCCGCGTCCCTGGCAGTGCCAGCTCCCCGGTACCCCAGCTCTCCCTTCCGAGCCCCCGTTTGCTTTGACCTGCTCCAGTGGCATAAGTCTTCTCCCATCTCCCCACCCAAATCGCCTTTCTGGGAATGCTGCAGCCAAATGAAGTGCTCAGCAGAGCTGTTAGTTCAGAGACCGAATTTTCGCCCTTCTCCCGAGCCCCCCAAGCCCCGGGGCAGAAGGAAGGACCAGGGCTCGTGTGGTCTGATGGCTCCGGCAGAGCAAACTCTGCTGGTCAGCGCTTTCTTTTTTATTGCTTTAAGAAGTCTCATCTTTTTTTGTGATTCTAGAGTTCTTATCCTAATAACTCCTTCTTCTAAGGCTTTCAATAAATTGTTTTTAGCTTCCCACAGCCTTAGCGGGGAACCCAGCTTTGGCAGCCGTGATGATTAGAGGCCTTTGAAACCATGAGGGAGCCGGGGGAAAATACAAAGTCTTCAGGGAGCAACCATTTGTTGTGCTTTTTTTCCTTCCTCAGAGAGGTAAATTTCTAACCCACGGAGCTTTTAATCCTAAAATAGCAGCAGAGGCAGAGACGTGAGAGTTCCCATTGTTCGGAGAAAGCTGAACCCGGCTGCAGTCCGTGTTGGCCTCATGTGGGGCTGGATCCTTCCCCCCTCGCCCCCTTCTCCCGCTGCCCAGCTGCTCCAGCTGCTGCCCAAAACGATGGGGAAGGTGCAGCCGCTCGCTGAGCTCCCCCCCCCCAGCCTCCACCGACATTCGTGCCACAGCACGGTTGCACGGGCAGGGTGGTGCAAGCACGGAGCCCTGCATCCAGCTACCAGACCGGCTCTGCAAAGCCAGCGATTTCCAAAGTCCAGATGTGTGGATCTACGGCCTGAGGCTAATGCCCAGCTGCCACCCGGGTAGAGGACTCGCAGATAGCCAGGCTCATGGTTTAACACTGGGGTTTCAGCTCGCGTGTGCACAGGGATCAGCATGAACCAGGATCGAACCCAACTGCCACATCTGCACGGGGGCAGCAGCGGTGCTGGTTGAAAAGCATCAGCGTGGCTTCGTGGTACATCTCATGCTTTGGAGCTACGGGACTTGGTTGTTCCCAGCCTTCCCAAAGCTCTTCCCCATCTCTGTTTTTCCCCAGGACACAGGTAATTGCTCAGTACTGAGGTTTGCCCCCCTTCCACCCTCCTCCTCCATTCTTACCAATTGCTCTTCCATGTGTGCCTCACATCTGTGTCATGGATGCCGTGCTTATCTGCCTGCTCATCCAAGAAATCGAACATATACTTGATGGCCAGTGGGAGCGCGCTGCCGCGGTGCACGGTGCTGAACAGCGTCTCAAACAAGTCGTCCACAAATTTCTGCAGCGTACCCTAATGGGAGCAGCAACCGAGAAGGTGAAGGGAGGGACGGGCGCACGCTTGGCTAAGCAGCGGTGGTCGGAGGGGATGCCAGATGGTATTGCCAGCTCTGCACGGCCCCACAAAGCGCTGCCACGGACCCCGCAGGAATAAGTCAGGTCGGGGTCTTTACGAACACTGACTGCGCTGCTGGAGGACCCCGGGGGAACGCTCCAGCCTGCAGCTACTCACGCCCGCGCTTATTCTTTATTACTAACCTGAAACAATTTCTTTTGCTTTCAAAAGCAAATCTGCATTATCTACAGCGATGAACACACAGTGAAAGGCCGGAAAACTCTCTCTGGCCAAGGAAACGGGTTAAGTATTTACAGGCAGTGCTGCGTCTCTCCAACTCTTTGTGTTTTAAAACCATGCAGAAGAATCAAGTATTGCAGCAATCACCTTGCAGTGTGAGGAAATCTGGGCTCTGTTTCTGTTGCTGCTCCAGGAGCCACCCAACCCCTGGGGCCCGGGAAAGCCTGGCAGGGACAGTCCCCTCACCCCCCGGGAGCTGAGCACCATTAGGGACTGCACAGGACACCTGGCAAGTGTGTCTAAAGGGACCTCCCTATGCATTTCCCAAGGGAATTTCATGCATGGCAGTTACCTTTGTAGCTAATAGCCTGGTCAGGTAGATCTCAGACACCATCTTACTGCCCCGGTCTCCTTCCTTCTGGTCTCCGTGGTCGTGGTTTTTGACCAAGTGCCAGACCTTGACTCCGCTCTCCAGGTCGGGGGTGATCATGGGGGCCCGGGAGCGCAGGCTGTCGGGGCTGCCGGTGTAGCGGAAGGTGGAGTCTGTATGATGGGGAGAGAAGTCGGTCACGCTCAAAGCAAACCCCTTTTTCATTTCCCTGTCTCTTCTGAGTGATGCCACTGTGTTCACTAATGCCAAAATCATCTGCACTGGCTTTTTTATGGAGTAATGAAACGTAATACAACCTAGGCACCAACAAAATTTGGCGTTTGCCAAAGATATGTGTTGGTCTTCTCTGAATAGAGTTCCTCAGACTCAAGCCTTTCTGTTTTCACACTCAGACATGGGACTGTTCTGCTCCATTCACCTCTTTTACTTATGTCAACTCAGTAATGCAGGTCCATACAAGATTTCTCCAGGAGTTACAGCTCACGCACATTAACCCTGGGCACCAATTCCTGCAGCACTGGAGCTCTGATATTAGTATTTTGTAAATAATAACAAGCCACCCGGCAGAACCAGCACAAAGGGCAGAAGAAACTGCTGTCCTTGTTCTTGAGGTTTTCATTAGAGCAAAAAGGGCTCGAGCTGAGCACCGACTGCAGAGCCCGAGGCCAGTCCTGCAGGAACGGGGAGCTCGAAGGGGAGCAGACAAAGGTTTTTCCCTTAATTGCTTGGAAACCATGGAGGGATGTGAGATATATTTAAATTCCCAAAGAATGTGCCTCCCCGGATCCCATCCACGGTGTCTTCAAGCTGAGATATGGGGCTGAACAGCACATCCATGTGTTGTTGTGTTTTTCTTCCTCTTACTTAATTTCTTTGTTCTCTGGGAACCTTGTGCATTTTCTCAAGTTTAGCCTCCGATTCACAGCTCACCCTCCTCATCGAGAGTAAGGGGATCAATCATAAATCAGCCGAAGGAAATACGCAAGTCATTACCAAACTAGCTAGATTTTCATCCCTGATTAAGGCTTAGATAAATGAGTACTCCAACTGATATAATTAAAGAGACAGACAGGGGGACAGCTAGGAAAGCATCTAGTAATTCTATTTTTAAATATAGCTCTGTACTGATATATAATGGGGGAAGTAAATAAGTATCTCATTTAAATTCTGTCTGCACAATTAGAAGTATTAATCTTAACATGAGCAATGATAGTTCATATTGGTAGTTTGCAAAAGCTTTTCCATCTGACATAGATCAACGAGCACTGAGGACTCAGGCTGTGTGACCCAGCCTCGGTTTTTCCATCACCTGAAGCACGGGAAGTCAGGTGGACTACACCTTGCCAGGAGAAATGCCTTTTCTCCTGGCTTTTGCCTAAGGACTTTCTTGTGGACAGCTCCTCAGAACCTTTGCTCGAGAAAAAAACCCATTATTTTGGGAGCTATAAACAAGAGGAGGAGATGGGCTTGTCAGGAGACCTCTCGTTTGTAAAACACTCTGTAAAATGAAAGATAATGAAAGATCAGTGCACTAGAGATTTTGCCACTGTTGCCTTTTATGGAAGTATATTATTACCATTATTGTGGATTTAGTGCTATAAACGCACACCTGGCACCTCGCAGACTCATTTACTCAGGCTGCAGCGTCTTCAGGGACCCTCTGTGAAGTGCCGAGCCCTGCTATTATGCAAATAATTAATTCCCAGGTGTGCACATCCAAGCACGCCGAGTTAAGATTGCCGTTACCCATTTTTGACCCATTAGCTAAGAATTCAAGATCCTCCACTTAAAGAAGAAATAGATGAAGGAATCAGGCTTTTCTCTCGTGCTTACAGGCGAGGGGCACAAAGCTGCTTTCCTGCAGCAGGAGCCCCATGGGTGCTGTGCAGCATCCAGCCCCTCTGAGCCAAAAGCCTTTCCCTGGGCTTTTCCAAGACCCACATTTCCAAAGGCTGCTCATGTGCTTGGCATTTCCTTTTCCCTCCTCTCAGCTTCTCTGGTCTTTTTGCTGTTCTGCTCATAGACGGAAAAGCCTTTGCAAAAAAACCAGCAGCCAAGGACATTTTTCTGCTTGGCACATGAATGTCCCTTCATTTTGGCTGAGGTGGTGTGGTTCTTTGGGGGAAGATGCTGCTTTGTCCCCACCTAATTCCCTTAAGGTGTTGCCCTCCTGCAACAAAGGCAGCTTCAATACCAGCCCCATCAAGATACTTTCCTCAAGGAAAGCTGCAAGCTCCAGGCTGGCTCTAAAATGTGCAGTGCAGCAGGAGCAATGCCCAGTCACTATCTGTGAGCCATCGTTTCCCAGCCCTTCACTCTGCTTCTTACCGTATCTACTAATAGACGTCCGGGATATACTGGCAGAGGCAGGAATATTGTAGGAAGAGGTCTGCTTGGGAACGAGAGCCACAACTGAGCGGTCTGATACCTGGGGAGGCAAAGGAAGAGAAGAAAAGATCAGCGAGATCCACCGTCCACTCTGCGATCGCCAGCTGCTCATCCAGCAAACGCAGGTAACAGAAATCCCAGCCTGGGCAGGGAGCTGTCGGCACAGCACCGAGCTCCCGAGGGCACCGGGAGCAATCCTGCCGGCCAGCCCTTGCAGAGACACGCTCCGGGTCGGGCTGAGCTCCGTGCTGGGTCGGCAGCAGCTCTACAGCAAGGGACTGAAGGAAAGGAGTGATAAATCAAAAGACGTATTGAAGATGTTTTTGGTTGTTCTGATTTAAGATTACGTTTTATCCAATAAAAATGAGAATCTCAAGAATTGTTGTGATCCAATTAAAGTAACAATGCAGAGGGAATAAAATGGCTATAATAACGTTATGGACCATAAAACATTCCTATTAAACCATTTTTTATTTTAGCAATTTTTACGAACTTTAAAAGTTTGATTTACAGCTGAGCAAGTCATAAAGCCATCTTTCAGGGTGTTAAATTGTCAGTCCCTCTACTGCACCAGAGAAGGAATTAAATGCTGGGAAGTCAAACTATAAATGAACATTAGTGCTAACAAGATTTTGTTATAGCAGATTTTAGTAGCCATGTTTAATTTTATCCTCCCCATAAATCTAGTAGTCACTGGAAGTTTTTTAACTTATTTCCCTTAATTAAGAATCTGCAGGTTTCCAGGGAACGGGCCTGAGTGTCTTTTAATTTTGAACTCGTGGCCCATGGTGCAGCACAGCAAGGGAGCAGAGCGTGGAGTCACCGCATCTCGCAGGCTGACGGACCCGCCAGGGCTCAGCCAAGACATTCTTTAGAGGAGCTGCACAAAAGAAATGCCTCTTCATGCTGGAGAAATTGCTTTTGGGGCTAAGTCCTCCCTTATTTGCCCAGAGTCCTGTGAGGGACTCGGGACTGTCTCTACGCAGAGGGAAGCTCCAGGGCAGCAGCTGGATTTTGCTCCCCCAGCATCACTGTCAGCAGAAGGGGCGTCTGTGCCACCTCTGCCGCCGCGAGGTGAGCCGCACACAGCGATCTTCGCTGCCTTCAAGGCTTTGGGTTCCATTCAGATGAAAGGTTTCATGTAAATGCGAGTTGTTATTATTGCTAGTGACGGTGGAAATAATAGTCACTTGTGTTTCACAGTACAAAAGTGAGGTATTTCTAAGCAAAACACTTCAAACACCTCCGTTATTTCCTCTTCTGCTCCTGCCTCCCTTCATCGAATTTATTAAGTCAATGGAAGGAACAATCAGTGGTGATATTATTTTCTTAGGCTGTTATTAGCTGCCACTTCAGTTCAATTCCACTAGGGAGAAACCTGAGTGTGCCGGCAGCCCCGGGTGCTCCCGCGGAGGCAGCAGCTCCCCAGCCCCTGTGCAGGGATCTGTTTTCACCAGAGCTGTGGTTAACTGGGAGAGAGGCATTAAAAATTCCACACACACGGAGGACTCTCACTCTCTAAATTTTGGGTCGAATGGCTCTTGTCAGCTAAAAAATACCAGCGTGCAAATTAACATCAGATGTAACACACATTCATTTCCCATCTCACTCTGCTGTTGCCACACTACTATAAAACCCCAGAGATGCCTGCAAAGCTGGCTGGCTGTTTTACAACTTTATAAATATTCTGAGTCTTCTACGAGCTGGAAATATGCTGCACAAAACACCTTAAAGAAAAGAAAAATAAAACCTGGAGCAGGCAGAGCAGCAGTGCAGAAGCCCAGACAATACTACTGTGTTTGCTTGGGGTAGTGAGGATGCAGCGAGGATGCTGGCTCCACATCCACGCCGCCCCCAGCTCCTGGGTCTCATTTTCCACACAAATCTTCCCTCTTTGCTTCTAATTTTTCATTTAAAATAGTTTTCTAGTCTCTCAGCCCTTCCAGACTCACAGTGGCTGACAGGTATTCATGCTCTGCTGCCTCAGAGTTAACCCTGCATGAGCCACTGTAAATCATTTGATATTAAATTCAGTGTTTCATTTTTCCTGAGTAAAGCCACGCAGGGTGAGACTCTCCCATGGATTTTAATAGGCATGAAACCAAAAGGATACTACACAAATGTAATACAATTCCTTACAATATAGTTTAAAAGCTCCAGAGAATTTAACAAAGAATTATGCCTATTTAACCTACACATCTATTTTTATAAATGAAGAAATAAGCAGCAGGCATACAGTTCTCTATACAATTCTATAAAGTGGTTCAAAAATATCACAGAAGGATGAAAATTTCTTTTTAAATCCAATCTGGCTTTTACATGCAAAGGCTTCCCATGAAAAATACATTTTATCCGTTGATGCAGATATATACATCGTATTTTTATCATTCTAAACATGTAGAAAACAAATGTAAT
Source organism: Buteo buteo (assembly GCF_964188355.1). NCBI lineage: Eukaryota > Metazoa > Chordata > Aves > Accipitriformes > Accipitridae > Buteo > Buteo buteo. The sequence continues at coordinate 2,120,575 of NC_134193.1, read as the reverse complement.
AGTGTCGAAATCCAGCAGCCAAGTGCAGAGCTGAGAAACTCTCGGAATTAAATACCTGTCCCCTGCAGAGCCTCCCCACCCTGCCCCAGAGCACGGTGAGCAGGAGGCTGGTTTGGTCCCTGGCAGGAGTCCGAGTCCAGGCGCTGCAGGGAACGGGGCCCTGGAGCAAACGGACCCCAGAAATCAGGAGCAGGGGCAAGGCTGCGGGGAGGGGGCAGGTTCTGGTCCTTGCTTCAGCCCTTACTCCCAGGTAACAGCACCTCCGCAAAAGACCACAAAACGCCCGCTGTTATCGGGTGGAAACAGGGGCTGTGCGTCTCCAATTACTGTGTGCAAATCCAGAGATCACTTTGCCTTCAGATCAGAATAAAGACAGCACAGCTCTGAATAAAAGATGGAGAGCGCTTTACAGAGCTAGCTTTTGTTTGTTCTAGAAATTTAGAAATCGTCTTTACTAGTTCTCCAGAAGCTGGAGAAATCTAGATTTCATTTTTACGGCTTGAACCACACCTGTTTTATATGTAACACTCCAGTTAAAATGGTGAGACAGCAGCGCTTGAAACTCAAATGATTTTATACCCTCTTCTAAGCTGTGCCTTTGCCCACATATTTGTTTTACTGTGTAGTCCTGGAGCATCTGTATTTTTGATACCTAATAAAAACATTTATTACTCAAACAGAAAAAAAACCTGGTAGGAATAAAAAAAAAAAATATTGTTGTTTGTTTTTGGCAAAAGCCCTGCCTTGACAAGATTTCTGTTGCAGTGTAGAGAACTTGGCTTCTTTTTATGGCTGAAACAGCTCTGTCGGGCTGTGCAGAGCTCGGGCCAGAGCAGGGAGAGACATGTGCAATTGCTACCTGTTTGGATGTTTGGCAGCAAAATTCTACTTTGTTCCAGAACAAAACTGACATTCGAATGGCAGGAATAGCTGCAGCATCTTGAGTGTTGCAAGGATTTTGTTTATTTTAAGGGTAAACTTGTGGCTCAGATTTTCCCACAGGCACTAAAAAGAAAGTACTCCCTCCCCTCACACCCAACACACATCAGACAAACATGGATTTCACTTGTGACTTCCTTAAGATGACTTTTAAAGATCAAGGCATAATAAAGTCTCGCTGCTTCCCTGCGTGTTGGTTAATCCCTTGCAACTGTCAGGTAAAACAGATTTTAGAAACAATGGAATTCATCTGCACAACTCTTATGACATTTTACAGTAATCTGTGTTTAAATCCTTCAGGCTGCTTGGAAAAGTTGACCCTCGAGCTGCTTTTTCACATGCACTTTGCATATTTATGCCATTCTCTCTGCCTCGCTCCTTGATTATATGGCTCCTGTCAATACTGGCTCACATTCAACTTACACAGCACGAGTCACGCTGATGGACTTGAGATGGTGTATAAACAGGGAAAGATGCCAGATTAAATACTAAACACTTCTGTGTAGGTAGTGATGGACAGTAGTAGGTTACAGGTCCCAGTTAATGCAGTTACCCTCTGCTGCAGACAGGCTTTGAGTAAAAGCCTTTGATTCTCTTCAACCAAACCTTCCTCAGCTCCATCTTTACCTCTCTTTCCATCTTTCACATGCCATAAGAAGCCCCTTCCAACAGATGCACGCCTATCCAGGGAAGCCTGGGCTGGGCTGGAGCACGCAAGCTGCAAAAGCTAAAGACGGCAACAATTTCTTAGGTCACCTCGCCCACCCTGGCTGATGCACAATAGAGCATCGTCGCTGTCTAGCTTTGTTTTATATGACTTTAGTGGCAGAACTCCTGTTACTTGGCTTGGAAGACTAGGTCTGGGATTAGGAGATTTGATGTCACTCTCTCAAGACGTAGCTCTTGATATTCACCTTTTCTTAATGTGGCCTCATCCTGTACCTTCCCACAGCACTCCCTCAACCCTCCCATGTGACAGTATTTTAAGTATTTGCTCTGTTTCCCTTCTTCACTCCTTGCACGATGCTCAAGAGTCAACACGTAGAAAGATCACGGATATAAGAGACGAGCTGCCGCAGCCCCCGCAGTGGCAGCTCAGCCCTCTCCACTGTTCCCTCTATCTCACAAGCACGGCTGGTGGTTTTAATTTAGCCAATTTTCAACTCTGCTAGTTTCTTTAAGATCCATGTCAAGGTTGCTTTCCCATCTAATGCGTAAGCACATTGAACCCTTCTGGTTTATCATACAAATGTGACCTCCCTGTCTGTCTCGGCAGATGAGATAGTTGGGAATTAAATTTCTGCTTTTCTTTTCTTCCCCCCTGGCAGCTTTCTGGGAGCTGTCTGCTGGGGCTGTTTTCCTACCTGATAATGCATCAAGGTGTTCAAGCGCTTCCAATCTCCTTCAATCTTGGTGGTGATGTCTTCATCTTGCAGGACCACACGAGCTATCCGGCCCTGCCGCCACTCTGCGGGAGAGGCAAAAACCAGGCAGACACGATGGTCAGAGAGGGAAAAGGTACTAACAGGCTCTACCCACTTCTGGCCCAAGTAACTACTGGACAGACGAGCCTGTAGAAAAGCCCATCTCCCAGGAAGAGGCACCCAGAGAACGCTAAATTCTCAGCAGAGTGAAGGAGGCTTCAGGAATCATTTGCTCTGTGGTCAACAGACAATTATCTGATCCCACAGAGCTCAAAACCCATCTGACAGGAGCAATGCCCATGCTTTCTAGGGGCAGAAACACGTATGGTGTTGTGCAGCCTGAGCTCTAGTTTTTGAGCTCTGCAAAACCCACCAAGAATCACTGATCAACCTCTCTGATCTTCCCCCTCCTATGAGGCGGGGAAGCTCCTACCCAAGTCCATGTCAACAGCTCTTGGTCTTTGAGAATATGGGACGTTTTTGTATACTGCATCGAGGATCTTCTCTTTGACTTGAGTGATGGTATCACAGTTCAGCACCTTCACGGGGATCTCTGGACTGTTCTCATTATCGGGGTTCACACAGTTTAGGATCTGGAAGGGAAGGAGAACCACACCATGGTCTAAAGGGCTTCAGAAAAGCATCTGGGAGAACTGTAACCACATGTGTCACAACAACCCATTCTCATAAAAAAACCATTGCATCCCTAATTGCATCATTGCTACTGCATCTAGTATATCTTTATAATGATTACTAAGATAGGAGCGCTGGATGTCTATTTTCATTTGCTAGAGGGAGGGCAATGCTCAATGCACAGGGAGATAAAACACTCCCCTCAAACGCTGCTTTTCAAAATCTAAGCTCAGGCTATTTGTACCTGCAAATTAGGGACACACCTGACTTAGGCATGGGTCTAGCAGCACAAGGCTGTATTGTACTGGCAACACTTATACTTCACGGTAGTGTCCTAATCACTTGTCATAAGGTCAGAACAGCTCACGTCCAGGTGGGGAGGACAGAAGCGTTTCGGTGGCAGCTTCTACAGCGATCACTCACCAGAGTCTTGTACTCAATTTGCTGTCGGATCAGCTTGTCCTCGCTGAGGGAGTAACGGGCTTCTCCTGTGATGGCATCAATTGGACCTTTCTCCATCTGTTGCTTGATGGCACAGTAGAGCATGAAGAGCGGCTCTCCAGCACATTCCTACACAACGAGACAGACAGCAAAACTAACACAGAGGTGAAGGTGCATCTCCTCCAGGACCGCTGCCCTGCACACAGGTTTTGCACATGATCCATTTCAGCAGAGGCACAGTCCCATTGACTCAATCTTTAGCACACATGCAATCTAGGCTCAGCTCCCAGCAGCTCCCGGAGAGAACAGCCAAAACCATGAGCTCCATTGCTCGATGGGCATGTTGTCTTTGGCTTGGTAAATCTCTACTGAATCTATATGGCTGTAAAAAAAGGAATTTGAGATCTTGATCTCGTCGTTCACGCCCATGAAGCACATTTTGTGGGGCTTCCAAAACCACAAATAAAGTTAAAAAATATGGAAGCCCAGGCACAGAGATGTAAGTGAGAATTTCTCCCAAGTACTAAAGAGGTGCAACAGAAACTCTAGTACATGAGAACTACACCAGGCGATCTGAGGGTTGAAGGAAGCTGTGACAGCTTGACTTAGCCCATGTAACAGCAGCCCCACGTGTAGGCATCTCTGAGCAAATTTCCACCTCCCCTGCCTCACTACTACACCTTTTGACTTGTTTCAAGCCCAGATTTACCCTGGGCATGGCTGGCCGGTGAGACAGCAAAGCGGCAGTGGGGTCTCAGCTCCATCCCTCCTTACCTTGAGGAACTTGTGGAGGAGGAAGGCAAACCAGTTAGTCAGCATCTTCTCGGCCACCGACTCGGTCCTAGGGAAGCCAGGAGGACACGTACGTTACATACAAACCCAAACCACGCATCGAAGGCCCCCAAATGTCCCCGGGTGGCACCACCCGGCTGCACCCTGGCACAGCTCCCGCGGTGCTTTGAGCCGAGCCGTGGCCCCGGACCAGGCAGGCAGCAGGATTTGGCCAGTGCTGTCCCCCCCAGCCCCCCCTGCACCGAGCTGACAGCAGCTCACCCAGCTGACAGCCCGTCACAGCCCTGATGGGGCTGGTGACAGGGAGCCTGGGGACACTCGGCTCCTTGCACGTGGCGCAAATTACAGCCTGGCTCAGTAAATCACTGGGATTTGCAGCAGTTCCTGGCAATCAGGGACAGCAGAGTGACAATGGCAGGGAAATTGCAGCTTTCTCCCCAGTCCCACCCAGTGTCCTCTCCCCACATTGTGCCCGAGATTATCTCTAATTTAAATACAATGGCTCCTAATGATAGTTTTTAATGCCGGCTCTGCAGGACGGGGAGGCTTTCCTTAAAGCACCACAATCCCTTTTCCCGGGATGGGTACAGGATGGCGGTGCTGGTGGCAGGGTGGCTCACAGTCCACGTCTGAGCCGCGACCACGCAGCTCACGCTGGGGGAGGCAGGGGGGCAGGCGAGGCTGCCAGCCCACCCGTGAAGCCGTGCGGGCGAGAGCTGCTCCGCCGCAGCCCAGCCAGCTGCTGACGCGACCCTGGGCAACGCGGTTCTCCGCACTACCACCCTTCCCCTCCTGCCACACGTGCTACAAGGATCTGGTCCAAATTCCAGCAAGCGAAGAGGGATGGATCCCATCCCTTGCCTTCTGCAGCACCCTTTCCTCTGGGGACCGTCTGCCTCTACCGTGAGCCTGCAGCGAGGCAGCAATCCCACCAGGTCTGGGCATCTCTCTGCGCCTTCATCCCCTTGGCCGGCAGGTCTGCCTCTGGTGCCGTTCCTGGCAACCGCCTTTTTGAGCACTGGGCCACCAACCTGCTCCGGAGATGCCCGGCGGGCACGGCAATGCACTGAGCCCCCGCCTCCGCACGTATCCTGACCTGGAGCGAGTCACCGTCCCGTTCTGGACCCATTTTTCCCTATTCTCCTCCATCTGCTCTGCTGCCTTGAATTAGGGACTGCCTCTTGGTATGTATTTATCCAGCATCCCGCATGTTTGAAAACTCTGGCATTTAATGAAAAACACACACTATAGAAGCAACAGGGTTTGATCCCAAAGTCAAGCAGATCAAGTATAAACCAGAGATTTCAGCAAACAAAAACTGATGCCAGTCAGCAAGCAGACCTGGGGTCACGTTATCCATCATCTCTTAGGATCGCAACATCTGCCAGGAATTTGTGAAAATGTCTGCAGATCCCCAAAGAATTTAAGCCTGAATTGATTAAGTGCCTAAAAATTCATCCTACAAATTGACACACACATTGTTCTCCTGCTTAAAATATTTCAGTCACCCAATTAAGGAGGAGAAGCACCAGCACACTCCCACACCAATGACCTACGGAAAATGGAGCCAGTGATACAAACTAAAGAATAGGTGAAAAACTCAGAAAATTACACATTCAGGACTTCAGGGGGAATATTAATTTAATAAACTACTTTGTTAATAGAATATTAAATTAAGAATTGGCAAGCCTCCCGATTAGCCCTACCAGTGAAGTAATGCTGTGTCCTGTCCCTGTTGGCTGCTCATGCCCTGACACCGACACCAGCAGCGTAAAAATAACTGAAATACGGAGTGACAGAGAAGTTGGGGCATGTTGTGTGGGAGAAGGGTATCGGATACTCCTGTGTGCCTAGCTGTTCCCTTTTATTTCTTTATCAGAAATACAAGATCAGCTGAATGGAACAGCAAAAAGAAACACCTCGGAGCATCTCTGTCAAACCCCATTTATCCTTACCTTCAAGCACTGAATCTCACTCTCATCTCAACACAGACTGACACCGTGAGATATTTGCAGTGCATCAGTCCCGGGGACGGCCAACAATTGAGTTAATCATCGCTGTCCTACGCTGGCTGAGGAAAGAGGCTGCTCATAACCTTCATCGCTGCTGGGTGCAGCAGGAGCACTGTAGGCTCCTTGCAAACAAGTCTGCTGTGTACACTTTCCTTGGCCTCCTCCGCCTTTGAAATCGGATCGGTGGTGGATGGCTGGGTAAGCCATCCCTTAAACTCTGCCCGCCACCACGGGGCCTGACCTCTCTTTCTCTCCGCTACGCGGGGAGGGCTCTGCCGAGCCACAGCGATAGCTGCTGCCGGGCTTTGTGCTGCCCCTCGTACGCCGTCGCGGGGCTGGTATCTGAAATGCTGTTACAGGTCTGCCTCTAAAATAAAAAATAAGCTCCTGAAGATTAACGTGGCAGGGAAGGATCCCTAGACTTGGAGAAAAACCTTCACATATTGACCACATAACAAGGGCAAAGCACGATCCAGAGACGACTTTCCAAAGGAGTCTGACGCCAGCAACCAGCGCCTTGGCTGCCCCTCTGACTTTCTGAGGCACCAGGAATAAAACAAAACTAAACAAAAAGAGCTGAGAGAACCCAAAAAATAAATATGTATTTTATTAATTTTCCCTGCTATATCTAGGTCTCCAAACTGCTGCGTGCTGCGCTCTGTGCCAGGAACCAGAGCAGCTATTTGATTTAATGTCAACTTTCTTGCTGTCTCCCGCGAGGGGTAGTCATGGAAGAAAGAGAGAGGGGGAAACGAGGAAGAAAGAGAGAAAGAACTGAGTGCCAATTATCAACTGCTGCCACCAGAGAGCTCAAAAAATAAAAAAAACATATCTCACTTTGTGGCTGATCGCTCCTTATTAAGTCAGAGCAAGACGCTCCAGCCCGGGCTGTTTTGTGCACCACCACCACCCGAGAGCCCGCGGGGCACAGGGCTGGGACAGGGCTCCAGCCGTAGGTTTAATAGAGCCTGTAGCAATAGGACAAGGGGAAATGGTTTTAAACTGAAAGAGGGGAGATTCAGACTGGATATAAGGGAGACATTTTTTTCGATGAGGGTGGTGAAACACTGGACCAGAGAGGTGGTAGATGCCCCATCCCTGGAAACATTCAAGGTCAGGTTTCCCGAAAAATGGCTAAATCCTGGCACAGGACAGCCAGCCTCGACGCTGCTGGTGTCGCCCATAGCCCTGCCTCTTTGCTGGGTGCTGCAGGGAGGAGGGGGCATGACTCTGATCACCAGCCGTGTATTTTTTGGAGCACCATGAAAAGTCATTATTGATGGCTGAGGCAGAAGATGCCTTCCCAGCAACTTGTCAAACCACGGGGGAAATTAAGATGGCTTCCTTTTCCGAGATGAGTTATTGCCTCCGCAAACACAGCCAGATTTAAAGCAATTTCCTGTCAAGTATATTCATTACGGCTGGAGGAATCCCTGAAATTTTCCTAGAGCTGTGAAATCCTCTCCTCTCCTTCATCCTCCTGCTCCAGCAAGATGCCAGCGGAGCCGCAGGCGCAGCCAACGGGGCAGCCACGTTCCTGCCGCCGGCCACGGCCAGGCTCTGCAGCACGGCCAGGACCCAAAGGGACGTGGGACAGAGATGGCTCGTGACATGGAGAACAGTAGCCTTTTACTTGTGGTTGCTGATCTGGCCTTCATTAACGGCCTCTTTTCCCTTTTTTTTTTTCTGCCTTTTCCCAACATGATCTTGGGTGAGTTGCTTAATCCATTCTTGAGCTCCTTCCCCCAGCTATGAAACACAAACGCTGCTGCTCCATCCAGGCAGACACGGATCCCGCGAGGATAAAGCCCACAAATACCTGCGAGGTAGCTCAGATGCATGAGGGTGAAGGACACAGGAGCAGCCTGGCTGCAGAGGATGGGCTGCCATCAGGAGGGAGACCTAGCCTTGGTGGGCAGCCTGCCTTTCCCTGACGGCTCCAGGGGCAACTCATGGCATTGCCCATCCGAGAGGTACTTTTCTTCACTAGGTCTTTAATGCTCTACTCATCACGATAATACCACAGCTCGTGGGAGACAAGGACCATAAGGACTGTACAGACATGCAAGAAATCAGGCTCCTGTCCTCAAGAGCCTGAAGCCCGGTAAGACGGCTGAAAGAGCTGCATCTCTGCTCCTCCAGACCCTGCTGTCCCTCAGCTAGCGTCTCCTTTTCCCTGCTCGGATGCACAGGGCACTGCTTGGTACCAGCAACGTGCAGGTGAGGGAGAGCTCCAGTTTTTGTGCCATTCACGTCCCCGCCACGATGCTGCCCTGAGGACCGGCAGCGGGGGCTAAACCCCTTTGCTGAACTGCTCGGACATCTCCGCACACACGGGTGAGAGAAGCAGGAGCTCGCTCAGGCGGGGGCAGGCAGGAGGCAGCTGGGTGGCAGAGGTGACAGCGCTGGCATCATCACCTGCTCTCAGCCAAGCCAGGGTAGGGGGGACTGCTGGGGCAAGGCAGGAGATTATGAGTGAGAGAGACACGCAGCAGAGGTAATAGCTCTCTTGGATCCAATTTAAGACCCTGTTCAGCCATCTGTGAAATCACGGAATAGAGTTAACCCCGTGTCCTGGAGACAGGCGAAGAAATGGACCGGTCACCCAAAGTCCCCCATGGAGAGCAGCGTTTTCCTTCCTTTCCTTCCACCAGCCCCCTCGTCCCGCAGATCCACCAGATGCCACCAGCAGCGTGGCTGTGCCAGCCCGGCGAACCATGCCGACCTGCCCGCAGCCCCGTCCCCCTGCGTTACCTGCGCAGGAGCAGTTTGGGGTGGTTCTTGTTTTCCAGGTTCTTCTCGATGAGGTCGGAGAGGAGCTGCTTCAGCACGTCGGTGGCGTACTCCAGCTTGCCCTGCAGACCCGTCATGATGAGCGAGGCCACGTTGCCGCGATCGCGCATGGAGAAGCTGCGCTGCAGCTCCAGCGTTCGGATGAAGGTCAGCAGGAAGACTTTGTTGTTGATCAACTGAGCAAAGAGCTTCAAGGCCTTCTCCACGCTCTGCTGCCCGTTCCCTTGGACCTGTGGTGGGGGAGAGGATGCCCATCAGTCGAGGCACGGGAGGAGAAGGGACCGGTGGGCAGCCCTGCACCACCACGGGGTCACTCTGCCATCACTAGGGTTGGGGTGAATGGTTTAACCCTGGGTGCAAAAGCCAGCACCCCACCTCTCAGGGCCTCAGCATCCCCGAACATGGTCTCTGGCCAGTCCTGAGCAAGCGTCACCCTTTCTGTCCTCCCCCAGCTCTTCAGGACAGCTCGCCTTAATCGTTGCTCCCAGCTGCACCCTCTGCATGCCATAAAGCTCTTGCTTTAAGGCTAACGGCCCTATAAATGACACACAGTTTTGCTTGTTGTGCACAAAAAGTGACACTCTTGTAAGTAAATTAAATACTAATTCAGACTATTGCTTTACTATGGGACAAGTGTAAAAATTAATTGAGGCTTTCAGCCAGTTGCAGATTCAAGTAATTCATTACAAGTGAAAATGATGAACTACATTAAGCAACTCTTTACCAAACATCTTGGAGACTTATGTATTGGTTTTACTAACGTTACATAATTAAGCAACTGTGTAATTGGCAACACATTTATCACTTCTGCAATTCTGTTTTTCATGAGTAAAACAAATAAAAAGCATTCATATTTGTTTGCTAGAGCATCAGCTTATTTGGCAATTTAAACAGTGAACATAATGTGCGGGAGTGGAAAATTCAGGGCATGGGAATGGGCTGGGGAGGCTGGTACAAAGCTTGTGTGAGTTTTACCAACACCACGGCAACTGCTCAGTGTTGGTGGCCCACTGGAGAGGAATCTAATCTGATGCACTAATGCTAACTAGTGCTTGCCTGGAAAAGCAATGCAGCCCTATGGAGCACCAGCAATCAAGAATTCTTCCTCTTACATCTCTGGCTGAAGATTTGGGCCACCCCCTGGTCTGTGTGAAGGCAATAGGACTTTCAGGATTTACTGGAGCAATGCCAGTCTCCGAGAGGGAGCACTGAGCCCGGTACCTCTGGGCATCCCCGATGAAGGACGGCAGCCCCAAGCTCAGTGGCAGATAACGTTTCTTGAAGCAGCATCTTTTTTTTTTTTTGGCACTCTCGCAGGTGAGCAGGGCCCATCTGCAAGGTGATCTGATGGACCTTTTTATATTACCAATTTTTCTGATTCCTCAGTGAAAATCTTATACATATATATATATAATTTTTTTTTTTTTTTTTTTTTTTTTTTGCACATACTGGTAGAAAAAGCAGGGAGATAGAAGTGCTTGCTCACAGCCGGGCAGGAGGCCGGCCATGCCTGGGCACGGCGCTTGCCCTCCTGTGGACACGCCATGCAACAGCAGCAGCAGCAGCAGGATGCTCCAGGCAGGATGCTCCCAGGCGCACAGCCTTCCCCTGCACCGTAAGGTGATTAAGGGGACTTTAAAAGGACACCGATAACTTATCTGGCATGCTTTGCTGCCGGCCTATAGCAATATAAAAACCCATAAAACAAAACTAAAGCAACACCTGGGAGAAGAAACCGAAGGGAATCAAGCAATGTGTGATGGAGATAAAACACCAGCTTCTTAGTTAAAATTAACTCGGGGCTCATCCTGCTAACCCCAGTGCCTCTAATAAGAAATGTATATATATATGTGTGTGTGTGTGTGTGTGTGTATGTGTGTATATATATATATATATATATATATATATATAAGGCATAAAGGGGCTTCGGGGTTTCATGCTGGCTTCCCTGAGGACTCAGGGAAACTTCGAAGGGCTGGAGCACAGACTTTCCCTTACCTCCAGCTCCCGCAAGACAGGATGGTCCTCGATGCCAGGGAAAAGGACCCTCATGGCATACGTCCGATAGTCAAGGTACGGGATCCCGGAGCGATCCAGGTCACTGGTTAATTCATTTATGTCTGTCTGCAGCTCTGCAAAAGCTATTTGGGGAGAAGAGAACGAGACAGAGAAACACATGTGAGCTCTGGGAGCTGAGGCTGCGGGGCAGAGGCTTTGGGGAGGGCTGGCTGGCTGCTCTCCGTGGGCGCTCGGCAGCAACCGTAACTGGGCCGGCTCAGGAAACCAATTTGGAGGAGACCTTGCCACATAGCTCAGACAGACCCTCACCCTTGGAGACTCTGTCTCAGCAGCTGAGAGCAAGAGAGTACAGACTGCACAGAGCAGATGCCGAGAACAAAAGATGCTTATTAATTTGTATGCAGTTCACACCTGTGTATACACACCTAAAACACCTTTAAAGGCTGCAGATAGAAATGAGGATCTATTTTCATAACTTGGTGCCTCCCATATTTTCCTTTCTTCTTCTCCTCCTCCTCTATCAACAGTTGCCAAAATAATCAAATCTGATGCAGATCAAATCCAAGCAGCAACTGCTTGCTGCAGGGGTCAGGAAGGAATTTATTCTTCCTCTCACAACATAACATCACCATGTTATACAGCTGTATGTGTGTCCTTGTGTTCATTCTCCAAAGTATGAAATGCTGGCTCAGTAAGGTCTCTGTACCCCAGCTAGGCTGTGCCCGTGACGAAGCTGTGGTCTCTCCTGAACATATCTCATTCTTTGTCCTGTGCTTTCAAGGCTATCCTTTAAAAATCAGCTGAACAAATCCAGTGCAACTCCCTACATATACAGAGGTCACACTATGAAATTTGCAGCTTTCTATTTATTTTTCTTTGATTCACTAAGCTCCCTTCCAGCTGGAAGGATGTATGAAACAAGACTGCTTCTTGTCTCAACCCACCAGCTACAGAAAGGACTGCCCATGTCCACCTCCGCTCCCCTCGGAGAGGCCAGGCTCAGCCACCTCATTGCGAGGGACAAGACTCATCTGGGTTGAAATCCGCAAGCGGCAGGTCTAGCTGGTCCAAATAACACACAAGATTTCCCAGAAGCAAATATTTGAGGAGCTTCCTCCTATTCCTCAGACCTACTCTTGCTGCTCTGGGCTCACATCTTACAGACTGGAGGAGGGACTGGACCAGCTTTCCATTTGGCATACACGCTGTTTCTTGGGGGTCCGAATCTCCTCTGCTCCCTATCTCACTCTGTGCCTTTTTACTTTTAAAAGCCCTTCACTAAAAGGTCATTAGACAAGGGGGCATATTGTGCTGGGCACCCTGGGGCTCGCGCCGTCCTCGCAATGCGATCCAGGCATGTCGCTTAAGCAGGATCAAGCTCTAATCCTATTCTCTGCACATCAGGCAGCAGAGCCGTGTCTGCCGCTGACACACTTGTTGCTGCCCACCCTCCCGCAGTGGGGCAGGCGTGCAAACCTCGCAGGGGCACGCACCCCGCTCCTCGCTGCAAAAATCAGGAGACTGGGGTGGTTCCTGTAGGGAAAGCTGGGGACCAGAGCGTGGGGCCACAGCACACAGAGAGAGCCTGGTCCCGGGCAGTACTGACCCTCCTTGCACTCCAGGGCCACCCGGGACTCCAGATTGTCCATCTGCATCTGCAGCCTCTTGAGGGTCAGGTCGTTCTCTCGGGATTTGCGCTTGTAGGCGATGAGGACGATGATGACGATGATAAGGAGCAGGCTGCCTCCGGCGGCGATGCTGACGATGGCCGGCAGGGTCAGGAGGCTGTCTGAGATGATGCTCACCGAACCGGGGGAGAAGATGATACCACCAACACGCACCTACAAAGCACAATGGAGGTAACCAGCAGCTTCGGGTAAGGGTGTCAGCCTGTCCCAAAGCTCCGTCCTTCCCGGCTGGGGCACACACCACACGGGCTGTACAGACCCCTGAGGAAGCCCTGAAGTGCCTCTGATTCAGCCAAGACTATAGCAACTCCGATCGCCTTCAGACACAGAGGGTGCAGCTTATGCGAGCACAGGGAGGCTTCAAGTCATGATAAATGTGCCAGCCCTTCACTATCTCGGCTTTGTTCTTATTATCTGATGGCTCCATTTGACTTTCGTTTTATAAGCTTTCAACTCCCTTTTGTAAGCCATGGACATTAGCAACCCAGTGATAATTTCCCTGACAAGAAACCAGAGCGACTGGAAAGAGAGAACAGCGAAGGGAAGAGAAAGCCCGATGTGAAAGCTACAGAGCAAACACGCTGGAGGTTAATGCTGGGACAGGCTTTTCTTGGATGTGCCCTGGCCACAGATGCAAGCAGCTCTCAGCCAGGTTGCGCTTCTGTGAATCACGCTGTGATAATCTGAATATGTTTTGGATGCTAAACTTAAAGGGAAATAAATCACAGTTACAATCTCATTTGGGCTCTACTCAAGCACTTCAGCAGCTGCGTGCTTGGTCTGCGAGTGGATTTGAGGAAGCAGCAATGCCCAAAACCAAAGCAGAGGAAGACACCAACTGTTATCCTGGATGAGGCTGTTGATCCAACCCGTCCAGTGTTCAAATGTCCCTGGCTGCTTCTGCTTCGGGAAAAAAGCAAAACCTTTCCATCCGCTTAGCAGATCAGATATGGTACAAGGACTGATAAAATCCCTACAGGAGGGAGAACACAGGCCACTGAAAACAGTCTCACCTACTGAAGGAAGAGCAAGCAGCACCAGAGAAAGGATGGTACCGGGTGCTGAAGGCACTGCTAGAAAGATTTGTTCTTTCCAGAAGGCTCTGACAGTAGATGGTGAATCTCGGGGAGAGAATAAGAAGTTTCTCTGTGCTAATCCACATCAATATTTTAAGCTTCCAATTAGACAGCCATAAAGATCTGAAATCCTACCGATCCTTGGACATGAAATTGCACTCAATATCCGAGCAAGGCAGGGAGCTGGAGGAGGAGGAGGAGAAGGGATGGGGAGGGAGGGAAGGGATGCTGACAGCAGCGTTTGGTCCCTCACCATCACTTTGTGTTGTCCGGTGAGATTTGGTGGCTCACACAGCAGCTGGGTCTCGGAGATGGTGACAGCACAGGGTGTTTCTCCGATCAGCACGGTGTAGTTGAGCTTTGCTCCTCCAGGAGCGGGTGGGCACAGGTTTCTGCCCTAGGGACAAGGGAGAGAAGACTGTACAAAGATGCAGTGCATTTCTCCAGTTTTCATCTCATTCCTAGATTGTGCAAACAATGGGACTCTGTCTAGTGTACCCCATTCTCCAAAGGGGGTATAAAACTCCTCTCTCTGGGATTTTTTTTGCCTCTTCCCACGGGGCAAATAAGGGTCTCCTTACCTTCAGGATGATGGGTGACCCCGGCTTCTGCTCCAGCACCCCGGTCGGGCTCAGGAGTTCAAACGTCGGGTTGGGGTAGTATATGAACTTGGTGTCGTTGTAGACCAAGAGGGACTGCACGTTGTTAAAGATAAACCCAAACTCGTCTGGCCGCTCGACGGCGTCCAGGCCAGGCCGGTACTCGGGGGTGAGGGGGGGTGCGAGGCAGGCCAGCGCCGTGGCGTTCACCACCTTGCAGACCTGTGGGGAAGGTAATGCTTTGAAAAACGGCAGGGAAAAACTTATCCCAACCTGGACAATGATGTTCTGATTCCTTAAATACTCCCTGAAAAGCCCAGCGGATTCCAGTTTAGCTGGCAATATTTAATACAGGCTTCATGCACTGCAGCCGTAGTTTGGGGGAATTTGCTTCCCCTTCGGCCAGTGCAAAGGCACTGGTGCAGAGATGGAGAGTGAGCTTCAAAATGAGCAGTGTTTTAAAGCAGCTAGAGGCTTGCATAGTGGATCACTGAGCCCTTTATTTTTTCTTTTCTTTCCAGTTGCATCCTATTTGGCAATGCTAGCTTTGAAACACACCCATAGCGAATACCTGGTCCCTGCTACAAATGGGCGATTAGAGGCAATTCCCAAATGCCAGCGAGGGAGAGGAACGATCATCTGACACTCATGGGCTGGAGGTAACACGAAGGTCATCTCCTGCCAGGCTGAGGACACCCACAGCTCCTCCAGCCCTGGAAGCGGGAAGCTGGCTGATTTATGAGACTCTTGCCTTATAAAGCAGCAAGAGCCCAACCATTTGGCCTCCCTCCGTAAGTGGAAGATTTAATTTCACTCAATTTTGTGTCTTCAGAATTATTTTTGTAGTACTATAACTGCAACTGCTAGCAACAAAATTAGATGTCTTTTTAAAAAGAGCTCAGATGAAAAAGGTCTTCAGAGGGGAAGGAAGAAAGGGAATAGGAAAAGACTGTGAAGTGATTTGCCCTTTCCAAGATAATACAGATTCAGTCAGAAAGATCACTGCATAGAAACAATATATTTCAGTTTTACGTGGTCAAAATAATTCCTGCGGGTCCTGGAGGGACAATTCTTATTTGTAGCATACAAGAACATCTTAGTTCCTGTTTAGCTGAGGATTCATTTCAGTTTCTCACTCTTGGACTGAAAAAATACAGATAGGGGAAGGAGGTGGCATTTCAGATCAACCCCAAACTCTGCTACCAACTCCTTGCTTTGGGAACATCAGGGTGATAGACGGGAGGAGGGGAAGGAGGCAGAAAAACAACACCCAGCTTCACCAAAATACCCAAAGCCCCATGGCCAGCATCCTTTGCATGGTGAGGAGGGCACGGGGAAGCAGCACCTGGCCTTACTGTGGCGATCTAGCTGCAAAAGTGGCCTGAAAGCTTCTTGTTCAGAAGCGGTTCCCCTCTCTCCTTCCCTCCCTGGGCTGGTACAGGCTTGCGGGGCCCAGAGCTGCAGCAATAGGAGGTTTATTTATAGAGAGGCAGCTAGGGAGAGCCTGGTTAAACATAGCAGCCTTGTAGCTGGCAGGTCTCAGCGCCTAGCTCTGGGCTTTTACAGAAAGAGCAGGACTAAAACGGGAAGTGTGGAGCAGCTGGGAATGAGGGGACAGCTACACTTGGACTTTCCATTGTAATGTGCCGGTAGAGCTGAGTTAGGTACTGGAAATGGAAGGATGCTGGGGAGAGGAGGGCTCCTGGGGCTCAGGGGCTCTGACAAAAGGGGGAATTTCAGGAGTGAAACAAGTTTATCAGACCCAAGACAGAATTTATGCAATGGAGATGACCTAAAATGGAGTCCTCCGCTTCTAGCTTTGAAAACTCCTTGGCAGTTACTGTGCTGCTGAGGAAGTAATTTCCCATTTCTGTGTGTCAGCACCCCTCTTGCCAGGGTCCCCAATTCAGGTAAGTCTAGGGAAATACCCCCAGAGCAGCTTTTGCCACGGCAAGTCTCACCACGCAGAGAGCACTGGCACTAGTAACCGCACGTGTGCACCCAGGTGGGGGGGACCGGCCGTGCGGCAGCGCACGGGGACGATCCCAGCCGCAGCCCAGCACCACTGCGCCGACAGCAGCTACTTACGTTGACGAACTCCTTGCCGTTGTACTTGACGCGGATCCTCGGCTCCTGGATCACGTCCAGGTTGGAGCCGATGATGGTCAGAGGCGTGTATCCGCTGCGGAGAACAAGGAGACCCCTGATTAACGCATCTGGCGGGAGGGGCTGGGGCTGTGCAGAGAGACTGTGCTTGACAATAAGGATGCTGGTTGATCTCAGAAAGATGTTTTCTGCAGACACTTCAGGCATCAGGTGACAGCATGGATTAATACCCACTCCCTGAGTCACTGAGGAGTGGTGTCTCAAGTTAGCTAGATTTTCTACTCTCAGCTGCACCCTCTCCCACCTAACAGCACTGCAAGGCAGCAGGATGAGAAATGGGACCAAAGAAATCAACTGAGCTGAGACTAAATACATAAGACAATAAATTAGTCACAGTGTTTAATGATTTACATAGTGATGTTTTTAAGGAACACGACAAATGGTACGTGCAGTGAAGGAACTGACGTGCACTCGCATCTGGACTGCAGACGCAGCAAGTTGTCTCACGGAGCAGGGGAGGGATGAAGAGCACCCGGTGCCATCAGGGCCGGGGAGGACACAACCCCCCAGGCTACAGTACCCCCATTCTCCTACAGCCAGTGCCCCTGAGCAAAGTCTTTCACTCTTGGCTTCTTCTCTCATGTGTTAACTGGAGCAGCACAGCCCAGATTCACCCGAGTCTCCAGCACCTCTGCAGCAGAGCCCAGCTATTCTCTTCAGAGCACCTCTGTTAGCAGTCCTGACCATCAAACCCATCTCACCCGAAACCAGACATGATCTTGAATTTGGACACAAAGCAAACATCTCGCAGAGCCTGCTGCGAGACACTTATTTCTTTCAAGGGCAATTTTAAAAAATAATTGGAATTTGAAATGAATAGCTGTGTTACAGCGCTTGTGAGCACAACCATTAAAGTAACACCAGGGGACGAGTATGGCCCAGGGTTTTCAGCAGCAACAACGTCACGGCGATGTGACAGTGCTGGCTGCCCCGTTCCTAGCAGTGAAGCTGGGATAAACAGTACGTTTTGATTAGCATCAGCTTTTTCCTTTCTTGGTGGTTGCTGGTTTTGTTTTATTCCAGGACTACAAGAAGGAGCCTTTAATGAGCAATTGTGCACTTCTTCAGCAGATGGAAGTCATCTTGGCTTCATTCGTGCTCCCAGAATCTCAGTGCAGACTGCTACTGCTGTAATTGCCTGGGTAATCACAACTACTGTAGTAACTCTGGACCTGATTTTCGGTAAATGCTAATGCCGCAGATGCCCAGCCCTGACAAATCCAGGACGCTGGGTGCGACGTGCATTTCCAAACAGACCCTCCTTTGGCCTCACTGAGCGTATGCTGAGAGACAAGACCCAGACCAGGCGAGCTGGCTTCTCTCGCGCTGCCGAGGACCCGCTGTCAGAGCCTTGCGTTACCTGGCGATGCTCCACTCGGGTTCGATGTGCTGCACCTTCGGATCGTCGATGTACTCAAACAGCAAGGTCCGCTCCAGCTGAGCCCGGTCGACGCTGACGGAGACGTGAACAGCCCCCAGGCCGTGGGCTGACGGGGCAGACACGCAGACGATCTCGTTCATGGATCGCCTGGGCAAGAGAGAAGCCGGGGAAGCGTTAACGGGCGGTCGCAGCATGGGGGCAAAAAATGACCCTTTGTCCTGGGGCTGTCCTGCAGCTGCAGCGGAGCGGCTCGCTAAAAGGCTGAGCCGTCAGTCAGCCCCGGACTCTGACACCTGCGAAGGGGATGAGCTCCCGAAATGGGCAGGAGGGCTTCGCTGGCACGGGAGGGAGGGAACGGAGCTCTGTGCGGGAGGGGAGTCAGCCTACCCACCAAAAGCGAAGCGCAGGCTCCCTGAAATTACTCTTTGTGCCAAACTGCAGCCTCCCACATCCCTCTGTGAACCCGCTGCCTTCTGTTGGGCGTGTGAAAACAGATGGCTGCTTTTTAAATGGGATGCATAAGCTCACTCAAAAGCCAAATTCTTCCCCTCCCCACCCCAGTGCACACACGGGCCCTTGTGAGCAGCATAATGGAGCCCGCGAAGCCCCCGCCTGGGAAGGCCGATGCCACCGTCGCCGCTGCCTTCCAGCTTTGTCTCCCCGTCAGAGCAGGGGTGACCTCGGCCTCGGCGCTGGCTGGCCGGACACAACAGACCATCTGCTTCCATCGGAGCCCCGGAGAAGGTCGAGGCGGCAGGGTAGCGAGGCGCTGTCAAAGCACAAAGGGGCTGGTGGATGGATGGACGGACGGACGGATGAAGGGGAACGAGATCCGAGCGGTGCCGCTCCTGCTGCCGGGGCAGAGCTGGCAGGAACCGTGCAGCTCTGCGGAAAGCCGGGATGCTGCTCCCACGGGAAGGGCCAGACTGATGCCCCTGCAAGGCCAGTGCCCCTGCATGGCCACCCGTGGGTTGTCCCGCTTGCCCAAACCTGCCCCCGGCTCGCCAAAAAGGCCGTGCTGCTTCTGCGGCTCATTTATTTTTGGCTTCTCACAGGGGAGAGGGCAGGCAGGTCTTCAGCACCTCGCTGCCAGTTTGGCACTTCAATCAAAACCTCCCGAACGCCCAGCCTTTGCTGCCCTGGTCCTCCTCAGAGGCTGGGCGACTCGTGGAGGTGCCTGAACGGCTGAGGCTCCAGCGCAGCCGTGCCCCTGCTCTGCTTCCAGCAAAGCTCCCGTTTCTCTGCCTGGGCAGGGGGATGCTGTGTGGTCCCCTTTTCGGGGCCCTTACAGACTCCCCGCTCTCCCTAAGGAGCGCGGGCACGTCACTCGGAACTGGGCATTTCAGGGGGGTATGGAAGAGCGGGTACCACAATGTTCCCAGCTCACACCTTGGCACGCTCGTCCACCACAACCGAGGGAACAGAAACGACCTCCTAAAATACCTGAAACAAACCGGACTTGACCGTTTCTATTGATGCAATTGCACGTCTACCCCTTCCCACCCTCCTCCTCCCTCCCTCATCTTATCCTCCGTCTCCACCTAGGTTTAATTTAACCATGAAGGCATCCTTGTGCGAGGAGCGCGTTTCTCCACCCTCCTTGCGGATTCTCAGAGTGTTTCCGTGCACAACCGTGCAGCTGAAGAGCTGCCTGCTGCCTGCTCTGCTGCCCTGCGCCGGCGCAGCCGCTCAGACTCCACCGCGCCTGCTTAGCTCTGGCGTGAGATCCAGAGTGACGCATCGCTGCTGGCAGAGCTGCTCTCAGCTCCCTGTGATCAGTTAATTAGCTTTCTGTGCTATTATTATGTCGTCATGGTGAATCTACCCACTCCTCCGATCAGAGAGGGGAGAATGGGGGAAGCTGTAATTAGAGTGAATCTCATTAGAAACTGCTTCATCTAATCAGGCTCCCCCACACCCTCGAGTACAATTGAAGTTCATTGCCTCAAAACAGTCCAAGCAAAACAAAGTGCACAGCGTGACCCCACATGAAGGATGGTGCCATTCATGTACTGCCGCTTGCTTTGTTTAAGTTTCTGCTTGCCTGCTGTAATTAGAACATACAGAGAATTCAAAACTCTTCCAGGTTTTGCAGGTCAGTATCTGCAGGTTGCCTGAATATAATCATATATTTAAGGGATTATATTACAGGGCTGATCCTGCTCTCAGGCCAGCTTGCAGGCTGCTTCTGCTGGTGGTAACGCCATTACCCGTGTGCATCTGAGGATGCAATCTGGCATCTCTGCTTCGGATATGGGAAGAAATGTTGACGGATCGGTTACAGTGCTTAGCACTTGGAGAATTGATCTGCACTGGAAGACTTTGGCGTGTCCAGACCTCCTGAAGCACCACTCTAGGATGGACACAGAATAAGCACTGCTAATATCCCAACGTGGTCCCACATCTGAACGCTCACAGCTCCCGTATTGGAGAACCTCTCAGTCTTCTAGATGAGAAATTCACCTCCAGGGGTCTTTACTTTCCCAGAAACTTCCTCGGTTCCTCCTGGGAAGCCTGAGCGAGGATCTGACAGGCAGAATCCCTTTGTACATCACACCACTTTGCTTAGGTTCCCGCATAGGCTGCACCCACGCTATGAAATGCATACTGCCAGCGCTTGCAGGGCACCTATGTACGCTTGGTACGGGGCACGGATGTGTACGTGATGCACACAGATGTATACTGCATGTATCTTTTTTTAACTAAGCCCCAAGAAAACCCATTAAACCCTGCAAATGTCAACTCTGTGTTTACACTGCTGGGTAAAAAGCAAATTTGCCATAGAAATCCCAGAGGAGATTGATGGCTGCACAAGTTTCTCAGCAGAAGGCGTGTGCAGATCCTGGCTTTGCTCTGCCACGCAGAAGCCCACCCCTTGCTCAGACCATTTCTAGGAGTTTGAGGCACCTGCAGCAGCGGCTGCAATAAAAGTAATGCAAGCTGTTGATCTGTGAAAAGAGAAACTAGACGTTTCTTATAAATGTTACATTTTCTTCAGATCAGCTGGGCTGGGGGCAGGTACTGATGACTACTATGAACATCTTACAATCGCAGTGATGTGTGCCTCAGATTTTTGGACCAGTTAACATTGTAACGGCATTAAAATGAAATAACGGACAGCGCTAATACCGACGCAATCCCTCCCTTGCCAAGCAAGGCTCAGTCACAGTAAGACAGAAGATGGTTTCCTGTAATAAAAGAGGGAATGGGAGCCTTCAGGTGTCCCCAGGTGAATTTTTGCCATGGCTGCGTGTTCAGCTACAGCAGAGAGACGGTGGTGCAGCCCTGATAACCGGGACGTGCATGGCAGGACCCCGCGCTGGCCCAGCTCGGTCCCTTACCCGTAGAATTCGCAGGTCTGGTTTCCCAGGAGCACCGACACACGGCTGCCGGCTCCCAGGTAGTGCCCGGAGATGGTCACCATCGTCCCTCCTGACTCTGGACCGCGACTGGGATTCAGGAAACTCACCGCTGGAGTCTGGAGAAAGAAAAGGACAAACTCAGCACTCCTGCCTGCTGCGAGGGGAGCTGTCAGTAAGCCGTGCCAGCCGGAGAAGCACCGTCCCCAGAGCATCTTCATGCTTTGGTTGAGTGGGGATATCCTTTCTAAAATGGAAAAGCAAAACATGGATGCATCCTGGACATCTGACAAATCTCCTGCTAAGTTTTCAAACCCAGCTCTGAAAGAGAGATGTGCCTCAACAAAACGATCGCAAATTTAGCCTCAGCTAAATTATGTATTTACCTTCAACTTTGTTCTTAAACAAAGGTAAGCTGTTTGCACTGCAGTTTCAAAAAACTAAATATATCCCAAGCCAAGCAAACTGCCACAATGGAAATTCGAACCCAAATGTTTAAAGTTTGCCAATGTGTTAAAGCATCAAAAAAACCCACCAGGGTCTGGTAATGGGAAATACTGCACAACTTTAACAAAAGGCTCTACCATCAGCTCCAGCGTAATATGAACCACCAGTGATAGTATTGTGGGGGCAGACCCTGTTTCCCATTGCTGATGGAAAGACATCCTTGGTGGGCAAACTTAGATCCCACTTGACATTTTATTGGTGATATTATTGCAGCAATATCATGTCTTTATCCTGCCTTCCACCAGGATAGCTATTTATCCCCCTTAATAGAATTTGCAGAAAGCAGGTACCTTTTTATTTGTTTTCAATCAGTGGATATTTCCAAATTGTTTTACTAATGCTTTCACATTACCCTCTTTATGACTCTCATCTGCAAAGGCTGGCAGCCTCCCAGCTTCACTCCCCTGGTACCACCTGCTTGGCAGCTCGGTGCGTTTGTCCTGTTTTCTCTACTGTTTTCACAATGCAATATGTGTTTTCTGGGTGCCACAGCATTTGCCAAAGCAGCTTAGACCAAAAGCCTGTTTGACCCTGCTTTCTGAATAGACCAGAGAAAAAAACACAATCCACCCTGTTGTGGGTAATTATGGAATAATATTACAGGAGGGAAGGACTTGTACTTCAACTGCTCATGGTCAGCTCACAGCTCTTATTCTAGCTGGGGTCAGGAGTCGGACTCGATGATCCTCATGGGTCCCTTCCAACTCAGGATATTCTATCATTACCCCAGCTAGTGACAATACTAGACAATCTGAATGGTAATAGCAATGGTTATGCTAAGTAGGCTTCGGAGCATTTCATACAACCAAGAGGAGCGATTCCAAAATGCAAAAAAAACCTCCAAAGCATGTTCAGTGTGTGATTGCCCATCAAAACCCACCCATATCCAGTCCAACCCTGGCGACTGTTCCCCAGGTGAATTAGGAACAAGCTGCACCCTTGTGAACGCTCCAGACGGCGAGAGCCCACTATCAGCACCCTCCTCCTCCAGCCCCATCCCCGGGGCCAGTCTGCTCGTGGAAGCCCGGGGACAGAAAGGAGCAGTTATTTAACACGTCCGTGAGGTCCAGCAGTTCCCATATACACACCAGTGACAGAGCTGTATGCATACTGGAAAGCACAGCCCTCCTCTGCATTCAAAATCAATTATAAGCACCTCCTGGCTATGAGCATCTGACGTTTCTGGTGCGAGCATCACCTTGTCTAAGCATTGCAATCCTTGGAAATTCAAACCATTGCCAAAAATAGAAACTCAGGCTGTAGCCCCAAGCAGTCATTCTTGTAAACAAGGAGAAGACAGGAGAGCTGAGGGTCCATCCTAGAGACCTGCAAAAACTCCCAAGGCTAGGGTGAGGCCAGCCTTGGATGAGGGCCTGAAAGCTGAATAAGAATTTTCCATCTTCAACTCATGATTTGGTTATAATTATGACAGATTTACAGATCCAAAGTAGCTCCAAGGTTTCACCTCCCCAGATAAAACGGGTGTAATTAAGGTGACAGCATCGCTCCTGCGTGGTGTCAGGCACCAGATGAGCTCACTAAGGCATGAACCCTCTCAGGGTCAGAACAGAGCTCTGCTTTAAGGTACCAATCAATTTTACTACTGACTTTAATGGCATAAACCAGCTGTAATGGAATTTGTGGCGGCGCTAAAGAGAAAAATAGAGGCCAACTAACAAAAGGGAATGATGTGCCAGAAGTTTTAGATGCCTGAGAAAAAGATACGATATAATCAGGGTAAGTGCTGGAAATCAGAAGTAACAATGCAAAGGATGATAACGCTCGGCATATGCTCACCAGCTTGCTGCACGGTACTACTCCAAGATTCATCTCTGCAATTACCTTCCACTGGCTCCTGGTTATTATTTAACGCAAAGCAAGAGAGCATCTTCCTTGCGTCACTTGGGAACCTGCCATTCAACAACGGCAAATCTGGGGACTACAGTGGCAGTGCCCTGTGATGATCAGAGGGGTTTCTGGCATATTTGAGCAAAAAGGGGTGATATTTTGCACCCCTGCTATATTGTTGAATAAATGAAACCCTAGGGGAGGGTGTTGCTTACACCACCAATAGGGTGGCAGGGGCTAGCCTGATTTATCTCTCAATTAGTTTACAAATTGTGGACCATTGGTAAGTGCTGGCATTTCCCTGCATACAGATTCCACTAAGCACAAAATCAATGTGGCTGGATGAAGTGCCCTGTTTAGGCAAAACTGGAGATATGAGAAACCCCAGCTGTGGCTTTTAAGTTTATTAATCAAAAGGCTGCTAATTAAACAACTGAAAGAAATGACCTACTCAACCAATGGAAGCCCACCAGCCCAGAGAGCAGCTCTCCATTAAGCGGATAGAGAAAGCCTACACTGAACCAGCATCCTTGGAGGGGGAAAAAAAACCCTGAATATTTGGATGCAGAATTACCCTTCCATCCCGAAGGGCATCATGGTGAAAAAATTAAATCTATAGACACAGAAACTAACTCAGATATATTTAGGTTTCACAGGAAGTTGATTAAGTTTCTAGCAGGACCTCAGATCCTGAGCTGCAGAACGATGGACTCTGGTATTGCTCTCCTGTTGGTGTTTCTGCGTTCATGCAAAAAGGCCTATCGGTGCCTGTACGTGTGTACACACGTATGTGTAGAAACATCTTCAAAACCAGCAAGAAGCAGCACCCTAGATTCGTCCCCATTAACTAAGCACCAAAGTAACAATGTCCATTACAAACAAAGGAAAATTTTTAGTGCTGACTCCAACTCCTTGACGATTCCTCATGCACAGAAAGTCCTCAGGTACAGAACAAAGTTACACTTTGTGTAACGCTCCTGCTGGTGTCACAACAATGCACTTTGCAAGGAGTAACAGCCTAGCAATTCAGAAGGTTATCACTATTTTGGAGGTGCAAAGCTGAAACCAAATGCTGTGGGAACCCTGGTTTAGGTTCCCACATAAATCCTGTTTATTCTGTAGGACTGCACGAGCTCTAGATCCTGAAAACTGCGCTCGTTGACTGGACTACCAAGAAATCATGCAATGCCACGGGGAAAGCATCAGAAAAGGATGGCAATTTTGGGATTGTCTCCTGGTGTTGAACCCCCTCCATCTGACCCGTGCGCTCGCAGAGCACGGCTGTTCCCACGGGGGGGCACGCGCGCTGCCCCCCTCCTCCCCGCCTCGGCAGGACACTCACCACGAACATGTACTGCTGCGTGGACTTGGCCATGAACTCCGGCTTGCACTCTCCGATGCACAGGAGCACTGGGCCGGAGCTGATCCCTGGAAGCGCCTGCCCCATTTCACAGACGATCCTGGAAGCAGAAATGCCACAGTAAGGCTTTGGCAGGAGGTGCCAACAGTGCCCTGTGTAGCTCCACGCAGGGCTGGCTTCCCCCCCCCCAAAGTATTTAACTTTGATATCTGTCTCTTTAGAAGAAGTTAATTACAGAGTCTATTTTTACCCCATGTAGTAATTTGAAGAAAAAAATCAAAATTAGACATAATTATTACAAGCTGTAAACTCCAGAGCAAAGCAGAGCACTAATGGCAATATATTAGCCAGTAGCAAAGTGAGTGCAAAGTCCTCAGAGTAACAGATGAGTTCATTAAGGGAACAGCTCACACTGCAGTCTCCCAGTTAATCAAAAATGAAGAAACCTGCTGCGACGGATGCAGTAGACCCCTTAAC
Organism: Buteo buteo; assembly: GCF_964188355.1. Classification (NCBI taxonomy): domain Eukaryota; kingdom Metazoa; phylum Chordata; class Aves; order Accipitriformes; family Accipitridae; genus Buteo; species Buteo buteo. The sequence goes on along the minus strand of NC_134193.1, from coordinate 2,095,061 downwards.
CAAAGTAGCCATAATTTGGTACAGGCTCCAAAGGAGGTAAAGGCCTGAGCCATAGCTGGGCCAGGAACTTTTCTAGTTTCAATCTGTTCTCTGAAAACCCAAAAAGGAGCAGAGTGACCCGGTGAGCATTGATGCACATGACCTTGGAACACTGATCACGCAATTAACACTTTTATCAAGGAACAAAGAAAGTTGTGGGCACAAGGAGTCTCATGCATATCTTTCCCATCACATGTAACTTGACTACAAGCCAACAACTTTATTCCATAAATACGACAGCCTAAGTGAGCCTTCTGTGCGCTCTCCCTGCAGGGCAGCGTGGCTGCGTGGCGGTGATCTCCCCTTGAGCTGGGACGCCTCTCAAGGTTCCTCCTCGAGGCAGAGAGACCTTCTACCACTGGCAGATCTTTGGTAAGCGACTGCTATTACACATAACCTTGTAGTATGGTAACCTTGATTTGTGCCTTGGTAACTTTGATTTTGTCTTGGTAACTTTGATTTGTGCCACTTTGATTTGACTTGGTAACTTTGATTTGTGCCACTTTGATTTGACTTGGTAACTTTGATTTTTGTCTTGACAGTTTTGAATCACTGTTCAAATGATTGTGCTCTACAGTAAGAGAGTGAACCTTGCCATCGAACTTTGTTAAGTTGCGCTTTTACAACATCATATTAAAACCGCTTTTGCTAATACCTTTGACAGTGGTCCTTTCAGCGGTCTAAATCACCCATTCATGACACCTGCTCTGGGATGGAGAGCAGCCTTTACAAGGGAGATGGGGCTGGCTAACACAGAACATACCGAAGCTGGTAAAAGGAGTTAATGGCACTGAAAGACACCGATCTCACGCTCCTCGCGTGGCCCAGCTCAGCCCCGTGGGCACATCCCGAGGCAGGGGAAGCCGTAAGGACAGGAGAGCTGCTGGGGTTAACCACAGCGGCCCAGGCTGGAAGATGAGGAACCCCTCATTACACACCCTGTGGGTGCGTAATCCAAAAATCCCAGGGCACTGGGAACGCACAATGTCTAGTGGAGATAAGACCAAGAAAATGCCTGCCATGCCAGCAGGTCTGAGAGAGGTTTTCAAAGGGATGTGAGCTGGCAGGGCTCTCCAGCTGTACCTAAAGGGGATGGATGCTGCTCAGTCTCGTAGCAACACTGGAAAGACAAATTCAAGAGCATCCTGCCAGGCACTGGGAACCTCAGGGCAGAAGAAACCTGCCTGGGGGCAGGGGCTGCAGTAACGCTGGTGCTGAGACGGACACTCGTCGGCGTCTGGCCCTGAGAGTGAGACCAGAGAAAAAGCCAGAGCATCCATTCCCCTGGTGAGGCTGAAGGTGCTTTTGCAGAGCAGCAGGGGAAACGCTCGCTCGTCTGCTGATCACGTGCAAATGCATAAAAGGCTCCAGTCTGTGAAGGCAGCATTTCAGCTGCCTTCAGCGGCATTAAATTCACTACAAATAAAATAAAATAAAAAGACTAAAGGAAAAAAGAACCTGCAGACAGCATGCACAGGTGATGCCAGGGGGCCTAATGAAATACATACATGCTAGTAAAGAGCTCTAATGTGAAAGTCCTTATTGCTGCACATCAAAACAGGTTGCCTAGAAAGATTCTGCCTTTGGAGAACAGGAATTGAAGCATCTCAGCTGTGCGCCTTAATCTGCCACGTGTTCCTCTCTCTGCCTTTCAACCAGACATTGCCCATGCACCTCTCTCCTCCGCCTGCTATTTCGTTACTTCTCCTGCAAACCGGCAGCGGGGCGAGGAGGCAGGGTTTCTGCGCTGCCGGGCTGTGGGCTAGGGTGGAGGGCTCGTATTTGGGAGCAGTAACCTCTGCTCCGGTCAGCCCAAAGGCAAAGAAAGCAATGTGAAGTGATTCCTGACAGCCCACGGGCAGGAGAGGAGAGTGGAGGTTTTCTCCCACAAGAGGCAAGGATACACCAAGTGCTATATACGGGGGGACACACCAAATACTCAACTATTTGCCAGTAAAGCAGCAGCTGCCGTACAGTACCGGGTGTGAAGGGGGCACTGGACGGGGCACAAGCGCCCTGGTACACCTGATCCCGATTCCTGATAAAAGCCAAATTCCCAGCAGGTACCTTGTTACAAAATGATGCATTCGGCAGAGCTGTAGGGTGCTGATTGCTGGGCTAAGTGGCCCTTTCACCAACATTAACCTAATTGCTGGCTGATAGATTGCGTGGCTGGAGCATATGGTGAGTCATTACAGTCTTGGAATTCAGTCTGCCCACAGAACCCTTAAGAGGGTCCTTTTATCTGTATTCATCTTTAAAAGGCAGCTCTCATGCTAACGCTTGCTGTTATCTGCCCAGGGTAAATGTTTTAATGATGTTAACAAACTTTGAAAGCTCAAGAGCCATAATTAGAGTCATGATTATAAAATCAGGGTTTCATACCATCAAAGGAGGATAATTTTATAATCTTCCATCCTTTATTTGAAAAATAAAATAAAACAAAATACTGCTCAGCAGAACAGCCCAAACCACTAGCAGTTACAGTACTATTGGCGCAGCGCTTGGAGCCGTTCCTGCACTAACACCAGCGATGCTTTGCACGCCCATAGCGTCCTTGATCCAGTGATTACATCCTAAACTGATACACTGCACACATCCTCGCTGTTCCTAAGGGGGGATTAATGTCATTTCTGTCTTACAGATGGGGAAACAAAGACAAGGAGTGAGCAAAAACCAAACCAACACCAACATGGTGACTGGTCCTTCCGCTATGCTGGGGATCAGACCGGGACCCATCAAATGCATTTCACTACCAGAGGACAACTGCTTTCTGCTGCTCCTGAAGCTGGGGCAGATCCGTGCTGCTGGGACCACTCATGGGGTCTGGGCTCCCCACCACTCACCGCAATCAGCCATGGCCCTACTACACAGGACACCATCCTGGTTCCCAGCAGGAGAGATTGGACAACCCAGGTGGAGACATCACATGTTGCTCCTCTCCTGCCCTGCACAAATGACCCCCAACACCCCCCTCAGCACCTACACCAGGACAACCCCCCCCAGACAGCACCAGGAGCATGTGTCACTTTGGGAGGTTTATTCGCCCATCCTCTGTTACATGCCTATTTTCTAATTTTTGGTTGACATTTTTCTTAGTGAAATAAATGAATTGACTCCAGTGGAGGCCCACTTGGATTAAGCGGCTGTCACTGCCTCACCCGCCTAACAAATGGCTGCGTGCAGCCAGCAGCGCTGGCTGAATTTCAAGTGCGATGGGGAGCAGAGGGGGCAGAGAGGCTCAGCATCAACAGCAAGGTGCTCATCAGAAAAGTTGCTTAGCAAAGCAGGAACCACGGTGTGGAAGGAAACAAAACACTTAATGAAAGCTTAAAGGGCTGCTTAACCCGCCCCCCCGAGAGCATCCCCTTCTGGTGTAGGAACAGCACACCCTGGTCCAGGCACCATCCACCTCCAGACCCCTTCCTGCAGGGCTGGAAAGGGTGGAGAGACGATGTCTGGAGTCTGGATGAGTTATTGGCCTCCCGTGCATTTGCTGGAGGGCAGGGAAGAGGCTTTGTGCAGGTCGACCAGCCCTAGGCACCCACGGTGGGGATGGGTAAGGTCCGCGAGGCCACTCACTGTTCTGCGACGACGTACTGCTCGGGCAGGGGTGTGCATTGCACCCCAGCAACCTGCACCCCGTGGGCGATCTCGGAGAAATCCAGGCCCAGGTTCACGCCACGGATGGTCACCCTCGTCCCTCCTTCTGGGGGGCCTGACACTGTCAGGATCTAGAGGGAAACAAAACACAGGAAAGTTGAGCTGGTATCCCCACAGCACTCGTGCTTCTTCAACCCCATTTCTGGCTTGGGAACAGACTTCTGCTTTGCAGGCTGCTGAGTGCTGCAACCTCCACCTGCTCCTACTGCCAAACCCAGGCCAGTGCCACCTCCTCGTGCCTCCTCTGGATGTCTTGGAGAAGCCCAAGGATGCTGAAATCCATCTGTGCTGTGCTCTGAGAGAGGACATCAAGGTCCCTGAGCTGGCCAAGAGGCGTGGGCAGTGCCATCCCCCAGAAAGCCTTGCAGAAGGATAAGACTGGCTCCTTTTTTATATATACAGAAGGTAGTAAGTCACCTTCCAGAAGTAGCCTGCTGCTTTGGAGAACTCTAACTTCTGCCTTGGCTGTTCTCTGAACGTTAATGTCACATTTTATTAGTAAGTTGGCACCTTAAATGACTTACAAATGTTAAAGGGTGAGGTGTGTGCTTTAAAGCTGCCTGCTTATAGCCTGCCTCAGCCATAATCATCTCTGCTTCTATAGACTTTCATTAAGGACAATATCCTCTTCAATTAGGAGTATAAATTACAATAATGTACAGTCACAAAATTTGGACCCAAGACTCTCAAACAGTTGTTCTGAATCTGCTACCGGTCTGTTGTTGCTCTTGCATGAGTTACTAATCTTCCCCATGCTACAGCTGTTATTAATAAATAAACATAACCCATAATAATGCAATTTAATTAATTTAATGGATAAATCTTGTTTACGCTTGTTTGTTCCACCCTTGTCTTTGGCAAAAGAGTTGAGCTCTTCAAAACCTTCTCCTTAGCGTTTCCGGATGGATGGCTGCTTTTCTTTCACCTTCTTAAGAGCTCGCTGTTCCCTGGATGTGCGCAGGTTAGACAAAACACCAGTCCCATCACAAGAGCACACCCCAGCAACCTGCCGCAGCGCAGGCTGAGTGCACCCCAAAGCAGCCCCTGTGGGACCCCCAGCACTTTCCAGTGCCATGAGGCACATCTCCCCCTTCCCACCCAATGCAAACCACTAACGCCATCAGGACACCCCTGTTCCCCATCCCTTCTGTGGCTCCAAGTGCCCCTCAGCATCTCCCTGCATTTCAAATCCCAGCTGAAGCCGTTTTCCTTCTCCCTTGCTTAGACCTCTTAATTTCTTGCTCTCCGCCTCTGCTCCCATTTAAGGTGCTGCTATCGAATTTGGCCACAGACGCCGGGGTTCAGCCTGCTCCACGCACCCAGCAGAGCCATGAGCTGCCCCATACATAAACCACCACCTCCTTCCTCTGTGTGTGCTTTAATTTCTGCCTCCCTCTCCCCTCGACTGCACAACTGAGGTTTCTAATTTATTCGCCATACACTGTCTGTTGTGCTGCTGTTTTCTGTAACTCATACGGCATAGCACGTCTTGAATCATTCAGCTCCATGAAGAACTATGTGCCCATAAAAGACACTACAAAATCAAGTTGTATTGCATTACACCGAGTCCTGAAGGCCTGCACTGGTAATGTTTACATTGCTAGCTGGGAATCATCTGAACTTGGCAGTTCACGTACTTGACAGTTACAACTGTCCTTTGCAGCTCTAGATTATGTTAAAATGCATTTGCTGGAGCACTTACACCACCGGGCTCGTTGTCTCATCACTGTTCAAAAAAAAGTCACAGTTTGCCATTTCCCAACTTTACCACAACCAGTGGAGCCAACCGGCCTCGCCGAACAAAGCAGAGCTGATTCTGTATTTTGAAAACGTCCTGACCTGGAAAATCCCCAATACGGAGCTCCACTCGACCTAGATTTTAGTGGCCGCTAATTGAACAGTTTTGAAGTAACTGTGCCATAAAGCAGCCCCAGGGTTAGAACAGATGCATTCAATTAATTACAGCTGGAGAGATTCAGTCAAAATCGCAGAAAGAAGATAAGTCTTAAAGGTCCCGTTGCACCGAGCGCTGGCGACCCCTCCGAGCAGCATCCCCGGGTCACCTCCCTGCGCTGCAGACGCGCGGCCGAGGCACTTCCAGCAAACCCAGTCCGGGGCAGGCGCTGGCAGCGTGGTCTGCCTTAACCCCCCAGCCTGGCTGTGCTGGGGAGCTGCTCGGGACGCAGGACCGGCTGCAATGACAGTCCAGAATTTTGGTCTGAGACAGACAGGATTAGGAAGCAATATTCCCCAATTTCAAGAAATATACTTTAGCGTTTCACTCAGAGGTCTGTGGAGGATCAAAAGAACCTGCAAAGGGCAGCTAAGGAAAAACAAGGCCATTACCAGGAATTGTACATTTACTGTTTAGGGGTCTGCACCTCTGCTGGAAGTTTTTTAGGTTGTTTGCAAAACTGAAGCAGTGTGAAAGTCACTGAATCTAGAGTGGGGTGTGGGACGCGAGGCCCTTGGTTTTGCTGTTCTCCCAGATTATTCGGAGCAGGTCACCTCTCCCCTCTGCACCAGCCTCGCCTTGCATGAAACCAATCAGCAATCCACTGCCTCTAATAAAACATGTTCCTGCTGCTCAGGGAAAGGATTTATGCAAGTATGAAGCATTGTATTATTCACAGAAAGGATCCAAATACAGAGATGAAGTGGGTGGTGGTAGGAGCTTGGTTACCCTTACACCCTGCCCTTATATCATGTAAGGGATGCAGACGCATCGCTGCATTTCTGTTGTTGCTGCTTCTTACTTGAAACCAAGGTAGGGACCCCAGGGATCCCTGAAGTTGGAATCCAAGGGATCCCAGGGATCCAGGAGCCCCGACACAGTGCTAGCACACTTCTCTCCCCAGCCTGCAGAAGACACTGCTATAACGATGCAGGATAAATGTTCTCAGCCTTACGTCTTGCCAGTTGCATGGTTCAGCGTTTCTGACATAAAGCAATATTTAGCCTCCAGAAGAAGTCTGTGCATGAGACAGGGAGACCCAGAACTGGCTGTGAGTCGGATGGGGCTTTCCTTCTGGAGCTGGAGGCAAACCGCAAGCCTAAGACCGTTCTGCGCAAAAACCACTTGGCATCTGTTGGGGTGCGGAGAGCACGCCTGGCTTGCAGAATAAATGGTATAACCCCTGCCCCCTCCCAAAATGTCATCTACCTTCATTCTCTTTGTCTTTTTTCATCCTGCTCTAAGCTAGCTGGATCCCAGCTGATGAGCCCAGCAGGGAACCAGCACATAAGCATTGTCATCCCGGCATGATCCCTCCTTGTCTCTGCCTTAGCTGATAGCACATTCAAAACCTAATTGTTATCTCAGCAGAGCAACTCCATTATTCAGCCTGACACTGCCCCCCCTTCAGCTGTTTGTTGCACTGATGTTATATTAATGAGCCCTGCAAATAAATGAATAGGAGATCAGAGTGCCGCTTGTTCGCAAGAAAACTGATTTTTATTTATTTATTGCTAAGACCACAGACCGTGTGGAAGTTTTACACTGTTAAAGGGACACTGTTGGTGATGGCTGGGCCTCTCACCAGAAAAAGAAAAGGGCTGCATATATCCTACTGCTCATTTGCTTTTATAACTATTAAAACACAGTCTCTTCTTACTAGTTATGCATCCCCCAAAGGCACTGGCACCCGGGAGCCAGGACCTTGACCTCTGGCTCAACAGAAAGAGTGAACTTGCACAGATGAAGCAAAAGGAGCGGAAAACAGCCTGTACTAAAGGCTCTTTTAGTCTGAGTGATCCAGGCTGCAATGCAAGCCCCAGTATGAGACCAAACACTGCTCCCCAGTCGAGTCCGTCAGTGCCGGTTCATGCAGGATGGAGAACGTGTCACCAGCGCCTGCTTCCAACCTGCCAGGAGCAGGTCGGTCCCAGCAGGGCAGAGCGGTCGGTCACTTCCCAGCTGTCAGTGCACAGCTCTGCAGCACTGGACATTGCAAAATGGTACCCAAAATACTGAAAAAACTCGGATGCCAGTAAAAAAGACCCAACAGCAATGAAGCCTGTAAAGGTCTCATGGTCTGCAAGACAATCTCATACACTTTTCTAGAGGGGAAGAGGGATGAGAGAAGTTAACCTGTGCTGTTGAAAGGTTGGGGTTTGGGAATATTGACCCTGCAGAGTTTCTGCTGGGGCTTTGCCATTTTCTATAGACCTGCTGAAGAACTTAGCAAAATTCCGTGAGAGTTTTTAGCCCTATACAGTGCCTTTCCCATCAGTGGGTCTCAAAGCACACAAAAAGGCCACTAGTTCCCTCTGCTTTCCCCCTTCTTTTTCTACAACAGTGAAAACTGCAAACTTGGCTTTCATGAAAAAAAAAATAAAAGCTGTGAATTCATAAGGAGAAGGATGGGAGGTGGAGTTCAAGCAAAAACACCAAACACTGCCAGACCTGTGATAAAATCACAACAGCTCACAGCACTGCCAGAGTCAGCGGGGGCCATGGGACAATATATCCCCCTGACACCTGTATTTTCTATCGCTGACCCTCAGTGTGGAATAAGCCGATCTGCCAATGAAAGCACAGACATTTCCTACTCAATTCTCTCATCTCCAAATCCACTCAGGGCAATCTCCTGAGACTCAAAACATCCCCTGGCGAGGCACCCCGCACTTCCCGCTTTGAAGGCTGAGACACAGACCTGGTTATGGAGACAAGAAATCTGCAACTGCAAAGCTCTGCTCTTTTCTCCTTGGACAGAGACCAAAAGTATTGCTTTCAAGTTGGACAGTGATAAAACACTCAGTGGCAGCGCCATGCCCGCAGCCAGCCGTGAGAGCCTGCCAGTGCTTAGATGCAAGTCACTTGGTGGCTGGAGCAGAGTGTTTTTCCCCTTCTCTGCTGAGCTTAAGGAGGGGTAAATAAATAAATCTAAGACTCCTTCAATGTTATAACTGTCTGAACGGTTTATGGTGAAGAAGATCTCAGGCAAAGGCTGTTTTGCTTCTTGCATCTTGTAGCATAACCTTGTGCAAGCAGAACAGCACTCAGATAAGAAAACTTTGGTTTCTGACTACTGGCAGGGCAAGGCAAATATCCAGGCAAGCCTTTAAGGTTCATTTTATCTCTCTGTAAAGACAACTATGACTTGCCAAACAAACAAATCAACCAAAGAAGGAAAGGACAGACTCTCAACATTTCTTAACACTTTCACGTCTCTGCCCAGCTGGCACCATCACCACCTCTGCTCCTCAGCAGCCTCACAAGCTCCACTCTGCAGTTTATAAAACACTGCACAAGAGAAATACCTGCCCATCAAAGGTATGATGTCGCTGGGCAGAAGGTCTAAGAAAGAAATACCAAAGGCTTGGTAAAGTCCCTGCGGAATGGATGGACCCTCCTCAGCAACACCCTCCTCCAGTCAGCCCCAGCCCTAACACAGCACCACCAGCCTCTGCCACAAAAAGGAGGCCGATGCCTTCTTCCCAGGGGGTCTGAGCACGAGCCAGTTTAGCTGAGCTGGTGTAGAAAGTAATCTGAGTTAAGAGAAAACTTCCACATGTAACTGGGGTCCTTATTCAGCTGGCAGGAGTTTGTGCGCTGAGAAGCCCTGCTCCTGCCCGGCCAAGAGCATCAGTGCAACAGGCTACTTTGATCCAACACTGTTTTACGCCCACGCCCTCCGCCTTCTGCAGTATGGGAGGCTTTTTGAGGGAGTTAATTAAGTGAGAAACCAAAATCTTCTTCCATTCCCACCTGATATGAGCGTCACTCTTAATAGTAATGTTAACAGACCGAGTGCTGTTTTACTGGTAAAAATGCTCCTGGGAGACATTTTGCATCCCTCAGTGGTCTGAACAGAAACATCAGAAGCATCAACTATAGACTAATTAGCTCCCTAGTTTAATTAGCATTCTTGCAACAATCCGTAGCGGTCACCCCGGTGCTGGTAGCATCGCTGGCGACTGACAGCTGCACGGCGGGGCAGTGGGCTGCGCACCCTGGCCACGTGCCGGCGGATCTGCCCATTAATTTCACAGAAAGTAGCGGAGCATTTTATTCCCTGTTCTTCAGCGCCGGATGGACAAGGGTGGATTTTCAGATGAGAGGGAGAGAGAGAGAGGCAAATCGGCTCTGGAAGGAGCGAGGAGAAGGGGCGGGAGAGGCGCGCTCTTACCTCGGTGATGCGAGGGTTGGAGCACTTGACGTTCCTGCTGGACCAGTCGAGCCAGGGCTGGGCGGAGGGCGAGCTGCAGTGCGGCCGCAGCGTGCATTTGGCCTCGCCGCTGCACCAGCCGCATTCGAACTTGGGGTCGGCTTTCAGGCAGAGCCCGCAGCTCTCGCGCTGGGCTGCGCACTTGTAGAGGTGCACTGCAGGGAAGAGGGGACGGGCAGTGAGGACGAAGCCAAGAATTGAAATATTCGCACGGACTACGGCTGCTCTTGGACTTGCACAGGTTGAGTTTTGACTTAATGAGCCGCGGAGCAGGCTTGCCCTTGTGGTTTCCAAAGCCAAGGCTGTCTCGGCGGTGCTCAGTGAGCACCGCTGCCAGTGGAGCAAAGCGAGTTGCCTTCATCCAAAGCGGGATCCACCGGGACCACAACGTCTCTGCCTGCAGCCGCGGTGACGGCAGCTAATGCCGCTCTGCCCCAACAGCCACTTTCCAGCCCCACGGCCGCCCTCCTTCCTGTGACCTGAAAGCCAACTCAGGCAGACATTACCTTTCAGATCCTCCGGGTTGTCAATAACAAAGTTCCCATTCCAAACCACAGCAAAGTCCACGGCTAAGTTGCTGATGTCCATCCCATCATAGAGATACTGAAGGAGAAGATGGAGAATGAAATGCTTGGGAGGATGTATCAGAGACACTAACAGGAAAAGGAGATTTTTTTAAAGCAACTGTGATTATTCTCTGCTTAAAAACATGTGCTGATGTCTGAACCACCACACTTCTACACTTCATCTCCAGGGTCCTGCCTTGACTCCCTCCTCACCAGGAAGAGATAATTAAATCAGATCTAGTCCTTGTGAGAGGTAATAGATTAATTATTCCACTCACAGTGGTTGCTCTTGTCACTCAGTCTCTAGCTTATCAATACAGCCCCTCCAGTTAATCAGACTGGAAGGACTGCTGCCTTCAGGCTATCTTCTTATACAGTCACCATGCACCCTAGTGTGACTGGGAGCTTAAAAATCATGCTGCACAGCTTTGGCTGATGAAATAGGCAACAGCTGAGAAAAAATAGATGGTGCAGAGAGGTCCTTTCCCAGTCTCTGCTTCAGCCTAGTCTAGGATGGCACCAGCTTGCATTATTCACCTCATGGACGTCCTGGGGACAGTGGCTGAGTGAATCTGGATGCGTTAGGTGAATTCCCAGTGTATTCTGAAATTCCCATTATCACAATTAGCACCAGTGAGGCCTCATTCTGGTGCTCTCTTTAAGTCAACCAAGAGCTGCTGAAAAGACTTAAAAAGGTGAGTGAACGTTGCCATCCTCTTTGGGATGAGGGAATGATGATTAAAGCAAAGCAGACTGTTTTGACTGTCCCTGTGCAATAGTTGTACAGTTTTAACTTACATTTGGTTGTACTGATTCACCTTGCTTGCATTTTACTAAGTTGGTGTGAAACTAGATCTTCTGTACAAGTGAAGGAGCTGTGAGTACAGAATTGCCCTTACATTCTCTACCTACCACTTCCTATTAGCCTAACAGGAATAAATGTGCTTCTCTAATGTTTATAAATCGCTTTGAATAGTAAAAGTACTATCTAGTATTAATACATTTATTATCCACCAAGCTGCAAGGCCCAAAGACAGCCAGTGATATATAAATATCCAGTGAAATTTTAAAAAATTCAAAACTTCATTAACAATTTAAGACCATCTGCACTGAATATTAAAGGAGACCCTGTTCTGCTGCCTAAAACAAACTGAATGTGCCCTGTTTGCCCGTGGACCTCTTTGAATGCACAGTGAGGAGGGGAAGGACCACGTTCTTCTCTGCCCATCCTCCAGCTGAAGCGTGCCACATGAGACCCAAACGCGGGCTGCGGCTTAGAGGGTGGCCTGCATTTGCCGTATGTGTTTTGGCATCCCTGAGTACCTGCCATGGTGATTTTGGGTGTTCTGGGGTAAAATCCTGCCAGATCCATTGGCAGGGCTATGCCCTGTCCTACGGAGGAGAGCTATCCTCCCCTGCCTGCTTCTCCGGCAGCATCGTTCAGATAATTTTCCTCTCTCTGCTGCGCTGTGCTCTCTCTCCTGGCAGTTTTCCTTTCCCCCTCCTTCCCTGCACCACGCTGTTTTTCAGCATTACTGTATTCATCCAGCTACCGTGACCTGGAATTTGACAGCTCCCCGATAAGGGGTCTGTGATTCGCCTTATCTCCCCCGTGTGAATTAGCCTGCCTTAACACCTTCATCGCATACCCTCCTCCTCCCCTTCCCCTCGCTGACCCCCCACAGTCAGACAGGGAACCGCCAGATAAAGGATCTTCTCCCGGCCGGTGCTATAATGAAACACCTTGCATGCCCACGGCAGGTTCCCACCTGGAATTCAGGATTAGTTTAACTCCAGGATTTTTCACTCTCCCCGTGGCTGAGCCCATCCCCTTTCGCAGCTGACACTCATTTTGGGCACATTTTGCCACGTTCCCCTGCCGGTGCCTCACCGAGCTGTTCTGGCACTGGACGCTGGAGCTGTTGAAGCGCAGGGCGGGCACGCGGTGGATCACACCCTGGATGCTCAGGACACACTCGTACCCACGCTGGCCGGACTGGGGCTGGGGCAGGTTTCTCGCCTTCAGCGTGATGGGTTTCACCTCTCCCACCGGGATCAAGATCTCCTCCGTGGGGAAGAGCTGGGGACAGTCCTGAGGGGCAATAAAAGAGAGGGGGAGGTTACAGTGGTGATGGCGTGTCCGCAGGTCTGGCCAGGTCTCAGCCCGGCGGCAGGGCTGATGTCCCAGCACATCGCCAGTGCACAGTACCAGCCGCGTCTCAGTCCATCCGTGCAACTGCAGGTTAAATAAAGAAACCTCCATTACAGTCCCCCTGCTCTGGGACTGGCACTGATTTTCTCACCGCAGTCGCAGAAGAAGGAACACTGCTATTTGGGGAATAAATTGAAGGCATCCTCCCTGCTCCGAGCTTGCCATGGGTTTTATCTGCGGAGACACAAGCTCTCGCCCTGCCCTCCCGCAGCAGCGGCAGCGCGTTATCAGCTGCTCCAGCTCCTCCGGAGCCCCGCTGCTCCAGGAGGGCGATGGGCTGCTCCCAGCCACACGCCGCATTCCCTGGGCCTCCTCCTAATCCCATTTCACTCCTTACACCCCTCGGCTGCATCCTGCTTCGGAGCGAGACTGATCAGCATGGGATGTGCTTCCCCCTCGCTCCCAGGTACCGTTCCGCTCTGCTTTATCTGAGCAAAATTACGCCAGCATGCCATTAATTTCTGAGGCGACGTTAATTTCTGCTCTATCTGCTCTCACCCCTTACCACGCTCTGGCCTTTCTGAGACACTCACTGCAATGTTCCCACGCTGTTGCTCCCACAGCTTTTTCCTGAGCTGGGGGCTGCCTGGGTGGGATGTGTGCCTCTGCCGGCCGGGTGGGCAAGGCATCGGGACCTGAACTGCCCTTTCTATCTCTAAAGCAACGCTCTTCCCTGCTCTGTGCTTCTGGGAGGTGGAGGACGTCCAAGGACGGAAGGATTTGGTTTCAGTCAGTATCCAGAAGAGTAGAGATGGGGTTTTCACAGATGGGATTAAGCACCCTAATCCTGATCTCCCTGGGCCTTCTGAAATTCTGTCTAGTCTGCAAAACTGGCCTTTTAGGAATCGTAGCAAAGGGTTTGGCATGTGCAATAAACTCAGAGCCTCTTCCAGCAAACAGCATTTGTAAAGGTCTTATGGCTTTCAAAAATGTGCCCATCCTTGGATCTGAAGAGCTAATACTGAGGAGGGATCTCTCACAGAGGAGGGAGGACTGAAACAAAATCTAACTCATTTGTGTACAACAGCATCTCAGTACGTATCAGTGGGGTGGATGCTGAGCTGTGACTGGGAGTGCCACACATGAAATTTTTACTGTTTTCATGTCATGCACAGTGAAAACAGCAAAATTACCAACAAGCAGTGGCACCTGCAGATCTCCTGCCTCTGGAGAGCCCATCGGGCGAGGAGGAAGGCCACCCAAAAGATGCCAAACAAGCTCTGATGCCCCTGGGGTCTGAGGCACTGGGTCTCTGCCGTCTTCACAGCACCCTCGGGGCTTCGAAACCTTAAGCCTCCAACTCTTCTGGACACAGGCCCTTCAGGCACCCTAAGCCTTTTTACACCAGCCTGGAAAAAGCAAAGCCAGCCTGCCAGCCCGCGCAGGGATCCTGCCAGCCCCACGGGCAGGAGGAAGGTGATGTCCCAGCCGAGCTCAGTGATCCAAACAAAGGGGCAGCAGCAGCAGCGGCTCTTGCTGCAGATTAAAGTCTTTCTGCACCTCCAGGATGCGCTTGGGTGCCGCTCCAGGAATGCATTTTTCTGAGTCAAATGCAAATTCAGAAGTATATTACAGCCAGAGCCTTACAGTACTATCCATCACCCTGCCGGGCCAGAGCAAAGGCGCTTTGGGAGACAACCAGAAAAAGCGAGGGATGCTGAGCTCCAGGAGCAGGGAGAGGCTGCTCAGTGGGAGTCTGGAGGAGGAGAAGGGAGTGAGTGAGGGCTGAGACCAAACAGCACAAAGAAATTTCACTTCAGGCCTCTCCTGATTAGAAACTGAAGCCTCTTGCATGAAAGAGGAGATTAAACAGGTCCTGGTCTTGTAACATCAGGCACGAGGCTGGCTGACAACCACCAGCATAGCTGCAAATGAACCCTCCTGCAGTACGAGGCCAGCGTGAAGGGAGCTTTACCATCCACTGCGGGAATGAAACGGACTCCTTCCCGAACCCCAGAGGCTTCCAAAACTGACGTAAGGGCATTAAATAAAGGTGACACTAAATAAAGAATTGTATTTCATCCTTGATGGTCATTTTATAAACAAGTTAAGGCTCAGGAGTTCTCTGCTCGAGGCAGTGGAAAAATGTGTAAGGATAGTTCCTCAGTCGCTGAAAACAGCCTGATTTTTGAGGGTACAAAATACCATGAAACTGGAAGCAGTCTATTAAATTTTCCATTGAAAACCATGTGAAAATATTTCAAACATCTGTGTGATTGCAATAAAGGAACAAAGAAAAGAGCAAAACACTGCTGCCTCCAAAACTACGTAGTCTGAAAACTAAGCACAGCAATTAAAACATTAAGTACGGAGAAGTGTGATTTGCTTCCACTTCTGCCACTATCTGGACAAAATAATGCAATTGTAAATTAATAGCAAGCTTTAATATTGCAGTAGCTCAAGACTTTGCTATGCAAGACGCTGTATACGAAATAAAAGGAAACTCTCCCTGCAAACATCATCCTACAGATGAGCACATCTCCAGTTCCCCACGAGCACAAACTAGATGTCTAAATGATACTCTGAGACGAAGTGCAAAAAAAGACCTACCAGTGCCTGGTAATTGTATGACATTCCTCCCATAAGATCTCAACGTCCTAAACATTATCTCTTCATAACACACTGGGAGATACAGTTTTTCCTCAATTTATATACTGGGAACTGCAACACGCAGAGACAAAGGCTCTGACCATCAGAAGTATTTACATTCTGTTTAGCTCTAATTTGCTTTGATCTAATGGAACTAGGTACCTAAGTACCTGTAAGTATCTGACACTAAATGATTAATCCTAAGCTAAACTAGAAGTTTTAGGAAAAAAATGGACTGTTGTCTCCCTTCCCTCTGCCAAATCCCAGACTGGCATCCCAAGCCCTTTGCCACCCTGCCTAGCAATTAAAGTAAATCATCCGGATGGTGATGCAACGAGAGCCGTCCTTACCAGGCTCCCGCTAGGACTGTGTATCCAGGGAGAAAATCCCCATCTCTCACTAATGACCATTAAGCACGCCAAGCCGCTCTCCCTCTCCAGCTCACAGCCAGACTGATGGGATGTTGTTTCGCTACTGGCTCAGGCAAGTTGTAAATGAGAAACAGATGCTACCCCAGTTTGGAGAAGCCAGTAGCTTAAACTGCTGCCTCATAAACCTTTTTAATGGCACTTTTCCTTATATATTTTTTATTTTACTTCTAACAGGGACTTTCACGGATTAACAGCCAAGAGTGATTTTAAACTCCAACAGCCAGAAAGCGGGCTGTGCTGGGAAGGAAAGAAAAGCCCTTTTCTGGAGTGGAGCAGGTTTACAGGCTGGAAGGGAATGCCACCGTGAAGCTCAGCTCTGAGGTTCCCCCAGACCCTGGTATCACAGATCCAACCCCCAGCTCAGCCTTTACACTACCACCAGCAAACTCCTAAGATTCATGGTGGTTTTCATCCAACTCTTCCGAGCTGACTTTGCACGCACGTTCCTTCCTCCTCGTTATGCACCGCACACCTGTACCACCTTCTACTCAAGGTCTGGCTGCATTTCAGGTTTTGCATTTAACCTCAAAGTCATATCGAGGATCAACGGGAGACAAATGGCTCCACTCCAGAGAGGTCCCAAGCTCTGTGGAAAGCCCGTGTTTGGGAGGAAAGGCATCCTGGAGCAGCAGAATCTTTTATCACATTGTGATTGAAAACAAAAAATCTCCAGTCACATCACCAGTGGGAGAACCTCAGTGCACAGTCCTGAAAATAATGAATATGTTATGGACCATTATCCTTCCTGGCCACTGCTATTCGTGAGACGACTGTTAAAGAAATGCTTCTTCCTTTAGAGACATGGGAGAGGACTTACATTTTCAAATCTGCTCTCTAGTGCTGAAAATGCTGGTAGCAAAAATTGTTCTGCCGTCATTAGAGATGAGTAGGACATAATAGATTTTCTTTCCTTTGGTTTCAGCGAGAGAAAAATGTCACATTGGGATTCTGGTGAAAAAAAGGCATGCAGCCTGTGAGTGCACGCCGCTCGGGGAAACACCGAGAAAGGCAGTCCCTCTGTGCTGGCTGACAGCTACAGTGATCACACTAATAAGGGGATACACATTTTGGGATGGAGCGATACGTAGGAAGATGCCACACTACCGAAAGCCCAGGGCACTCGCGGGGAGCCACATTGCTGCTGGCGGTTGCTGCTGAATTTATCAGACAAGTGAGTGAAGCCGCAAAAGCCGCAGGGGCTTGCCGAGGGTGCGGGGCTTGCTCGGACGCTGCACGCCTTGCAGAAGCGCTGCTGGAAGCCTTCTCCTCCCTCTTTGTGCTATTTGCCCATCCAGGCTCATCGTTCAGCTTTCAGGTCTTTTTTTAAAATTTTTTTTTTTACACCGCTGCCGCAGCGATGTACACCGGCGTCCCTGCACACACAGGGCTTCCCGTGGGGCGCGCGCGAGTGGGGACGGGTCTCCCGTGGGTGCTGCCGCGGTAGCACCTCGGTCCCACACAGCACACGCAGGGCTGAAACGGGGTGATGCCCTACGAAAGCAGGCCTGGCAGACTGGTTTGTCCCTTCACCACCTCTTCTACCTGCCACCTGATCTAAAAGCCAGTCAGTGCTAACATAAATTATTTGTTAGGGGTATATCGGCAGCTTCAGCAACGCCTCCGTTGATGCTTATTCACTTAATGGGAATTTCCTGACGAACTGGGAAGTGGTTGGCAGCACCAGTCCTGCTGCTGGGACTGGAGCCGTGCGGCTGTGGCAAAGGTCCCCTCGTGGTGGTAAATGACGAGACCATCCCCGGTTTGTAGGGCTCAGGGCTGGGTGCTCGATTCTGCATTTCCCTGTGCTAGTACCAGAAAATACAGAATAAGAGGGAAAACTGCAGCCGGTGGAATATACAATTTGTTCCATAATCAGTTTACTTTGTTTTTTAATTCATGAGAAGTAAATCCTGCAGTGAGTTAGAAAGGCCATTATTGCCTCCTCTCGCTAAACAAACACACGCTGAATCCTCTCATTATCCTTCTTGACTTCTGTATACCAGAATAAACACAAATCAGAAGATCTGCTAGAGAAAGACAAGACTCCAATGTATGAGTGGCACAGACTCTCGGGGAATATTCTGCGTATGAAGTATCATCGCACACAATTTACAAAGACATTTTATGCTTCTCCAACGCTTTTTAGCCTCAAAGATTCCAAGGTCTGTAAATACCTTAAAGACCCGCAATATGCATCTGTCTCTGGAGGAGAACAGAGCACCCATGGTTATTATTTGTGTTTAACAGAGCAGTTTTAGTAGGTCAAATCTTCTTGCTCTTATCTGGAAAAAAATGCCTAGAAAGGGCAGGCATTTCTTTTGACTATGGGATTTAGCCCAAATGGAAGAAAATATAATGTTCTCATATTTTTCATCTGACCCCCCCCCCCCTCCACAAATGTTAACTTGCTACACACATTTTAAAGTTATAAACATAAACGAATCTGGCACATGAATGTAAACCCCTGGCTCACAGTTGTGTTCCCAATGATATAAATTACAGTCCCCGTCACTCATGGAAACACATTATTCTTCATTTATGCTACTGGAAAGGAGAGCAGACCTTGCTCCTTAGAAACCAAACATGAAAAGAAAGGCAACTGAAGCGAGACTTTTCTCACTGGTAAATTCCTACGCAATGCCCTTTTGTCCTGAGCTCTGTGCTGTATGCACGTGCTGTAACCCAGGTCTTCGCCATTAGTTTACGAAGTACTGGGATATTTACAGCCACGCAAAACACGGAAGGCCGGAGAGCCTATTTCTCACCCACAGACAACCCTTTGTGTACCAGAGGTGAGGGTAGGAGCAATTCCCTCGGACACGGCCAGGTTACGGGTGGGAACATCTCCCTCCAGCTCCCTGCAGCGCTCCCGTCCCCAGCAGCCCTGTAGAGCACTTTCCTGCCCCTCCAAACCCCAAACACTGTAGGTTATACACACCATAAATCTACTGCTGAAAAAAGTGTTGCCAAAAAGCTCAAACCAATCTTCTCAAACTGAGATGAGTTAATCTTGCTGCAGCTGGGCTTTTTGCTACTATTGGTACTTTTTCAGACAAACACATCTCTCCAGAAGTTAGATGTGACCCAGCAAAGTCATTTGCTGACTTTGGTGGACTTAGATGTGGCCCTGAGTGATCTCCTACACATCACAGTTCCCATTCAGGTATTCAACAGTGGGGACTGTAAGGACAGGTATGAGGAAGGTTTGATTTTGTTTTATTTCCTTCAAGGCGCATCAGGCAGCACTCAGCATCCAAGGGCATAGCCGGGGGCAAAGGTGTTGCTCTAAAAGCAATGGGAATTTAAAGGAGTCAGACCAGAGCCAAAATTTGTCTCTGCACTAAACTCCCAGAATCTGAAATGCTCCGTCCCCCTGATTCAGCATCTCACATGTGGAAATGGCATTATCTGCACACAGTGGACATCAAAGAGGGATGGGATCCCACATTCTGGGAAACTAACAGGATTTATTTGATTCTAGCTCTCCACCGGGATGGGGTGTAAGAATATATTTATGTATCTACATTCCTCTTCATCTCATGTTTTATACATTCTGAGAGAGGCATCTTATAGCCTCACACACACACGAACCCAACCACATCAGACACATTAAAATGATATCATAGGCCTGATCTGAAGCTTTGTAAAGCGAGACAATCAGTGTCACACACCCGTGCAGCCTCTTCCTGGAGAAAACCTGCTTTTGTGGGTGCAAGCCAGCCCCAGACCTTTGCCTTCCCATTGCTCTTTGAATAGCAATGTCTGAGCAGGCACCTTCTGCGGACAAATGACACCTCAGGCTGAGAAAAGGCTGAGAAAATAGAGTTGCTTATCTAATTATTAACTCCCAGCAAACTGGCCACCTGGAAACAGAGGCCTCAAAAGAGTTGGGTTTACCCCATGTCAGAAACTTCCCACCAGGTGAGGCTATCAAGAACAGCCAGCTCAGTCCTGGAAGACATCTCTGCCTTAAAGGCTGTGAAGGCTTCTGTATTTATCTACCAACGACGGCAAACCAAACGTGCCTCGCACACAAACAATATGTTTTCACTTTTGCAAATGTAACAGCATGATGCACGACAGAGATCTGACACTCAGGGTGCATCTCTTCCCAAGCGTCACAAATGTCTGCGGTTATCACCGACCGATGGCTTCACCGGCCACTCGCTGCCCCTGTGACAAAGCACCGACCCATCTTCGGAGGTTGCCCTCGCCATCACCCGCCTCTACTGCTGAGCTCTGCCCTTAGATTTTAGTAAACAATTCCTGTTGACAGGGCAGGCGGAGAGACAGAAAAAGCTTGGTCTCTCATTTGTACTTTCATGGAAAGCAGGGCAAAAAGGCAGCATTTAGCTCGGTCAATACAGCCAGGAGATTGCAAGGAGCAAGTGTACAGCTCATGAAGAAAGGCTTTCTTTCCCCCATCACCTTGTAAAGTGGCTGAGGCTTTGAGCTCTTTTCCCTTCTCAAGACAGACGACTCCTAGGAGCATCAAAGGGAGTTCGTTACACATGGAATCCCACTGGGACACAAATTCTGATGGGCCAGGAGTAAAAGGGAATATTCAAGATATTTTCTCTTAAATTAAATATAAAGGCATGAGAAAATTTCCAACCCCGTGTGAACACGTGTGCAAATCTTATGTGAGAAGAGGCACATGGGACTGAAAGTAGGGCAGCACACGCCGGCGCTGCTCCCTCCGCGGCGGAGGCACTGCCACGGTTATCGCCGCAGCGCCGGCAGCACTGCTCCGGCTCCAAACGCAACCAACTTTCTGCTAGGAAGGGAGTGACGCTGGTAAGCACAAACTTTTTGCTAATACATCAGGCTGTGACACAATGAGAACATTGTGATCTGAATTGTTTTAAGAGAGGAAACTCTTTATGAGGCATTTATTTCATGTGTTGTGTTAGCCGGAGTGAAATGCCCGTAATAAAGGTATTAGCACTGCACTGTGTATGCAAGTGGCAATTCATTTGCCTCAAATGAGCAAACAAATTAGGTTTTGGTGGCTGGTTGTGCCTGTATGTTCAGAGGTTTGGAGAAGTCATGATGAACAGCAGAGCATTTGTATCGTTACCATCGGCCCTTATCAAAAGTAATCACCAGGAAGGTGTTAGATATCACCTAACATCCCCTGGTAAGAAACAACCTCTACAAGATGAAGACGACAGAGGAAGTTCTTTGGAGGCACGACAGTCCTGTGATCCCAGCAGGAACTGGCAGAGACACCAACTCCTCCACTCGCTCCCTCTGTGTGATCTCAGGCAAGTCCTGTGCATTCCCAGGAGAAAAACAGAGATAATGGGATTGTCCTACTTTACCAGAGACTTGTCAAACACTTCTGAGATCATGGGGTTGAAGACCTATAAAACTGAGAACTACAACTGTAAAGCCTGGCAATACAGGGATGCTTTGACTGTGAAGGAGAGAACCCCCCACATCACTCGAGAGAAGGAAAAGCAAAGGTTTTTGCTTTCTCTTGTTATGTTGAAAGGAAGTTTCTTGACTTTGAACTGGACTGAGAAAGCTTTTCGTTTGTCCCCAGGGTGGATGCTTGTCCTTGGGCATTCGTTCCTTTTGCCGCATGGGGCAGCTCTTTGAGGCTGCTACGTGAGCCCCCCTTCTCC
This sequence comes from Buteo buteo, assembly GCF_964188355.1. Taxonomy (NCBI): domain Eukaryota; kingdom Metazoa; phylum Chordata; class Aves; order Accipitriformes; family Accipitridae; genus Buteo; species Buteo buteo. Next base: position 2,073,761 of record NC_134193.1, on the reverse strand, counting down.
TCCCTCGAAGGGGGTGGGAGGCAGCGCCCGCTCCCAGTTACCCTGCCCACCCCTTGGCTCTTGCAGACTCCCACTGAGGTACGTACACGTGCAGTTCAGCAACGTTTCTTGCCTTCTATCTCTGTGCCTCCTGGCAGCATTTTAACCAGAAAGACCCATGAGTTAAGTTTCAAGTTTACTATTGGTTTAGCAGCAGTCTGGCAGCTTCAGTCACTTCTTAACGGCTCAGTGTTTTACTCTACTGACTGATCTCTTCTGCTTTTCTCTATCTCCATTACTCACTGATAAGGGTTTGTCTTGATGCTGGCTAACCTTACTCTCCTTTCTTTTTCTAATATTTGTGTATGTCCTCACTGCTGCCTTTCCCACTTTCCAAGACACTCGGGATTTTCAAAGCACCTTTTAAACCCTTTTTTTTCCTTGCAGCTTTAGGACCTGCACCCATTTCAGGTGCTATAAAGCTACGTGTAGGGGCAGTAAGGGTGAAGACCAAGACCCTACCAGCGTCAGAGGCTGTATCTGCTCTGTACTTGGTGAATCTGAAGCAGACAGCAGCATGGGAAACCGACCAGCCAATGGGTGTGGAAACCCCAGACGAAGGGGTTGGTGGTAACCTTTGATCAGGAATTTGTGCTAACAAACTCCTTTCCTCCATGGATTCCTCTGCCTCGGGTCATACAGAAGATCTGGCAGAGACGTTAATGGGCTATGCCTCCTTCCAACTGTTGAAGCTATTTTTGGACTTGAGCTCCACACCTTTTATTAACTGCTAAGAGAGATGGCTCCTAGTACACAGCGCTGGAACCGGAATCAATTCTCTTTTCCAAAGTCTGGGGCTGTTCACATCTGTAATTCCCTTCTTAATCAGTTTACAGTCAGGCTCCTGCTATGAATTTCAGACCTGCCAACACAACCCACTGAATGAGTCCCACCAAGAGCTGTGCATTTCACTTGTTGCTTGCCGTCGGGCAAATCCCTGCACGCCTTGCACGTGAAGTGGAGTTGCTCAAACGCGCTGGTCTTTGAGGAGTCTTTGAGACCCCTGAAGGAAAGCACTACAGCAATTACAGTTATTACTGAACCTGAGCATACCCACGTATCAGAGGTGGGATCAGCTTTGGCATTCACGTCAAGACAGATCACTTTAGCTAGACTGACTCCTCTAAAGCTGCATCCGCACTTTTCCATGCCAGCCAAGAGAGGAGCCCTGACACACGGAAAGTCAAAAAACTTCACGTAAGCATTGGTTATGCCAATTGTGCCATAGAAAAGCAAAGAAGAAAGAGCTGAAACCCCGGTCCGGTACCTCAGAGACGTTGATCCGTCCCTCCTGAAAGGAGCACGTGGTGGGGTCGTGGGTGCAGAGGTTCCGGTACTTGCACCAGTGGCAGCGGAAAGCACTGTTCACACAAGACAGGCACCTGGGGGAGGAAGGAGGAGTTACGGAGGAGGTTATCACCTTGGGAGGTCTGTACAGTAATAGACAGGCCTAGGCAGAAGTCCAGGCTCAGGGTCCTTCATGGGAAAATATCTTTGGAGGGATGTTTTGATACAACAAAAGTAACAAACAGCTTTGGGAAAATGCGCATTCAAAAGACAGTCTTTAAGCAACCTCACAATTCATTCAGTAATAAAGTACAAGCTGGGACTTCTTGCACATCATTGCATTGGTGTAAAATAAAGCACAATATTGCACAGACACCAGACTTGATTTTTAGTTTCTAGAAAGTGGAAAACAAGGCAAGCCTGGCAAAAATTGGATCAGTTATTTTACAAGTCAGGAATGCTTCAAGTCAACGGTAACACTTCTGTTCGGCCTTGGAGTGCAAAGAGTCCAGCAAGCACTTTCGATTCATGTTGGAAGAAATTAACTGTTTATGAAATGTTTCTGAAAGAACACAGACCCTTTTCAGACATGAGGTGGCCCAGCTGCCAGCGAACTGGCTGGGTGGTTTTTATTCTACACTAACTGGCTGCCAGTTAGATGCACGGTCCGTGACAGCTGCTAATATCTGCAGTAACCACCTCCTCCATCTCTGAGGCCAACCCTCCGTGCCACGTGGCAGCGTTTTGGTGACCGTCTGCTGGCATAAGTATAAGTTGTGCCCATGGGATTCAGCCCCGTAACCTGCAGCTCCAGAGCCCGTGGTGCTGCCTGGAGCGGGCAGTGCCCGGGGCAGGGATGCGCTGGAGCGAGCCCAGGGTCAGCACAGACAGACGAGCATCACCAGGGAGGCGGGAGAACAGGCTGAGGCAGGAAACTGGAAAACAAGGAAAACGGGTCTCCGGGCAAAGGCTCTCTTGCCAGCTGGGCAGAGGTGCCAGGGCAATGCCTCTCGCGGGCTGCTGCCACGAGAACGTGTGTTTTAGTAACCCAGTTGTGTTTTCCTTCTGATGCATTCGTAGTGACCTTAACAGCCACGGAAGCTTATTCTCATCATACACATGAAAACCTGGGGAAGAATATCAAGTGCTGCAAGCTGATTTAATTACGCGTTCATTTGACCTATTTCTGTCTCTGTTTTGGTCTGTAGCACTTCTCCCACCCACACTCACCTGGCCTGGCCCTGGCCTCCCGCCTTCCCATCTGGTGTTGGTGGAGCTCTCTGCTCCCCCTGGCACCGCTGGCTCTGAGGGGACCTCTCTGATCACCCAGGCCAAGGGCTTGGTTCGGCATTTCTCTCTGTACTGTGGTTTTCTGGGTGCTGCTTTCAGCTCTGCTCAGCCCTGGCTGAGCGGGGCAAGGGGCTCCCAGCAGGATCCTGAACTCTCAGACACCGACACCAGGTCACCGCCTTTGCTCTTTCATCCCGATTCAACTTTCTCAAGGACCACTGTCTCTCTTCTGCTTCAGAAAGTGCACCTCTCCACCTCATCTGTTCCTTATTAAAAGGGACTTAACACAGAAGCCACCACCACGTTCCCTGACCCACCTGCAGCTCCTTGGGGACCCAGGAATTCATGCACCTGAGCACTGAACCATCCCAGCCCGTGGGTTCACAACAGTTGGATCCAGCACAGGAGGTTTCACAGAATTCGTCTGCAAAAGCAGCGTGTTCCTGTCCAGCCCCAAACCGCCCCCTGCCCCTCTTAGTGTAATGCCACCTCCCAAGGGGTACGTGCTTCATACACCACAACCACTTGTGCTGCTGCGCAGCCACAAAGGGCACAGCTGCTCTCCTGCTCTCTCTAGACGCCCTCGCCGGTGCAATGAAGAGTCTCGGGATCAATAGGTCCCTCTTCTCTGCTGGCTGAGACCTATATTCCTTCCTCCTTTTTGCATGCTGTGATTCATTCCTGCCAGGCTGGCTCCTGCCCTTGTTGAACTCACTGATAAGGAGTCCGGTATGATGTAAGTGCTGCAGAATCTACCACTGCGTTAGCACTTTATCTCCAAATACAAGCTGGTAGAAAGGCATGGTCAGATGAAGCCAAATGACAGGCCAGAAAAGACGCATTGCCTCTCCTGAGTCAAACCTCAGCTCCTAAGTGAAAACCGGGGTCCCTGGGATGCCATCCCTCATGCAAATTCGAAACCACGAGGATGCAGAGGAACTGCTGGAGGGACTGCAAGTGCTTGCAGCCGGAGGAGAGGCTGGCGCTGTACAGCCTGACTGAGGGACAAGGACGTAAGGACGGAGTTGTGCACCAGGGGCAGCACAACAGGAGGCAGGGATCGTTGGGGTAATGGATACAGACCACCATGGGAGGCAGCATGGGGGGACTGAAGGACTCACATGGCTCCATTTATCCGGGTACCTCCGCTCTGTGCTATGGCTCAAAACAAAATTAAAAAAAAAAAGAATGCATGCTTAGAAAAACTGCAGGCCAGTCAAGCCCATCAGCGCATGCAGCCCTCTTCCAAGTGCAGCAGGGAAAGCCCCGTAGCTCGAGGCTTCAAATCCAGCGCAGAAAAGATTGGGAGCAACCCTGTGCTGGCACTTCTTGACTCCCACCAGCCAGCTCGAGCAACGGATCACGCTCCCGGAGCAAAGGTGGCAGCTGAGCCCTGCCACAGCAGATGCCGCCCAGCCCCACGGGTCAGGCCTGCCGTTCACGATCCAATTTCTGTCAGGTCCTGCCCACGTTTCGTTTCGGTGCTTTGGGGCTTGCTTTGATTCCAGAGAGAAATCCATAAACGCTTCAGGTTTGTAAACGTGTTTTTAAGGCTGGCCAGCTGCGTGCACCATGGGCAGATGTGCCCATGGGGGATACGCTTCCACGGCGCTCAGCGGCGCTGAGCCCCCCCAGCCCTCGGCGGAGCAGCCCCCTGTGCCTGCCACACGCTTGGGCTGCTGCATCGGGCTCTTGGGGCTGCTCTGCCCGACTCTGAGGGCAGCTCCTGCTGCCAGCGCTCTCACTTGCCCCGTCTAAAACACAACCACAGTCCTCAGAACCCCAGGGCTGGACACTTCCCAGCCAGTCCCTCCGGCGGTCATGCCCTCCTCTCTCGCCCCGTGGAGCATCCTCGCAGTAGCCAGCACCCTGCTCTCCCGGCCGGTGCGGTGTGGAAGGGCTTTGCCTCCTCTGGCTGCCTGCAGCCCCTCTCCCTGCTGCCTGCAGCCCCCTGCCCTGACCCTCTGCTCTGCCTTCGCCAGCTGCCCGCGGAGCCGCATCCGAGTTCACAGTTGCGGGATCGCGCAGCTTGGGGGCACCAGCAGGTTGAGGTTTTTTTTTTCCAGGCTCGCTCCGCCTGCGTCTCACAAGGCAGAGAAAGCTCCACAGCCACCCAGAGAAGTTTAGAGAAGATGGGGACCGGTGGGCTCCCCTTTTACCCCACGGGTCTGCTGGCCGAACCAAGCAGCCTGATACCCCCCCACGGCTGGTGGCGGAGCCCAGCATCCTTTTCCCAGCCCTTTCTCTTTTTTCAGGCGGTGTTTGGCTTTGCTCGGGGACGGGCAGGGAGCACTCACAGCTGGTGGGCACTGCAGTTGTAGAACTTGAACTCCGTGCTGACAAACGTCCTCCCCGTCTCCCGCGACTTCAGCTGCAGCACCACGCCGAACCAGTCTGGGGATGCAAACCAGAGCCCATCAGTCCCGGCAGCGGTAACGAAGGAAGCGACAGCAGACGCGGGGGCACCCGCTCCCCGCCTGCCAGCGTGCCGAGCCATCTGCTTCTGGGGTAGAAGGTGGAAGTCAGGTTGCTTTTGTCTCCCCACTCCCCCAGGCATCAGGCCCCCCACCCGTGGTGAGCCTGCCACAGTTTTCCCCAAGCTGGGGGCTGAGCATCCCCCCGGCCGGACGCTGCCCTTGAGCACCCTAGGGTGCCAGGCTGGCTGTCTCCAGCAATGCCTCCAAACCAAATCAGGCTTGATGGCAAAATGTGTTGGAGACACAGTGTCTAAATGCTGCCTTGGGTCACAGCGAAATGATTTTGGAATCCCATCCTGTTCCCTAAAGGATTCTGCCTCTGGTATAAAAACACTAATTCAGCCTACTCTGAGAAGCAGCCCAAGACTAGAGCAGGAGACAATGCTGGAAACAAGGGCATTAGCGAAGCTCTTTAGGAGCCTCAGCACTGGGTTAATTAAGAGCAGATTGCTCTTCCAGAGCTGCTGTGAGTAAGTCTATGCTAGCCCTGCTACAACTGCGGCTCTCGGCCCCCAGCGTTCACCAAGTCTCAGGCTCCATATAATGCCTTAGAAATACAAAGATATCAGCAGGGAAGCACAGTTGACACCTGGAAGGATGCCAAGGAGAAAATGAGTTTTAAGCAAGTAGCATTTTGGTTATGGGAAGAGAAAATATGACAGCAGTGACATTAATGAAGAAACAACCCAAAGATCAGGACCGAAGAATAGAAACTGCATCCACCTACTCGCGGGTGCTGAGCCAGGCCGAGGGGAGGGCTCCCGCTCTCCAGATCCACGTGGCAAGGCTGCGAGCCCCTGCCCCACTCATGAGCCCCCCGGGGGGGGACAGACGGCTCCTGTCCTGTCTTGGGGAGCTGCCTGGCAGCGCAGGGAGGGTGCAAGGACAGGGCAAGCACATGGTGCTGCCTGCTCCCAGCCTATCTTTCCCTGTGTGGGATGCATTTCTTAAGGATGAAGCATATTTAGCTCTCTGGGTTCAATGGTGTTTGACAGGAGCATGAATTTCTCCAGCAGCATCCCCGAAGGGTCTGCTCCAGCCGGCAGATACTTCCAAACCTACACCGCACTTTCTGGTGGCACAGATGTCATATTGCTGTCCAGAAGTCAGTTACTTACCCTGATCCACAGGTATGGCAGGAACATCTTTTGCTGCTGGTGAAACACACACAACCCGGCTGCCTGAAACCTGCCCTTCCACCTCCGTCAGGTTTCCGAAGAGGCAGGTGACTCCAGCCGTCAGGTCCGGAGCATCGCTCACCAGCAGGCTGAGCTGCAGCCGGGGAGAGGAGGGGCAGAGGGGAAACAAAACACGGCCAGCAACCTATTAGCAGGCAGAGCTGCCTGAGTTTCCTTTGTATTTTCAGTACCTGCTGTTTTCCCATTCAATACTGACCCCCTTCAATTACCCGTCCACCCACAGGAGGTGGCCAGCTGCCCTTTCATGGGAAGCGGAGGAGGAAAAAGCAAGCCAAGCCTGCAGGTTCTTTACCAGTACAAAACCACCTTGCTGAGCTTTTGGGTACTGCAGTTCAGGAGAGGTGGCAATGGTAGCTTTGTGTCCCCCCTGGTCGCTCTACAGAAGCATTGCCACCCTCGACGCCCTCGTTCCTGACCTGGGACAGCAGTAGCAGCAGGGCATTGCCTCTAATGCACGAGAGCAGCAGCGACCACCCCGACAACCCTCTGCACCGTCGTGGTTTAACCGGGACACGCACGCACACCGGCTCCAACAACCTCCCCGCGCCGCGACCGCCGCGCTGCGCACACGGGAGGGACAGCCCTGCCCCGGCCACGCGTGGCCATCAGAAACGAGCAAGTCCCCGCTGTCCCCATCCCGAATGGGGACCGTCCCCGTGGCAAACCGGTGCTTGAAGGGGCGAGTGGCCTCCCCAACAGCCCCGTACCGCTTCGACGCTGAGCGCAGGCGGGGGCAGCCGGCCCCGGGGGGGCTGGAAGGGGCTGCAGCGAGGCCAGCTGCCACGGGGTGCTGGGGGGCTCCGGGAGCAACAGCTGGGATGCTTCAGAGAGCCAGGCCTGAGCACAGCTCGCAGATGAGGTTTTTTGGGAAACAAAGCCTTTCCTTTCAACAGCTAATGAAACCGGACCGAGAGAAATGTGAGCTGAGGCCCAAGGGGAAGGGGAATTTGTTTCTGCCATCCCCACCCCCTTCTTCCCCGGCTCGGATGACCCCTTTCCTCCCCGGTCCCTCTGCGAGCCTGACTTCATGAGAAAACATTTGTGCCGACGGGAAGGGAGAAAGGCTGGAGAACGGACTGTCCGCTGCGAACCTGGAAAGCACTGGCAATGCCTCTCCCCGTCGGGTGTCCCCCTCCCCGCTTGCCGGCAGCACCTACCGGGAGGCTGTGCTCGGAGACGGAGATGCTGCTGGGCTGGACGGCGACGCTCATGCACTGGCCGATGCTGCCTGCAAACCGGTACGGCTCGTCCGCTCGCTCGCAGCTGTCCCTCGGGGAGCACCTGCCGCACACGAGCACACGTCAGAGCACAGAAAGAACCCGGGGGAGATGTCCAACAGCACGAGGTGCTACAGCTGACCAGGGCTGAGCTCAGCAGGAGGGCAGAGCCTCCACCAGGGGAAGGGGGAGTTATCAGCAGGACCGGGGGTAACGCTCTGCACCGGGACCAGGTAGCAGGCGCAAACTCCAGGTTAGGATCAAAGGGCACCGAAAAATATGCTGTCATCGGAGGAAAGACAAACCGCAAGTATCTCAGGAGCAATTCCCAGTCCTGCCCGCACTGGACAGCGGGCGCTGTGGGTGCGGGGTGAGCCAGACACTCTGCCGCTGCTCGGCCAGGGCCCCTGCAAGCCATAAATTCATAATCTGCACAGAAACTAAACTGTAGAGCAGTAACAGGCAGTAACAAGATGATGCCTCCATTCTAATTAAAACAAAAACACATAGTTCATTAGTCGTCTCCTCCTGGAGCTGAGGAGTGCAGCAGGGCCAGGAATGGGACTTTCCTCTCCAGCAGCTGCCGGCTGCGCTTTGGCCGCTTTGCACAGCTTGGGCTCCCCATTCCCACCATCAGGAATGCAAGCCTCCTAGCATGCCGTGTGCTCCAGGATGGCTCGTTATCCCTGTTTTTCTATTGCAGGTATCCTTGGAGTGGAGTGAAATTAAGTTACTTCCAGCAGGTAGAGGAGTGCCCACCGGGAAACCAGGGAAGAATTATCAGCATTTCAAACCAGATATCAGAGACAGCAGCACAGCACTGGCATCCCTCACCGATTTTCTATTTTATGTCACTTGGGGAAAATCCTTTTATTCCAACCCCCCTCCCTGGGCACAGACGACATATTGGCCTTTTGGTGTTAATGGGCTTAATAAGCTATCAGCAAACTTTATCACTTTGCACTCATTGCTGATCTTGGACCCTATTTCAAATGGTGGCACAAAGGTCAGAGGATCGAGATGCTGTCACCAGCCCCACATGCCACCAGCAAGTTCCTTTCTGACAGTTACTTGCGTGTTTATGTCACTTGAGTTAACAAGGTGCTGCTGTCAGACTGCCTGTTTCCCTGGTTCCCTACGGAGCAGCTCGGGCAGTCCCAGACACCCACATGCATCAGCAGAAACACCCCCTGCCCACGCAGAGGCTGAATTTTGCCATGCACATCTAGCTCTGACCAGCTGACAAGTGCCTGGCAAAACCAGGGCTTCCCGCTCTGAAAGGGTGGACTATCATCCTCCCCGTGAGGCCCTTTGCTTTTGATTAAGAAAAGCGGAGTTTAGACTTTCCCTTTCCAAACCACCCGTGTGATCCCCGGCAAACACTGGTGCTGTTCTCCTCACCCTCTTGCTTTTTTTAGCTTTTTTTGAGGAGTATAATGGAGCTAAATATGAATGCTGCCAGAGGAAGAATTATTGAGGTTTAAGTGAATCTGTAAGATAGCTTTAAAGTGAGCTCTTGACTGGAGCCTTTATCTCATTGACTCACTGGAATGGCTCTTTTTTATCATACTATTTATGGCAACAGCCCTAACAGAGATAAATAGGTCTGTAGACAATAACGCACTCACAGAGAGCAGCATATGGAAGTCTTGCAGGTTTCAAATCCCACTGGGCTGAAGAGACTCTTTAACAATCTCCTTGAGGCCTGTGCTTGCTCCCAAAGAGCGCCGTTCCATTTGTAGAAGAGGAGGAGCACAGGATCCTGCTCTCGCACGCAGAGGATGAACTCGCGTGGCGAGCAAACCCCCGGCTGGGAGGACACAGCCGAGGTGCTGGGCAGAGCCGGGCGGCTCAGCCACCGCGCTGCTGCTCCCGCATCCCCGGGTGAGCAGAGTTCTGCAGAAGGACGAGCACCTTTCCCGTCCTGCTGCTTTTCAGCACCTTCTCAAACGTCCTGGGTCCAGGATTCCTCAAAGCCCGGTGCAAGGCATGCACTGCCCATGGCCGGCGGGTTCAAGTTCATCGCTAGAGCTACCCCGGTCAGCCTGCACTGCCAGCACGACCGACTCCTGCTTCCAGAGCTCACCGATTTAATCCTCATTCATGAGCATCACTACTATCACTACCCTTAAATTCTCAGTATGCACACGTGCATGCAAGCACCCTGCTGGGCAACAGAGCCTTAAGCCCTGACTCGGGCCTCTAAGAGACGGTAATACATAACGAGCACACAAGGAAAAGTTTACGTAATTTTGGATGATGAAAACTTATCCCAGGACAACTCAGATCCTTTTACTTTTCCTTTATTATCCCTCTCCGGCTGGTGGCGTGGAAGGCGGGACAAACTGCCTGATGCCACCTGGAATGGGGCAGTGGTCCGTCTGTCTATCTCACGCCCGTACCTGTTCAGACATCCAACACACCATTTAAAATTCTGGGTTTTTTTCTGGCTCCCTGATAGCTCAGCACCTGCATGTCCATGCTCTCAGCTTAGCCTCAGGCAACGGCAAAGCTGGATGCCAAGTGCCCAGAGAGGAGCTGCCCTACGGGCTGGCCTGCCCTGCTCCTCCGCAGGGCGCAGCTCTTGCACAGAGATTCCCGGAGCTGCCTGGGAGTCTCGGTACCCCCAGAACACAGACCCCAAACCCGAGGAGTAAAACCCCACAACGAGCAGTGGGGAGAAACAACCGGATTTCAATCCCCAACCGAGACTCAGTGCTGGTGTTTACCATAGCCACACTTGCTCAGGCGGCCAGCCACTCTCTTGCTCTTTCAAGGACGAAAACGTCTCCTCTTCTGCCCCTCACCCTTTTTACCAGCCCTCAGAAACCACAGCGTGAGCATCACACCCTGACCTGCAACCCTTCCACTGAGCAAAGGAGCAGCTGGTCCATCTGGCGGAGGGACATGTAAGAATTAGAGGAGAGAGATGACAAATTAAATACAAACAGTCCAGTACTTGGGGCCTCCAAACAAATATGACAGGCTTCAGGAACAGCAAGATAAACTCAATTATTTACAGCCTAAGACAAAAGCTAAAAAAATGATCATTGCTCCAAGCAGGCCAGGAAACTGCAGATACTTGAAGGGAGAGTTGAGAAATACCATTAGGGAAGAAACTCTTGTTGGTAATAGGTTAATGCTGAAATGTCACAGCCAAAAGGGCAGAGGAAATGACACTTTTCTCTCCTCTTGACATTGAGGGTTTTCTCTCTGCAAAATGAAGATAACAACCTTTACCTGCTTCCCAGGTGGTTTATGAAGATTCAGTTCATTAGCATTAGGAAAGCACTCAGTGATCCTTGCAGAGGAGCTGCTGCAGGAGTCTGAGGAGCAACACCAAACACACACACCTACAGCTACTCGATGCAGCCATCCCCTCCTGCTGCCCAGCTCAGCAGCACCAGGCACTACAAGGCCACTGTCCCCGGCTGAGTGGATGCTCCTGTACCCCTACAGCTCGTTCCTGGGAGCACCTACAGACCTGCAGCTTGGGCCACATGCTGAGAAGAGCACGTCCCTTTTCCTCCCTTCCTCGTCCCCTCAAAAGGCTGTGGTGGCTTTTGTCCCAACTGCTGGAAAGGCAAGTGGGGATGGCTGCCCCGAGGGAAGAGCCAAAGGGATGGGGATCACCGGGGATGGAAATCACTTCCCTCTCACAAAGCCGCTGGGACAGTAAAGACTTTCGGACACAACTGCACATATGGTGGCTTAGCTGTAGGGCTGGACAGGCTCGTCTGAAAGGAAAAAAGCTAGAAAAAAAAGATGCCCGGGACGCCTGTGCCCCACGCTCTGCCACTGCCCCCAGCCACTGCCCCCAGCCCCTGCCCGTGTGCAGCCTGCGGGATGCTCAGGGCCAGCGGCTGCAGTGGTTCTCCTGCATCTCCCCAAGCGTGGCAACAACTCTTTGCAAACCTGGCAAGCTGTGGGGAGCCGGTCTGCACCCTAAAGCCCGCAGGTCCCGAATCCAGGCCGGATTTACGGAGAAGCCTGCCATTCCCTGCTCCCCCTCCAGCACCTGCTCCTCAGGCAAGTGGCCAAGAGCTGCTGTGCGGGTCCCTGAACTCTGCCTCCGCCCCGATTTCCATGCATTTAACGGGGCTGCTCTGCAAGCTGGCACATGGCCGGAGGGATTTCTATTCCTCTCCTCCAGCCTCCTCGAGGCTTTCCCCTCCTCCCCCGATCTGCCTCTGCCTGGTGGTCCCTCTTCCGCCTTAGGAAGTGATCGTTATTATGGCAGGGGAGAGAAAGGAAGGACACAGACACCTCCTGAATGCAGAGAGTGTTTCCTGGAGCTCCCCTGAAAAAAGAAAACCAACCCTTAGCCCTTTGTGCCTGTTGATGTGCGTGAGGAGCTGCCAGCTCCCAGCCCTGCGCTGCCGGCTCTGCCCCATCGGGACGGCTGGAGCACAGACCCGCTGACCTTTCATTGCTGAATTTAAATACCTCTTCCCGATACATTTAATAGGGCTTGGTGCTCTGCTCTGTTCCAGTGCTGTAGCCTCTCTGAAAGCAAAGTCCCACTCATTTAATCAAGTCTACTACTGCCTTTAAAAATCCCCCATTAATTGGGAGGGACTTGCAGCTTGGGCAAGCAGGAGTGTGCAAAACACGAGGCCTTCATTCCCACTGGTTTAAATTCTGCTTTCCCATCGTGTCCATGGCACCCTCTTTGTGTGGTGTGCGACCCACCGCTCCTATACCAAGAATTTGTTTCCCTTTACCTCTTCACAGGAGCTCAGGGATTTTCGATGGCATTCATGCTGCAATGCAGGGAATGTCCAGGGAAGGGAAGAATGAATTTCAGCCTAATTCATTTTTGCAAAGATTGCGTGGGAGGTGCTTGGTGGCTTTGAAAGGTGCTTTTATCATCACCACCAGCAGCTCAGACGAAATGGCCAAGGCTGGACTTACATGTGGTGGAGCGTGCACCAGCCGCAGTGGGGGTCTCCTGAGCTCAGGCACTCCCCGCAGGTCGTGTACTGCTCGCAGGACTCCACGGGCACCCGGGACACCTGCAAAGGAAGCAAACACACGGGTTCAGTGCTCCTCTCCGCACAGCAAAACGAGAGCAGCTCCAGGTCCTGCTTCACCAGCGAGTCAAGTAACACAATGGCGATGCACGAACTTCAATGAATTTGTTCCAACATCTGTGCAGAAATTGGCCAAGAATAGGAAATACTGGGGACCGAGTCTTGAAGTCACTCCGTCCCTCGGGCGCAGCCATGCCATGAATCACGGGCACAGCAGAGCCGCAGCCGGGAGCCCAGACGGCTTCCCACCGCCGGCGCCAGTTTGCCAGAAACCCTCCCGACCTCCCTGCCCAGAGGTGCTCCTGCGGCAAAAGCAGCGTCCTCTCCTCCCTGATTTACAGTTTGCTATCTTACACTTGCCGTGGGGGAAGCTGCTTCAGGAAGAAAAGCTGGCAGGGAATAAAATTCATTGGGATTTTGCAGGTTGGCAGCTGCCTACGTGGGTATTTCACTACTTGAATTCTCCTTGGCCACCCCGAGCCCTTCCAGCTCTAGCATGGACTTGGCTGCCCCAGGCACGACCCCCCCGGGGGCTGCCTGCCTCTCCCAGGCAAGAGATGCCACAGCAGAAGAGCGAGGGAAGCGCACAAGGGAACACCAACCCAGATCGCTGCTGCAAACCCCCTCTTGCACTTATCGCACACGCGAAAGGTCCCTGCGCGATGCTGAGGTGTAGCACGGTCCTGACCTGTTTATCAGCACTGAAAACCCCAAAGGCTCCAAAATGACACCAAGCTTTAACCATGGGTTGTTGCTTGACTCCAGTGAAGAAATTCCGCTTTAACCTTTCCGACCCATGCCCTGCCACCGCCGGCGGGCGCGGAACGTTTCCACCTCCTGTCCCGATGCCGCAGCGCGGTGCTCCTGCACCGCTCCTGCCGGTGCCCATTCCTCTCCAATGTACTTACATTTCTGTTACCAAATACTGTAAATAATTATTGCTGTCCCTGGCACAGCCGCCCTGCAGCGCCGGCCGCTCCCCTCGGGCCCCAGGAGCGATGCCTGCAACTGGCTGAAAATTAAAACAACTGTCGGCATTGCACTCGCTCTGTCCGTCAAAACAGCGCCCGGCTCGCAGCAGCTGGGGCGCGCGGGGTGAAAGGAGCAGTGTCTCACCAAACAACGGCCACTTTCACGCCAAGTGCTGTTGACACAGTGAGAACCCAGTTCCTCTCTAAACACGACACCAATAGGGCTGCTATTCTTCTTGTTTCCTCAGCCCTACTTAACAGCTTTTCCTAAAACAAAAATTGCGTGTGGATCCGCGGGGCTGGGCGTTTTTTTTGCCGAGATGAAGTCCGCGGGACAGGCACAGGGCTCAGCTTGGGGTATGTTAAGAGCAAAGCAGCCCTGGAGCTGGAACTGAAGGGTGTGAGAGGCAGAGCCAGGTATGCCAGGTACGCATTTCACCTGTGATGGCTGTAAAGATCTTCAGAAATGGAGAAGAGAAATGCAGGGTGATGGAATAGCACAGAGGTGTAAAGAAAGGGCTTGGAGGTGTAAAGAAAAGGCTTGGGTTTGATCCTTGGCTGCAAACGGCACCCGGAGTGCCCTCTCAGGGTCTTGTCTGTGACTTGGGTGGCCATACATGATGCGATTTTACCTGCTTTGCTTCTTCCCTCTCAGGACCGGGGTGGCCGATCCCGGGCTCAGACGGCGTGTGCCGTGCTCCTGCACCCTGCCCGGCGCTGCAGCCGTGCCCGCGCCCACCCCATCACCGGTAATGACCTGCCATTTCCCAGCGCAGACCAGAGATGCAGACATTGCACTGCTCCTGGATGGGAGCTTAGGAGCAAAGGCATGTTTTTCAAACCAAACGAGCAGCCCACGGAGCCGCGGTGGCTCTCAGCAGCCCCCACGGGAGTCACTGGCCACCGCAGGGTACGGCGAGGGAGGTCACTGGGTTTCCCCTAAAAGCTGCCCAGCATGTTGAGCTGTGCTGGTGGACGGCTCTCACCCACGCCGGAGGTCAGGATAGCCCCAAAATCATCAGGCACTGCTGATCCCCTGCCTCTTACCCACAGTGTGAGGCTTGACAGGATCTGTCCCTGTGATTTATATGCAGCTCAGGGCTTGTTTCATGTTTGTGAGGAGCTGGATGCTCTCACAGCACTCTATAAATAACAGAGGATTTGAATTATATGAATAACAGTTCGTTACAGATAATTTTATGTTAGGCATTTGCGTTCTTTTTCTGCTCAGAAGCTGTGGCTTCTCCGCATGATAATTCTTTAAAAATTACACAGAAATTTTGAACAATGCCTAGAGTCACAGGTTTCTAGCCCAAATAGGACCATTCAATCCTTTCTTTGTAATGCCTGCAAAATGCAGGGCAGAGAACTTCACCGTTCTCCCCTTTGCATCACTCAGTGTTTACTGACCGAAGCAGACCTGGCAGAGGCGCGTGGGTGGGCTGGCACTGGCTGAGCTGGGGTACCTGGTCCAACCAAGCACAGTATTAGGGCAGCAGAGTCCCGAGGGGGCCTCTGGGCCAGCACTTCTGTAGCCCCGACTGCTTGGATATGCCCCATGGTCCCTGGCTGGAGGAAGGTCTAAGACTTCGGAGGAGAATAAACCATCTGCTTTTCCTCCAATACTTATGCCCGTGACTTTGAAATTCACCCTTCATAAAAATTAATGCCAGAAAACCCGCATTGCTCCAATACTCAAGTAAATGTTTAAATGAAGAAGTTCAAAAAGATTATGAACAGAAGGCATTTAAATGGAACAGGTTGCCCAGTGAGGTTGTGGCTGCCCCATCCCTGGAAGTGTTTGAGGCCAGGTTGGATGGGGCTTGGAGCAACCTGGTTTAGGGAAAGGTGTCCCTGCCCATGGCAGGTGGCTTGGAACTAGATGATCTTTAAGGTCCCGCGCAACCCAAACCATTCTGTGAGTCTACAATCCTATGAAATATTTGCATGCATGGAAAAGGTTGGGGAGGTTTGCAGTATTTGCCCAGCTCTCACAGCACTAATGCATAGTCAACCACCATTACCATCCACGATCCAAATACTGAAAATACTCCAACCCTCGAAACAGTATGTTTAATTTTAACGGAAAACCAAGAAAAATCCCATTAAAATTAGGACATATCCGTATGTTATCGCATACATATTGCAAACACAGAGGACTGAAAGGTATATTTCCTTCAGAGACAGCACAGAAGTAAAGCTCAGATGCCCTTACTCTTCCTGATGGCAGGCTGGAAACACTCTCTTGGCTTTACATATTTTTAAACTGTTCTCTGCCAGCCTAATTATCATTATGAGACCAAACCATTTGTGCGTGTGAACTGCTGCACTGGGGAGGGAAGACAAGGAACACCAGTACCTGCAGATGGAAGGAAAACCAACACAGATTGGGGCAGGGAACGAACAGCAGACTCCCACGTCCAAGAACTTCCCCCCATGCACTCCTCAGCCACTGACTGCCATCAAGGAAAAGGAAAAAGAGAGGGTGGAGGCAAAGAAGCAGCTGAATAGGAAGGAAATAATAAGAAAATGAGATAGAAAGGAAAACCAGGAGGGAAAATAAAAGAGAAGACAGCAGAGGGATTGCTGATGGTCTCTGGTACGGCGGTGGCAGAGGCCATCGCTGTCACAAGCGCAGCCGCCCGCATCCCCGGCCGTCAAGCATCACGGCAGCACACCGACATTCCTGACGATGGGAGCGGATCCTGCTCAGCCTCGAAGGAGCCCCTGCCCGCGCCAGCAGCTCAGCTCCGCAGCAAAGGAGGAACGAGGCTTCAGAGGATCAGCCCCGGCGGATTTTACAGCCACAGGTGGCTCAAGCAAGGAACGAAATGTTTCTGTCGGTAACCAGATACAGCAGAACCAGCGAAGTCTGGAGCGGTTTGCTGCCCGCAGCTGGGAGGCGGCTGCCCACGGCAAGGCAGCGGAGAGGGCAGGGAGGGAGAAAGGAGAGATCCTGCCTGCCGGCTGTGCAGGTCCACAGCTTTCCGAAGGCAGAGGAGCGGGTGCAGTCATCAGGCACCCACTCAGTAACCCCAAATTGTGGCCACCGCCGGGTCCCGCCTGCCCAGCCCTGCTCCGATGGCCACAGGCACTCGCAGCATCCTCATCCCGGCATCCCCATCCCAGCGGGCACCAGCACCTCGCAGCTATGCATAACCAATGTGACTCCCATCTGTCACAGCTTGGTCTATTTGCTCTCTCATCCTCGCCAGCCCCTGGGGCGGCTCTGTGTGCAGCAGAATGGTTTATTTGGAAAGGGCTTTGGTTTTCAGTATTTAGTTTTTAAATGCAAATACTTTTCTTTGTTTACATTAGAGAAGATAGGTCAGAGGAATGCTCCTGGCGCTCAGAGCAAACATCTGAGAAGGTCTATCACCACTTCAGGAGTGTATTCCCCACCCCGGACTAAGCCCCTAGAAAGCTGTTGCCTGAGCTGATGAACTTATCCGCAGAGCAGGAGCACGAGGTCCTGCAGCACCCAGGGAGCACAGCTCCCGACTCCAGCCCCATCCTGGAGCGCCAGCAGACCTCACAGCCAAGCGTGAGCTTCAAAAACAGATGCCAGTTGTGGATGCCTTGAGATTTCTGCTCCAGCTCCCAGAAACATGAGGTGAGGGGTGCTGAAGCCAAGCAGAGGCATGCAGGAATTTTCCAAATGCGGCCTCAAATCCTGCACCTCCTTGCCTGCGAGATCGCTGCTCCCCTGCAGAGCCCCGAGACACCCGCGAGGCCACGATACCTCTGCTGAAGCAGACAGCAACTCATTTCGGGGATAAGAAAAGGTGACGGGCACTCCACATCAGTGTGGTCGCAGCAAATGCAAAGCGATAAAGCAATCCATCAGAGCTGAGGAGCACCAGCGTAAAGGACGACAGCCAAGAAAAGAACACTCCTGGGGAATTTCCTTACTCCTGAGGGCAGAGCCCTCCTCCCCCCAGCCCAATTGCTACCTCTCTTCCTTCTGTCCATGCTGAAACTCTGCTGCTGAGTTTTTCAGTTCCCTATTTATGAACCTGCTTCTCAATAATTAAATGATAAAGTCTCATTACTGCTTTCCTTGACTGCCTGACCCATAACATCAGCAAAAAAGAAATAAAAATCAATACAGACTCTCCAAAACACATGACCTCAAACTCTGCCAGCCCCCAGAGAAAATAAAATAAGTGCGAGAATCCAGTTCCAAATAAATAAATACATAAAATAAACAAACAAAGCAAAGCTTCCATAGCTTACGCCTGCTACCAGCACAGGCCTCTGACCTCCCTGGCTGGAGACAGCCCCCAGGGCGTCCCACCGCCACGGCACACTGCCTGCAGACCCCTCGGGGTGCTGGAGTTCAAACAGAAAATCTATTTTTAATGACTTTGGGGAGTGTAGTAGAGATGCCAACTAGTTCAATGTAATTAAAGCTATCTATCACTCAGTGAGCAGGAGCCCAAAGTTGATGAACTTTCCAATGAGATTTTATTCTTCCCTTCATTCATGAAAAAACACCACTTTGTGCTGCTGCAGGAGACATGAAAAAGTGTGGGAAGGAGCAAGGACGACTCATCAGTTCCAGCTGTTAACGTGTCAGGGTGACAGAGCTGGGGAAAATAAAGTCAAACTTTCTCAGAGGCTTGTAAAAAGTTTGACAGGCTCTTCTTCCCGCTGTTTCTCCTCCCTGTGTCTTCATGCAGAACTGTTCAACCATGACACTGCTTCTGCCAAGGGAAAAACCAGCGTGCAGGGCTGTGGAGCGCTTGTTGCAGGTCCAATCTGCCACAGGCTGCGTGAAAAGTCCTACCTGGAAGTGACTTATTCTTGACTCCAGCGGAGCTGGTGGAGGTCTCGGACACGCTACGACTGATGCCCGCAGTGAGCACGGGAGACCCAGCAGTGAGCGGGATGCAGCCAGGGCATTGCACGGGGCAGCAGTCAGGACACGGAGGAAGGTGGCAAAGGGGGAGCGTTTTAACTGAAAAGCCTTGAGGAGCATCCTCAAAGTGCTGCTGAGCCTCTGAAGGCAGGAATACCTGCTCCATCAGGGACTCAGCCATTAGTCCCTGCATCAGATGAAGGTATGCACCCAGGGAAGGAGCGGATGAGGGGGAGTTCTCCTGACAGGTACAGCAGCTACTGGAGGACCCGTCTCTCTTCTCCCACGCCGCTCAGCAGAGAAAGGATTATCAGAGCTACCAAAGGGCTGTCAGAACCAAATCAACGCCTGTAACTTTTGGCAGAAAAGCAGCGAGTGGGAGAGGACACAGAGACAATGTTTCCATGGCTACAAAGGGATTATTTAATTACAGTGCTGCAGATGCATGCGGAGAAAGCCCCTTAAACTCTGATCCAAGCAACCTCTTCAATGAGTTTGGCTTTACTGCTATAAGAACCTCATTAGCATCTTATGAGGACAACATGTGTTTGAGCAGAGGAGTCCGGCTGGCTTTCTTAGCAAGTAATCAGACCTTCTCCAAGCATACCTGTCTCCTTGACTCCCCGCTACCCTCCATGTACAGTGCTAGGCTCCTGAGGGAGGTGAGGAAAGTAAGTGCTGCCTCCTCTGGAAAGCAAGAAAGAGTGAAAAAACAGCAAATACCCCAAAATAAGACTCGATCAAGCTGTAAAATCATCCTCAAGCCAGAGTTTCCTCCATCCAACCCAGCAGCAGCCGGCAGGAGTCGGGCTTGGAGCAGACTCATGTTCTGGCACACAGGCTCCTGCAGACAAATGCTTTCCTGTGGTTTACCACAACTCGAGTTAGTCATTGCATCAGTATGAAATATCTGAGCGAGATTTGTTGGAATAACGAAGCGCCAGGCAGAGATCCCATCCCCGCTCCCAGGAGCAGCACAGCGTCATGTAAACCTGGAGGAGGAGAAATGGGTTTTCATCTCCAACACGGGCCGCCTGCGACCGTTCACCGAACGCTCGGTCTGTTCAATCTGGCAGCTCCTCCTCTGCCCTCGGCAGGCGACGGTGCCACTTGCTCGCTGCAGAGCGGACTCGTGCAGGAGGTGGTAGAGGGGCAGGGTACCAGCCGCCTGGCATGGGCACTGACCAGGTTGGGTGTCCCCGTCCCTCGCCCCCCCTCAGATCCCGGCTGTGCATCGCCTGCAGCCCTCGGGGCTGTGCACGGTGTTTGGGATCCTGCGCTTGCTGTTCACATGCCCATGCCATGCTCAGAGCTAGCCCCGAGCACACCAGGGCCAGCGTACGTGGGACAGCCACCGCTCCAAAGTGGCTTGGCAGTGTCAGCTCTCCCTTTTGTTTTGCACGGACCATCTGCCTCTGGAAAGCAAGGGGCAGGGGATGCGCGGCCGGGCTGCTGCCTCTATCAGCTACACGTGTCCGCTGCTACAGGAGAGCAGGCCAGCAGGAAAACCTTGTGCATGTGCAAGATTAGGAAGCGAATCTTTCGTCTCCAGCGTAGAAATAAAAACACTGGCTGAAGTATTTACACAGGTTTCTGGAACCAGCAAACGCAGCAAAATTTATGGATTGAATAATTATGTCAAACCCAACTGCAGAGGTGCAGCCACACGCTCGCTCCTGCCCAGCTCCCCCGCGGTGGCCGTGTCCCGCGCTGGTCCTGTCCCGCACGGTGCTGGCTGGGGAGCCCGGTGCCCCCCCACGCACACGGCGGGCACCGCAGCTGGGGAGTACGGGGTCCTTAGCAGAGCATCTGTCTCCTCTGGGACACTAAGCTGCTCTGTTCTCCCACAGAACTGACCCACAGAAACTCCACTTGACAAGAAAAGGGGGTAATGGGATAAATGTTTACACACATTAATAAGGAGGAATGAGATGCTAAAGGTCTCCACCACAAAAACCTGGTTATGCCGCAATACAACCACGTGTTTCCTCCCCTGGAAAACCACCACGCCTCAGGGGAGCTGCGTTTTTGTTCCTGACTGCAAAAAAAAAAAGTTCAAGTGAGTTTCTGGAAATCAGGCTCTTTCCAGGCATGCCGCACAGCGCTGCCACCAAGCAGCTCCGGCCGGGCGGGAGATCCTCCGCAGCAGCTCCCTGTGCTGCTGGCACCGGCCAGGGTGACAAAACCTTCCCGCTGCCTGTGGGAGGTCCCTCTAGGCTTGCTCCGGATTTCAGGGCGAGGGGGGGATGCGGCCGCGTGGCACATCCAAGCATCCCTGCCAGGGGACATCACCGCTGCCATCAGAAGTGGCTTCTTGAAGGGTTGGCACCGTCTTCTGACGCCGCTCAGCGAGACCACCCTGCCACGGCCACCCAGCCAATGAGCAGTGTCCTCTGCAGCACTGATTAGTCCAGGCCTCAGGGGAACTAATTAATAAGGATAAAAGGGGAGCAGCTTTCCAAAATTTCTAGGCTCAGGTGGGGATCAATCCAACACAGTAAACTTTTATCTCGCATCAGTTCACGGCCTCTGCGTTCAGTGCTTTGCCTTGCTGCCATGTAACTCGTAGTGCATTCCCTGCAGCCATTTAAAAGTTTTAACAGAAGCTCAGAAAATTAATTAAGGTGAATAATTATAAAATGCGCTCTTCTTTCCCTATCTGTTTTGCAAGGAAGTGGCAAAAATAGAATTCGGAATAATTTTGGAGTTATAACCGATGTAATTAGGTGTTCAACGAACACTTGCAATTGGGCTGCGCTTATTAAAATTACTGTTTTAGTCAGAACATTGCCAGAGAGTCATTAACAGCACAATGGTTCGATTCCCTGGGACTCTAATTAAGAGTTGGATGCCGTGCAGCGCAGGGGATGCCCGGCTCCGCTGCCCGCTCGGCACTACAGGTGATGCCCGGCAGCACCGCAGGGACCCTGCCAAGGCTTCGAGCTCGGACGGGGGACAGAGCCCCAGCACCAGGCGGTGGGAAGAGGTTGCTCTGCGACATGAAACGCCCCGATCGCAGCTCTGATTCCGCGCTTAACTTTTGTCTGCAGCGATCACGCCGGCCGGCACACGCAGGGGCATCTCAGGCATCACCGTTTCCTCCTCAGAGAGGATCTCAGTTCACTTTATAGAAATCCCTTTATTTCTTCTGTGCAATGCTCTGCTGTGCTTTAGGCAGAAAAAGGGCAGGTTTGCTTTAACTCTGTCCCTAGACCATGCAAGCTTGGACAGCAAACGGCTATGCCATCCATAGGGCTGAAGCTGGTGCGGTCGGGAGATGTCCAGCTGGGAATATCTGCAACATGAGCTACAGCAGGACAAATCTCCCCTCCTGCTGCCTGCAGCAAACAGCCATCCCTCCGGGCCCGTCTCCTGCGGGGTGTTTGCTCCCCGGGCAGCAGCACCGGTACAAGTGCCATGCTGGTGGGTACCAGCCGCACCGATGCAGCTTGCTCCACCTTGAAATCAAAGGCTGCGCTGCTCGGAGTTTGCCCCAGCACAGATGTTCTGGGGGGCTGACATTTCAGCGCGCGTCCCCGCAGCCCCCATCAGCACTGCCCGGGTGTTGGTGTTAAGGAGCACCCGCGATGTGATAACGACTGGAAGCCGGGATGCCTCGGAGGGAACGATAGCGTCCGTCTGGAAACACCGCAAGCATTTGTAAGCAACGGCCCTGCTCCAAGCAGCTTCTTATATTGGGTTTGAAATGATGGAGGCTTCAAAGCAGGTGTCAATGCACTCCCTGTGTCAGAGAAGGGAGCTCCATGCTCTGAAACGCAGACATCGAGATCTGTTATGAAAGACCTAAATCTCAGTGGTGTGTATCACAGGAAAGCTCAGTGCCTGCTGCTTGCAATTGCCTTCAGCCGTCTGTTTTTCCTCTCTCCCCATAAAAACCACATGCTAGACAGCAGAGGCCCCTTCCCCCAAGCTGCTAGCCTAGAACTCATGAATTCAGTTAAGTTGTTAAAAAGGATTGTGGCAGGCTAAGATAAAACAGAGGAGTTTAAAATGACAAACAGACTCCTAAATGGGATTAGAGTCTTAATGAAAACAGTAATGAATGAATGAGGCAACCAAATATTACCCATTAATATTAGACAGATAGATTAGATCCCTAGGCGCTGCATTTAAAAACGACATGAAATTACTTCAATTACTCTGCATTGATAAATAACAAGGCCATATTTACTGTTAAAACACATTTCCTCCACCCTCCCCCATGCTCGCTTTGGCTTCTGCTTCCCAAGAGGGAGAGCAGACCATCGAGAGGCTGAAAAAATGCACCAGGCTGGAAGCTTCCACCGCTCCCCTCCTTTCCGCAGGAGACCCAGGCTAGCCAGCATCCACCGCACACATATTCCAGGGCACCTGCTGCAGAGGACTAGTCCCATTAGTCTCAATTACTTCCATCAACGCCGCTATTTCAGCCTTTGCATTTCTGTGCAAGAGCCAAAGCAATCACTGCCGATTCCCTTAAAACCTGATGCTTGCAGCATCCTTCCTTCTCAGAAATTCACTCTACCTTTACTTGCTGGTGGATACAGCTGCTCAGCATCCTCCTTTCCACACGGGGAAAGTGAGATTAACCTGATCAGAGGCCTCTTCTAATGAAGAGATCATAGACGGATAATTCCTGGGTGCTTGGTGGCATTTACATGCTAATGATGAAAGACACTCTGGTAAAGGTAATGTCAACAAGAGTCCCTTGTCCTTGCATCCCAGCCTCCAGCCCAGCCATCTGTTCTCTGGGTTCAGGAAAGCCCTGGAGGCCAGGTTGCTGTTAGGAAAGCTGCAAAACATCCTTTCCAGCTCTGCCACCTTGGCTTGCAAACCTTCGTGCCTGGATGAAGTCTTCTCTACGTGACTAGAGACGCTTCTGGGTGGATGCTGTGCTCAGAGCTGGACGGCCAGCCTAGCTGATAGGATAAACAGAGCACGACTGTGAGCACACTGATGTTGGTGTGTCAAATCACTGACGCTTTGCTGCTATGGGACCCTAAATACCTTTGCAAAAAACCCTCATTCTGCCTCATAACATATCAGTAAACAAGAAAAACATAAAATATCTCATTTCAGAGATACAAGAGGAGCAGCCTGCAGAAAGAGCGCAGAGCGAATCACTAGCAGCATAGCAAGCCAGAGAACCTGAGCCCAAACTCCAGGTCCTTGCTGCAGTCATCAGAGACATCATCTAATGTTTTCTCAGGGAGAGGAGTGGAATAAGCCCCTGCTTCCCCTCAGCTGGGATGCAATCCCTTGGGGAAAGGCGGCACAGCCATCGAACAGGGCTCCTGGTTACTCCAGCTGAAATACTGCTGAGCGGGGAGGATTCATTAAGTGTGGGAATGAGGGGCAGGAGGGCTGAGGGGGTTGTGTGTACCACGCAGATATAAATTAACTTTCCAGGAAGGCAACAAAACCCAGCCTTTGTGCTTTCCCACCCCGAAATAAGGGGTAAAGCAGAAAAGTGAAGAGGGAGGAATGCACAGAGCTCTTCCCACAGCTCGGGGGATGGATGACCTTTCCAATACTATACCTGTATAAATCTTATTTAATGAAATAATAAAAAAAAAAGAATAAATGAAGGTTAAATCATTCCCTGCAGCAGATTTACATTGAAAACAAAGTCTGTTCAGACAGCGGTTGGTTTACACAACAGGCCTTTAACATTCCTTTCCTAACTACTAGGGCGACTCCTGACCAGCTAACCACAAGATGAGTGATAGGAGCCCTCAAAGCCAAAGGCAACTTGCCAAGACAGAGGCAAAAGGAACAGCGCTAGTCTGGGGTTTACTTTAAACACACAATTAGGGGTTTCGGTGGGTCACAGGTCACAACATGGTGGTTTTCACCCATCAAACCTTCCCCACAACATTCCCATCCTTTGGGACATGACTTCATTTCCAGTGCCACCACCAAGTCAGCACTTTAAACACCCACTTCCCCTCCCTTTGCACACCGCAGAGCAAACACCGCTGCCTGCGGCTTGGAAGTGCCCCTGGGAAACTGGGAAAACTAACCAAGGGCCTCCCATTATCTGAAATAAAAGCTGGAATGGCTTTTGTAGCCAGAGAAGGTTGGGCAAAGAGTTTAGCTTTCATCTTTACCTGCTTTTCCTTGGGCTGCTGTTTTGCTGCATGGGAGAAGTGGAATCAAAGAGCAGCTCTGGGGCTATGGCATTGCTTTGATGAAAGGCAGAGGTGATATAAGCTCAGAGCTTATACATAAACTTCGAAATTGCTGCATTAATGCTCCCAGTGCTGCAATGCTAAGTCACTTGTCCCTAGAAGCCATATCAGCTCCTGCTGTAAACAGTTACTTTGACATCAGCTTCTCACTGTCTGGATACAGCACTCAAAACTGTGGCATTTTGGGCAAATAATGCCATGAAACTATTTCTGCTCCATCAGAGCCTGAGGAACTTCTGCATATATTTCCATAAATATCACTGGCGTCAGTACAGCAATAGACCCAACAGACTGCGAGGGGGATCCTGCAGACTGCTGCTGAGTCTACCTACAGATTGACTCTAGGAGAAGCTATGAGGTTGAAAGGGCTTTGACTGAAACCACAAAGTAAACTGGCTTTCGTGAAAATTGGTAGCCCTCAGTTTCTAGGGAGGCTGGAAATGAGGGGAAGGTCCTCCCAGCTATGGAAACGTGCAACTCGTTGCCTGAGGAGGCTGAAAGTAGATGGCATTGAACAGCCTTGCAGAAGATCAGTTCATTAAGGTCAACTTGGGAATGCCAAAAATCTGTGAGGATGCACCAGGAGAAGGACTGGTGGGTATGACCTGCTTTCACTCTCCTGCCTCTGGCAGGGCGCGGGGCACAGGGAACCACCATGGTGGTTCTTATTGCCGTATGAGAGAGATGAGTCTACCAACGCTTTTAGACAAAATTCAGTCCCTAGCGTTGTGTTTTTCAGCCGCAAACCTTCCATGGGAGGCGAATCCCCACCGGTGTGTGGGGCAGCGGAGGTGGAAGGGGATCTTCCCTCCCCTCGGCTGCCTTCCTGCTGGCAGCCCGTACCAGAGCAGCTGCTCCAAGGGCATTTCTCTGCAGGGTAGCTGGCAAGGGACAGGGTTAATAGGCCCACTCCATGCGTGACCTCTCTTCCCTCTCTGTGAGAGCTTCTAATTACCAAGCTAAAGAAAGAGGGGCAGCCGTCGGCATCAGCCAGACCCCACCGCCCGCGTCTGCCCTCGCTGATCTGATCGATCGCAGCCTGCCGGCGAAGGGAAGGGCTTCACCCCGGGGTAGAGGCTGAGGTCTCTGGGAAAGGCAGCTTCTCCCATCCCACCCGCGCACGGAGTGAGCTAACCAAGGCCAAAGCCACCCTGGAAAAAACAGGAGCATCAGCAGGTCCCTTTTTCCAAAAAGGAGAGCAGTTTGGGAGGGCCATGAATAAATAATGCTGCTAATGAAAAGATGCCTGCGCAGCCCCGGCGCGGTGGAGGAAGCAGACCGATGACTCTATTTCTGATGCACCGGCAGCCTGACAATTGGCAAATGAACCTCTGCAGTTATATGTTTCCCCTCTTTATTCTTTTCTCATAAAACTGGCAGGAACAGGGGTAGGAAAGAGATGCTGGCGGCAGCTGTGTTCAGTATGAAAAATGAGCAGCATATGTATGGGAGGCAGCTGGAGCCCAGCGCTCGCTGCAGAGCGAGGGACCCCACGGCTCCCTCCCGCTCCCCTGCCACACTCGTTATTTCCCTCTCTCCAGTGGGGCCCCGTGCTTAACCCTTGCCTCCCTCCCTTGCTGCACGTACCGCGATGGAGCAAATCGCCCAAACCCACAGGGACCTGAGGCTGCACCTGACGGTCACCAACACCCGGCGCCCCCGAACGGCAGCGCGTTCCCTGCGGTTCTGGCGTGCCCAGGAGCTTTAAGAGAAGTCGTAGCCCTGCTAGAACGGGCGACACATGTACGCACAAAATAATAGACCACAGCTGCTCCCAGAAGCAGATGAAACATTATCCTCCGTTTACAGGTGAGGGACCAGCACTGGCGAGAGCAGCGAAATGGGGCACAGCACGAGGGCTGCAGCCCGGACCGAGCAGCACCGTGTGCCCATTCCCCAGGTCCCTCAACGAACCGCTGCCGCCCTTCCTCCAGAGCCTGCTCGGCACTTTCTAGGGGCACACAGACAAGCTCCGCGGCAACCTGCCCAAAAACGCTTGGGGCACGCTCTGTCAGGGCCAGCGACCCCATGCCGACCCGCTCCTGCCCACCACGGAGGCAGGGCTGGAGTTCCCTCTGCCGTACGGCTTCTCGCCACCCCTGCCCTGACAGCATCCCCCCTCAAGTGCCTGGCCACTTGCCACCCCTGGCACGCACGGGGACACAGAGGCCACGTTTTGTTTACCCTCCTTGCTCAGGAGAAAGCCCAGGGCTGCACGGGAGGACATGTCTCGCCACCCACCTTGAAAGGGACCCCACGTGGCCAACTGGCCACGGCACAGCAGGGTGGGCAACCCCGCATCTGCCCGCTCCGAACAGACTCGCAGGCTGTGCTCCGCCACAATGCGGGCTTTGTTCCCGGCTCTGGCACGTCCGAGGGTGTCAATGACACTGAAAAGCTTTGACTGGCCCTTTCTGTTTGTTTTCTTGGCACACGCGAGTATCATTTAAATAGCCCAACCTCAGCTCTGCCCTGCACCTCGCGTGTGACTGACATTATTATTCAACAGCAGCTTTGCCCAGAGAATGGGCTGAGCAGAAAACGACAGCTTCCAGCCCCTCCGGCTCCTACGATGCCCGCTTACCTCTCTGCCTGCTTTCCCAGGACAGCATCCCACTTCCCAGACTGGGCGTGTGGGAGCCTGGCTGGGAGGGCTGCGGGGCTCATCCCTCGGACGCCCACATCCCATGGGACGTTGCCTTTCCAAGAGGACGGTGAGCTCTGGGGCAGTGTCGGGGGAGATTCAGTACAGCCATCCCAGACCCTGCTCGGCTCTTCTCCGTAGCCGGTCAGGAAGGTCTGCTGCACTCTGCGAGGCAGGCACACGAGCAACCCTTGATTCCCCGTTTTGTGAACCATTTCAGGGTTCTTCAAATTGTTTAAATACTGCAGAAACCTAGGAGGAAAGTCACAAGCATGACCAGTTTGTGTAATTCTATAGAGACTTGAAAATCCAAAGCATCTGAATGCCCTAAGTAGCTTTAAAGGTCACAGAGTCATATCATTACCTTTTTCACGGCCTGACCGTGGTCCTACTATTCGTTTGCTCCAGGAACACTGCCGTAGTCTCCATGGCTTTTTACTAAGTATTGCTCTCTAACTACATTACGCTGTCCTTGCCAGTCAATTTTCTGCTACTCCATCACTTTCCCATTTGTATATCATTACATACGGCTGTCAAAAATAATTTAGGAACCTGACCACCAGTGTGAGAAATGAACCCTCCTAAGTATATCCCAAACTCTCTAATTCTGAAAGAAAATGAGCTTTAAGCCTTTTCCCCCAAAGAAGAAAAGCACTGTCCCATGGCAGTTGTAGCATGCCGGCCCCGTTATCGCACACAGGCACGCCGGCGAGGGGGGTGATTACCAAAAAGAACATCTCTGGAGACAAGGCGGCAAAGCGTCAGGGACCACATCAAAACAGAGGAAAACAAAGAGCTGTGGAAACACACAGTTTGCTCTATGTGATGTGATTCTAAGGTGGCGCGTTTGTTCCCACCAGCAGCCAGGTGCTGCCAGCACGGCAGGTACCCCTGCCGCCCCCCGCACACCCTCTGCCCGGACCACCGCCGGACCAGGCTGGGCTGGAGTTTAAGATATTGTTTGCACTGAAGGCTCAAGACAATACACGTGGATTATCCCAATTTACTACTCCGAACAAGGCATTTTACTTTTCCCGTAGGGCTGCACACAAAGCACCAGCCGCCCTGGGGACTGCCCCTGCCCACGTTCCGTTGCTGGTAACCTTGGGTGTCTCGCTTTACAGCCAGGTGCCAGACTTGCTCTCTCAAGGCTAGAGAGGAGCCCTGAAGCAATAGTTTAGACTCAAAGAGCAAATTTAGACAAACAGGAACATCACCGCTCCTCTGTCTTGATTCCCAGGCTGTGAAAGGCTAGAGAGGACTGCTCTGCCTCGCCGGGCAGCTGGGAAGGAGGAGGTGAGCTGCAGGCAGCGTGGGAGGGAGCCATGCACGCAGGGAAAGGGCGGAAAGCTCGAGGGATGCACCTCTGCCCAGATACACACCGAGCAAAGGACAGGGGCATGATAGCACAGAGTCGCGGAGGAAACCCCACGTAGCAAGGAGGAGGAGATGGGGTGATGGCAGAGAGTGAGGTTCAGGTCAGCCCTCATCTCCTGTAAAAGTCAAATCATTGGTTTTGGGTCCCACAGAAGAGCCGCACGCAACACCAGGCACAGCATCCAGCTCCTGGAAGCGGTCAGAGACTGAGCCTGGAGCACCAGCCCTGCACGGGCTGCAGGGCTGCTCAGCCTCGGAGCAAGCAGTCCGGCACGGATCCTTTTCCTTCCCTCTCTGAACACGGACACACACACACACACTTCTGGCAGTGCAGCACATGCCATTAATTAGCTGTTTCATCACAGGCCAGCATTAACACTATAGCTCTCCAAGATGCAGATCAAACCGCTGCGTCCTCGCCAAGTACAAAGGACACCCATTAGGCAGAAGCAGGCAGCTTCTCCTTTTGCAACAAGTTACAAGAAAATTTGTCATTATTATAATACATTTACTTTTGTATAGCACTCATCTCTTCCTCCTGTAACAGAAGGTGTCGCCAAGGACCTTAATGTCCATGACGAACACGAACAGACGGACACAGTCAGCATCGCTGCGGCTTCCATTCTTCGGAGGCTTTTCCACCATCACCGAGTCTCTCCCCTTCCCGTCACTCGAAAGACTCCCTGGTTGTTGGAGAAACCTGCCAACGGCAGGATAGAGACAGGCTGGTGCCTCCTGCCTGTATGTAGCAAACAGAGCGCCTGCAAACGCCCCGCGTGTCCCCGAGATGATCGGACTGAGCCGTGTCACCTAGCAGGGAGGAGGCTCCTTGAGTTATCACAGGCAGCTCTTGGCTTCCCACCCTTCCCACCACTGGCAGCTTTTCATGCCCCAAAAATGTGTGGGAGAGACTCACTCTCTGCCGTGCACTGGGAGCTGAGGAGGTGAGACGTCAGCGCTGTCAGCGCTGCAGCACAAATCGACCCCGGAGATTTCGTATGAAAACCCAGAGCTGTTCACATTAGTAGCTGCGATAAGGAGACATTCACGGTGGTTTTCACTGACAGCTGTGGTTGCTCTGATTTCTTCCAGCATCCTTGGAAGCCACGGGACAAATTTGCTGCTGGTGTAATACTTTAATTCATTTCAATAGATTTATGCTGAGACTAAATTTGGCCTTGCATATTTTACTCCCAAGCCTAGTAATCAGTAGTGGAATAATTTGCTATTGGCTGCTCTGATGTTTCCATCTTTTGTGCATATCGAAATGACAAAGACATCAGGCCCTCAAAGTCCAATTGAAGAATAATTGGAAATCCAAAATGGCACTAAATGTTATTTTCTAAATAAAATGCATTCAATTACAGAACATGAGGCTGTAAAGCATTAAAAAAGATTAGTTAGAGTAGGAAAGAAAAAAAGTATTCAAACCTTCAGAGACTTCATTATATGCACAGGATACCCTCTATTCTTTGGGACAGGCAGGAGATAAAGCGAATGCAAAACAATGCAAACACTTCCAGCAGCTCGTGCTGTCCCAGAAGGGCCTGGATGCTTCTGCACTGCTGGATTTCCATCTCAGCTGTTGCATATAGTCCCTACTGAGGGTTACATCTTTCCCCACTTCCATGACAGGCAGGCACAGCTGATTTTGCTTCCACAGCACCTTTTGTTACACAAACGAATTTCCCAGGTTGTTTTCAAACACAGAAAGTTTGTTTCATTAAAGCAAGCACGTATTTACCAAACACCGATGGTCTGAAACACTCCATCAACTCCTTTGGCAGTCCCTGCGCCTGCCCACAGCGAGGGAGTCCTACGGCAACAACCCTCGTGCTGCCCAAACGCCCGGGGTGCCGTGGTCTGCGCAGGGATGATCCCACCGGACTCGGCCGGAGCTTTGCTCTCAGCAGCAAAAGCCAACAGACACTCGGAGAACGTGCAGCAAACCCCGAGCAAGGTCTAGACCAGTTAGACATGGAGGGGGAAAAGCTTCCCTGTGTCTGAATGCATTAGGCAAAGCAGGGGAGAAAAAACAGATGAAACAAGAAAAAACTGAGAACAGAGCAATAAACACTCCTGCTTCAGTGTCTGCAGCGAGATGCTGTGCAGGAAGAGAAGGCATGGTACTAAAGGATGGGCTGGAACTGGAGGGATCAGAGATCTCTGCAGGTATGTGGATGGCAGCGGGCTCTGGATGTTGGGGTCTCCAAATTGCCCCCGTAACCTGCAGAGGAGGAACACGTCCGGGCACACATCCTGGAGCTAAAAGCCAGAGTCTGTGTTACGAGTTGTCTGCTACGTCTTTATATTAATAAAACCAATGATACAACAGATGCAGTCAAAACTTCAGCAAACACCATAATGGCCATCAAGCAAAGGAAGACAAAGACAATCGTATTTCACACAGTAGGAGCTGGTAAACCCATGCTTAGAGCAACAGAGTCGCAGCCAAACAAACATGACCCCAAGTGGGATCTATGGCTCTGGCAGGCACATTCTCAGCCTACACAAACAGGGAAAGATGAGATGCATTTATCTCGGATACTTCGTTTCAACAGCTTTCCTTAACAGCTCTGGCCTCTTGAATTAATACATACTGCCAAGCAAGCTGCAGAGCGGGCTCGCAGTGGGGGAGGTGTAATTATTTACATGTCTCTTCGCCGTTTCCATAGAAGGATTAAAGACCAGGTGAGATTTCTTTGCACACTACTTTTTATTATGTTTTTTTTTTAAGAGAAGATAATTGTCACTTGAAATCATTCAGGTGCAGATGCAACAAATTGCTGACCTGCGGCTGATCTCAAACGACGACGATGATATCTCGACTCCACCAATAAATACACACTCGCAATGGGGGAGAGGGGAGAACAGCCTACACATAACTGAAGATGGATTTATTCCAGCCTTTGCTATAAGGCTGAAGGCTGGGAAACCAAATCCCTCTCTCCCAGGGTTTCATTAGCTGGGAATGGCTTTCTAACGAGATTTACACAATCTAGCCTGGAGCCTACACATTTTGCTCTGCACCCAAAGACAGTAACAACAGGGAGCTAAGGAGATGCCTTCTTTTTCTCTGGTCACCCATAATTCAAGACTGTTACACTGCTGCCATCAATGTGATTACACAGAGTGCAAAAATAAAATAAAAACCTGCCTTTCTATAGCATTAAGTCTCCAATTTCAACTGACCCAAGCCAGGAAAATTTGTAGTTATGGGCACCACATTCAGTCCATTAGGAAAGGATAGGAAATTGCCAGCTGGGATCTAAATTGCATTCTCACCCCTCCCTCCACCGGCCAGCAGCCCAGCTGGGGCGAGTGGCACCGCTCCCGTCCCCCATCCCTGCGGACATCACAGAAGGGGACCGGGGGCTATTTCAGGGGGGTGTCTCTGCATGTGGGGTGGTGGCAGGTGGAACCGTGGTCCCAAGCCCCACTGCACCCCTGTGAGGACAGGGAGAGCCCTCAGCCAGCCAGCCCCTCATTGCACTTTGATGGATCAAGGTCCTTCGTCGGACGGCATGCAGTTTTTCTGGAATGGCGCATCCTCCTCTGCGGCAAACCCACAGCTAGACAAAGCCTAAACCCAGATGCTCCGAAGCCATGCTGCTGCCTTACAGGGATGCTTCTCCCACAAGTTCAACGCTTCCTCCAGCACCCTGCTTGGACGAGATGATAGGGACTGAGCTGGGTCCCAGGCCACCAGCCTGGACCATGCACACTGAAAGCAAAGACCTAAAATGGAAAAATCCAGCCTTTGACTAACAACTGGAGTTTGCACGCTCCTCTCCACAGTCACAGTAATGCTGCTTCTGGCACAGTTTCTCCAACAACGCTATTCTAGTGTGGTCAGCTCTTTTTGGACAGAAGGATTTTAAGCAAATTCTTTTTGTGGGCGGGACTGTCGGCTCGCTCACACAAAGACCCAGCCACACAAGGAGGAGTCATTTTTTAACACCCATCCTCCCCTCTGATTCCTCCCCAAATAAAAAAAAAAAACAACTTATCATCATGTTCTTGTGGAGATATTAATAGCACCCAAGACACTGACAGTTGCCTGCCTGTGAGTCACTTCTTAAAGGGATGGGGAAAAGCTTGCAACAACTGCGGCTTGTTAGGAGACAATGAAAATATCATTCATGAACAGTAGTGCTAAATACCATCCTTATTACGGCAGGTTCGATGGGAGATGCTCACGTGTGTAGTGCATGTCCAGCGCAGCTGGGTCTACCAGGGGCTGACTGCGTTACGCAGCCTTTGCCCAGACAACCACCAAGAGAAGAAGCTGGCAGCTGGGCAGGCAGCAAGCCTTTACCAAATTCTACCTTAAATGTCAGTTGACTTTGGCCATTTTGGTTTTGATTTCTATCACGGTAGTGCCCTGGAGTCCATAGCACTCTTCCATCCATCTCAGCTGCTAAGAGACCCGCAGTGCTTGGGTCTTGTTTCTGGGCCCCTCTACTACTCAAATTTTCTTATTTCTCCACTGCTGGTATGGGATTCCAAATGGGTCTTTAAATTCAATTATTTGAAAGCATCCCTGATGTTTTGACAACCTAATTTGGTCTCCTCCAGGTCTTTCAATACCACGTGCGGGAGAGCAGCAGGCACCATCCCGCCCACGTGATGCGCTCGCAACGCAAGTCGCTCCAGCTCTCTGAGCACTCAACTCAATTTCTATTTGAAAGGAAACATGAATGCTAATTAAACAGCCATAAGGGCACAGAGCAGATAAATATGTGTTGCAAGAGAAACGGGAGAGACACTCTCTGAAGTGAAGCCAGGGAGGGGAGGAGGCAATGTGTCATTGTTTTTGGTGGCACAACTTCAGAATAGCGCTCATCACTTAAAATACTCCTATAACCAAACCTGGTCTTATGCCAGCGTGCTGGACTTCCTCACTGCCTTAAAACCTTCCTCCTCCTCCACTGTGATATCCATGGCTGCCTTGACTTCAGTAATACCAATTTGAAACAATATTTTGCTCCATCTGAAGAAGGCCGGGTAAAGCAGTATTTACATGCCAACTTCCAGCACGCTCCAAAATGCCCGTGCCAACTCCTCTGCAACTGAGCAGCCCTCCGGGCTGCAGTCGGCAGACTGGAAGGATAACGATCATCTGAAGCGTAATCTTTTCCTGCCACTTCTTAGATTAAAAAAAACCCAACACCTCCAATTTTTGTCTAAGAAAGGAGAGCAGTCATGGAAGGAAGACTGGATTATAGAGAGCGGCGCTGCCGCTCTGTTCAGCCCTTTACAAACGCAGCAGAAATCTACTGGTTGAGCCCCTACTCAGCTTAGTTTTAAGCACAAAATACTCTACCCTGCTTTGTTTGCACAGACAAGGAGGAGCTGGAATTGGCGATGCCGCAGGTACTTGGGAAGGACAGAGCTACGGAGATGCTCTGTATAACATAGGCACTTCAAGACAGAAATGGCAAAATCCCACTTGAGCTTCGGTTTTTGCCATCAAAACCAGCAGTTTGGCCCTGCCAGAGTTCAAGGAGGTTCGGAGGAAAAAGTTCCCAGTCTGGGAAGAAGAAAAACCCAGACTCTATTAATATTCACAGGTGTAGCTTGGCACAAAATCTCATTTGAAACTCGAGGGCTGCCACGACCGATCAACCTATTGCTCAGTCAAGCCTGGAAACACGCCGCCGGCTACGGCCACTTCCAGCTGCTTTGCCGGGACGGGAACACGCTCCCCCAGGTCCCGAGTTGCCGGCCAGCTGCACGGCACCGTGGCCTCCACCGCACTGGCATCGCCTTCAAGGAACATCCCCCTTCGTGACAGGCACTTGGGGATTTACTGATGAAGGTTAAATGCTTTCAAAGTGATTTTGTGCACTGAAATCACCTGTTCATGAAGATTTATTTTTTTTAAAGGTACATTTCTAAGAGTCCCTATGACTAACTGCAGCTGGGAAGGTGATGCTCACATTGATGAAGACTTTGTAAACTATTTGTCACTGCGAACCATGACCAGTGCCTTCTCTTCCTATATCCACCTCGCTGTGACTATGGAGCACCGAAGTGAACAGCGATGAAATGAAGAATGGTCCTTTGTTATGGGACTAAGGATTTGGGAGGTTTCAGTTCAATCTCTTCCTCTGCCATAGATTTCCTATGTGACTTAGGATAGGTCACGTAGCATCTCTATGCTTCAATTCCTCATCTAAAAAATGATATTGCTGCTCCATCTCATAGGGCTTTGGGGAGGATAAATCTGTAAGCGGATAGCAAAATGTTCACAGGCTGGTGGTGGTTGCTGCAAAGAAGCCGGTGAAAATTAGGCAGCTGTGATAACTGAACAGGCAGGTAGGTGCAGAGGAAAAAGAAAGAGGGAAAACAACAATCTCCCTGTGCAATGAGCACGTTCTAAGCTTGATTACAATAAAAATGATTTCTTTCACACCCGCACACAAGCCTTCGGGACCCCGCTGTCGTTTCCCCTCGCACAGCCCCCTCCAGCTCTGCCGAACGCTGTGCTCCTCTCGGTCTGACCCCCAGCACACTTGGCAGGGGCCGGTGCTGAGCACAGCCCTGGGCACGGCTGGGGCTGGCACGCAGCCCCCCAGCCCCGCGGCGCAGAGAGGAGGCTGGAGTGTTTAGTCTGCCGGGCACATTCCTGCGTGCTGCTAAAATAAATAGAAGATTATTAATGGAGCTCCCTTTTCCTCACTAGCATGGGCCAGAAATACCAGAGTTATCAAGTGGCTCCCGAGGACGGGGCTGGAGGGACCCTTGGGGCTGGGGGGGGTCTTGCTTAGACAGCTCTGGCCAGGAGCTGCGCCGGGTTTGGTGCTCAGGATTTTCTTCTGGGATGCTGAACTTGCGCGCTCTCCAGAAATGTCCCAGGCTTCCCAGGGAAAGCCCTGTACCTTCCTCCATACCCGTGGTCTGGCACGCTCTAGAAAACCTCAACATTTTTGCCACAGCAAAGTTTTAATGGGGGAAATATCTTGCCAGGGAAGGAGGAGGGAAAACAAGAGCAAACCCCACAAACAGTTGTTTTTCTGCTTTGCAATCAGCCTTAACTTTTGTATTTAGTCCCAGCTTGCAACCCCATTACAGCCAGTTCCCCTGGGGCACATCCATCATTTTCAACCTATCTGGAATCTGCAGGAACTTTTTCCTCAATGTTTCTGAGCTTTTCAAATAGTCTGGTGGGAATTTGGTTTTAAAGCTGAATACTTGTTTGCATTAAAGCTGTGCCAGTGGGACTGGCCTAAGGGTCCTACTGGCTGAGTGCATTCAGAGGTTTGGGCTGGGACTTAGACTGCATTTTTTAGCCCTGCTCATTTCAAAATTATCACAGGAATCTGTGTTTGTATCTGTATTTCCCTCAACTGATCTGAAATGAAACAAAAAAAGAAACCAAAACCACTGAAAGCCAAAACCCAGTCCCTCTGATTCTGCAGCACTTTTCAGAACCTCAAGGGGGAAAATAGAAAATGGCAAGGGTTGCTCAGAGGTTAAGACTCAGGGTGGATCCAAACTCTCTTAAATCCTTCAGCCCTTGTGAGCCACAGAATTCAGTCTGAGGCTGATACCGAGGTTCAAGGAAGAGCCAGGAGCCAAGCCTGGAGAGAAGGCTGCTGGAGGGTGCTCTTAGCTGCTCCCCATCCCACTCAGAGCCACCAAAGGTGCCACGTTGTTCCGAGCCTTCCAGGCTTCGAGGTGCCCATGCAAAGTCCAGTTCCAAGGGCAGTGCTGCAGGAGACAACTTGCCGTCCTTCCTCGCAGAGTCCTCAGGTCTGAGCTCATAGGGGAAAGATTCAGCGGGACAAGTGCCTGCACATCGCCTGTGCTTACTTCCTGCAAACTTCATAATAATGAAGTGATACTCTACACCATATCCCTTTTTCCATTTCACCCTTCACTGGATCATTTTATGCATCTATTCCCATTGCTAATTCAAACTAATTAAAGTATAAAATAGAATAATTTGTGCAATTTCAGAGCTCCCCTCACCATATTGTGAGTTATGTTTCTTTTTTGTTAGCGCCCGGTGTGAACAATTCCCCTCCTCACCGGCTGAATAGCCGCCAAACTCATTTGCTGAGAAGACAAACTATTACAGCAGCATAGGAAGGGGGGAAGAAAAGAAGTTTAAAAAGCTCTAGTGGAGAGAAAGAGGAATCTGAGGTTTGCTTTTAAATTTCATAGCCGAGCATTGAGTGTGAAATTTCAGATTTATCCTTCAAGTAATTTTCTCTCTTGGGAATATAGTTCTCTCCCTCTCTCATTGCTCCTGTTAAGGACCGGAGACCTGTGTCTGTCTGTCCGTCCAAACATGCAAATCCTGCAGCAAACCCACAGCTCCGCAGCGTTCCCTGCATTGCTCAAACTCAGCCATGAACATCAGCATCATCCACAGAGATGCACCAGACACCTCAGCTTGCTTTCAAGATGGAGTAGGGGTGGTGGCATCAAATCTGGAGGGACGTTAAACCTTCCCGCAGCTATTGGGGATGTCAGCTGTGCCCTTACAAACACCCGATGCACTCGTGTGCTGAGGAGGAGGAGGTGTGGGGGTGTGTGTGTACGTGCACGTAAGGGAAGTTCTGGAAATATTTCAGGACTGCGGTTGCTTGCCTGAAAATTAAACAATAGGTCTGTGGAAGAGGAGGAATTGGAAAGGGAAGCAAATGCAGAAGCAAACACATGGGAACCCTGTGGCTGTGACTGGCAGGGGAAAAAATAGACTAATACAAAGAAAAAACAAAGCAAAACAAACAAACCCTGAAAGCAAACCTAGCAAGCACTTGAAAAAAACAACCATATTAGCAATGTCTAAAATAAAACTCATTTAGAAAAAACAAACCCACTGACGCCGATGGTGAATTTTTACGTGGGGGCATTTTTTACAACTTCTTCCAGGAAAGTTTATTTTTCAAGTATTCGTTACCTCAAAGACTTCTGTACTTAACTCCGCACCCTCGAATGCTTGAACTTTTTGTGTCTGTACATAAATCTCAGCAGGCTGCAGGGCTGGAGGAACGTACTGGAACCGGCCTGGACACCGACACATCAGCCCCACCATAGCCAGAGCTCTGCACGCGTGACAAATGGACTGCCAGCAGGGCAGGCAAATGAGGCAGCATGCTGTCCCACCTGGCTGGGCTGGGGTTTTTTTGGTCAATTGATGTTAATTAACACATCCTTCTTGTCAGGTAGATATTGTTAATGATCTCAGACAAGTTTTTAGCTGAATTTCTTAATTATTCCTAATTGACTACAGGGAGGAAAGTGGAAAAAACCTGCAGCAGCTCATGAATTTTAGGAAAGCGTAGCATGAGCAGGTGGTGGTGGAAGAGGACGGCACCGCGCTGGTGCAAACCTCCCCGTGGAGCACAGCCCTTCCTCAAGGACAGCAGCTCCGCTGCGGCAAGGACCGCGCTGCTCCGGGGGGATTCCCTCCCCATCCTGAGACCCCTCTTTCGTCCCCCTACTCTACTCCCTCTCTGCCCCAGCTTATGGCAACCTCACGCCTGTCTGGCAGCAGTTGTGGAAGAACACGAATTGGGCAAGTGTGTTTCTGCACCCCAACGTGCTGGAGCAGCGGGAGGTCCCGGCCAGGCTGGTGACACCGAGGGTCGTAGCCAGCCCCCACCAGGCAAGTCCTGCACGGGGCGACGAGTCCCGCTGCTCCCGCAGTTATCTGCACGGGCGCTGGTGCAGGATGGCTGGGAGGAGTAGTTCATGGGAGGCAAGATTTTGGACACCTCCGGTGGGATTCAGCTGAGCCATTTTCCCTGTCCCAGTGGTTCAAACTTTGCTAAGATTATGTCCCGCTAACTGGCTGTTCAACTAGCAGATAATGTAGTTAAAAATTTAATCAGTTCATTTTTTCCCTCTTGATGACTCCAGACCCTTTTATCCACATCTCTTGCATTTTTTATTTTGTTTCCTCAGTTCTTTTCAGGACACCATCAGTATTTACAGCCCCGCTACTCCAGAGTTGATGGACTTCCTTGTTTTTCTCAGCCCTCACTCCAATTCCAACCTCTTCTAAATCATCCGGGCAGCCCCCGCCTGCCTCCCTCTCAATCAGCATCCAGAAAGTTCAGTCCAAAGCAAAGTGGTTTTCACAGGACTTAGACGTCTCGGGGTTACAGGACAGGGAGCTGTGCAACAAATTATCCGCAGAGACTCCTGCAGATCTGCAGCTCCTGACACAGGGGCATTTGCAAAGCAAATATTTCAAAGCTAACAGAGCAGACGAAAAGACAGTTTCTTTACCTAAAGCCACAATGATGTATATGGAAGAGGGAGGGAGGAACTTCTCTCGGTGGAAAAGCAACAGGTCTGAGCGAGCCCTGGCAGCGCTGCCTGCTCCCTCTGCCCTCCGCCGAGCGAGGGGCCAGGACCGCCCGCCTGCGAGATGCTCGTAGCCGGGTCAATACTGGTCATACTGGTCAATGCCCCCCGGCGCTGACGCACGCACGGTAACGATGCCTAGAGCACTGCTCCTCACCGGTTAATAGATGAGGCTGGGATAAAACAGCTCCTTCCATCCAAATAACCTTCAGCCTCCCCAGCGCACCCCCGGCAGCGAGCGCTGGCCCCCTCCCAGCGCCCGGGGGCCATCGCTTACCGGCCACGGCTCTGCCTTCCCCGCTGCCGTGCCCTTCTCGCCACGGCGTGAGGGGAATTTTTAGGGGCTGGCATTAATCATCGCCGCCTCCCACCACGCGACGGGCGGGAGCGCGGCTCCGCTCGTAACGCTCCGCGTAAGGGTCTCCGAACTACATCAGCCGGGTATAAAAATGTCACACCGGCCACGAGAAATCGCTCAGGTGCTCTCGGGAGCGCTCGCTTAAAACCCACAAAAAGTCAGCCTGCACCCCCTAAGGCAAGGTTACCCTGCAGCGGGCACGGAGGCGCTCAGGATCGTGCACGGCTCAGGACCACGCACGCAGGCAGACCGACCGCGGGGCGTTTGGTACTCGCTAGAGGAGCAAAGGATTCTTCAGTACATCTCAGGCTACAGAGGTCCGTGGCCCTCTGAGCTCTGCCATGCTAATTGATGTTATCTGCATTTCACTGGGTGATTATGTGTTATTATTTCTACCACGGGAACGGTGAGGTTCCCAGTCAAGAGCAGGATGCTGCTCTGTTACCTACTGTATAAAACCAGAATGAAATCATCCCCCTGTGGCAGAATTAACCACTGAAATAACTACGGATGAGCTGAGAGCAGCAGTGTTTCTGAGGCAATGAAATGCGCAGGGATTTTGGAGGATGCTTATGGAACATGAATTTTGCATTTGCAACGTCCTGGCCAGGTATCTCATTAGGAAGGTGCTGCTTCACCCATCAGGGAGCAGACCCACATCGCGTGACCTCGGCACTTCATCAAACTATTTTACGTGATTAGCACAAACAAGCGATAGATCATTAGCTGAAAAAAAGTGGTGGAAAAGAAAGAAGGAAAAATATGTCTCAATGAGAGGAGGGGGAGTGCTTGCCCCGAGGTCTGGCTCCTCTGCCCGTGCCAGCACCCTGCACCCATCTCTGCCTCCTGCACCCTCTGCAGTCAGGGATACAGCTCTGCATTTGGGAAGGAGAGAGATCCGTCGGGCCACGTTTCCCTTCACTAGCGCAGGGATATTCCTTCCAACAAGCCCTGCAAGTATTTTGATCACGCTGTTTTAAATTCCGTGTTTATAGCCCTTGATTAGGTGGTGAAATCTTCTGGAGACAGCAATCCCTGCCCTGGTGCCTGCCATGCGTTTGATTGAGCCTCCGCTCGCTCCCAGTTTAAAAATAACAAAAATTTGTTCTTCTATCAAGAGCTGCAAAAATCTTTGGCCCCAATTTTGCTGATGCTTATATAATCTCCGTGCCGAAGTATGCCCACCATTTCTCACAGGTTTAGCTCGCGACTGCTGAAGGTGTACGTGGGAGCAAAGTGAAACCTGCTGCATGTGAAACCGGTGCTGCAACAGTTTGAACTTGCACAGAGAGCAGATACA
Organism: Buteo buteo; assembly: GCF_964188355.1. NCBI lineage: Eukaryota > Metazoa > Chordata > Aves > Accipitriformes > Accipitridae > Buteo > Buteo buteo. The sequence continues at coordinate 2,033,191 of NC_134193.1, read as the reverse complement.
GAGACTAAAAAGGGGTTGCAGCCTTGGAGTCATAAAATTCCTTTCGTCCTACAGGGCTTATTTAATTGAAATGCACTGAGCTTTCATACATTAAAAAAACCTACCGTCTCCCTGACGCACAGACAATTAATGCTTCAGGACTGAATTATAAAGCTGCTTTTTCTCAATATAAGCAGCACTTTTCCTGTAAGCCTCAGTCTTTCCCTCTGAAAGCCATCAGGGAAGATTTTCTGCACATGCAGGGGTTGTTGGTGTGGGCTCCATGACAGACTCACCACTAAAATGGGAAGATTTTAAATCTGGGGGCTTTGGTGGCCCCACGACATTCGTCACTGGGTTTGCCCTGCATTGCCATTAACCCCTCGCCTGCTGCTTGATTGCCGGGGGTCCCAGCCCTGGGTGCAGCTTCAAGTCTCTCCGTCGCAGCAGAGGTCAGCGAAGCAGGCGACAAGCCTGTCACGACAGCAAGGCTACCGATTCCACTTCAATATTTTATTTTGTGGAGTTTTTTTGCCTGACAGAAACTGCTAATGGAATTTGTCCGCCCATGAAAAACAAGAAGCAGCTCACGCTGGGCACCGGCTGAGAAGAGCCACGGTGCAAGTCCTCTCGCCACAGCTGTGCCGGTCCTTCCCAACGCCGACCCACCGGCAGCACCTATGGCTGTTTCGGTCGGAGGGTATGGCGTAACTCTGCCAACACCTGGCAGCCCCGGTGCTATTCCCGTCCTGGCACCCCACACAGCTCCGCTAATGCAACACGTCTCCGTCTCAGCAGCATCTAGCGCTATCCAAGCCTCGCTCAGCTTGTGGGCAGAAATGGCGTTTGCTTGCTAGAGCGGTGCTGAGAAATGAATTTCTGCTTTAAACAGTCAGGGTCAGAATCATTTCTCTTTTGCTGTAAGAGCTATTTGAAACCAGGTGCAGTGGGAAGAGAGCCTGTAAAAGCTCCTAATACACACTCTTAAATCATGTGGTTAAAGAACTCAAAATAAGTGGCTGGAAGCAAAGTTTCTTTATCCTTCTCTCCCCCGGACTGGGCTGTGCAACTGTTGCTTCTGTGCTTTGTGGGAGTGAAATCAAATGTCAAATATTCTGCTTTGGAAGAAGTTGGCAATGAAACATGAAAGGCTCATGGAGAGCTCAAAAGGACTGAGGATAAATTGGAGCGAGGCACAGACAGAGCTGGGACAGGAGCCAGGGAGAGTGGGGAAGGACTGTGCCTACAACCACAACTCCAGATTTTAGGATGAAGCGACTACTTTCCCTAATGCATTTCAGCATAAAGCTGATCCTCGCTGCTGCTAGCACAGAAGGAAGATGGGCTTCATACCGAAATGTTACATCTACTCTTTGTTGGGAAGCATCCACGCATCTCAGTTTATTCAGCATAATCACAGTCCAACACAGAGCATCACGTCTCATCTCGGGTCTATACCTAACACCACGGCCGCAAGAGCTCAAGACCTGCTCCTGATCAGTATTAGGGAGCACACGTTTCTTAGCTTAATTCCACAAAAAAAACCCCATTTTTTGAAAGATGTGTTTTGACATACGCATGTATCCTGTTTCTTTCTCAGCAGATATTTAAAATCACAGGCTCTGGACAATCCTCCCCCAGCATAGTTAACATGCAGCAGATCAACGTTAGGAACAGCTGCTCTCTATGTCATTTTACTGTGGCAGAATTTCATTTTGTTCCAGATTTCCAGACTTCAGTAGACATTTTTACTGTATATTTTCAGTACTTCTGAGGGCACTTCCCACCATTTACAGCCTCAGCCCTCTGAAGCTGGTGGACCTTTCTCCTTCTCTTGGTACTGACCCCTTTTCAATCAGCAGGCTCCTTTATATAGCACTCAGGAAAAAATATATTCTCCCCTCCACTTTGCTGAACTATCACATTGCCAGGATTAGGGCAGTGGGGTCACAGGAGCTGACGAAATCCATATGTAATGGCATGCCGGGACTTCTGGACCCAAAGCACGCGTCTCTACAAGGGCAAAAGGCAAATCGTACAGCGAGTCCTGCAAGTAATGGGGGATGGCGTCCCCCCGGTCCTGGAGTCTCCCCCAAGGCGAGTGCTTTGCCAGAGTCGTGGCTGGAAATGGAATTAACGTTCCAGGAATATTCTATTATTTGCTAATTCTCTTCACATCTTTTTGTTTCACAATTAAGCAAATTAGCACTTTGATGAATATTAAGATGCTCTCGCCTCATAAAAGATGAGTTGGAGGCATTCCCACTGGATTTTCCTCATAAGGAAAACAGTTCCTAAACTGTTTGAGATACACATTGGATTGTTTCCTCCCTGGCATGAGCAGCACATGGCTCCTGGAGACAATGACCACAACATTAACATTTTATAAAATAATTCAATTTCAAACTTTGCATAGATCCTCATTATTACCATCTAAACCAAGTCCAAGCGGGAATGGGATCCTAAATTTGTGACTGTTCATGGCAGTTTCTATCACTGAGTTGCTATAACAAGCATATAATGCCTTCTTTAACCACAGGAATTCATTCAGTTAAGTCTTTTAGCAGGGAAAAAGACTTTGCAGTCTTCTAAAGTATTTATTCCCTGGCTTTAAATAACTTCATAGCCAAGGTAAGAATTTGCCAATTCTTTTGTTGTGCTACAGATTAGTGAAACAGTTTTGCTGGCTTTGGGAGGAGCTGTAAGCTCCCTAGGGCAAGGCGAGCTGTTCCGATAGCTGCTCGCTCTCTACCTCCATCAGTAGATCTTTAAGCACTTCACACTGATACCTTTCCATAGCATCTCTCTCAGAGCAGGTGGGAGGGAGGACAGATATTTGTTTACCAGCAGATGTAGAAAGCTCTTAGTGACCAGAGGGTTAACTCAACACAGAACAATTTAATAGCATCCAGACATCTTCAGATGCAACCTTTCTCCTGTCTCCACCACCCACAAGGCACCAGCTCTATTAATCTGAATTACACAGTTGTGAGTAATAGCCGATAAAATGCTCAACAGAGTCAGTGAACCCTGAAGTCTGGCTTAATGGTGGGGACTTCATGTGTTTTCTTGTCTCAGAGAAGAACCAAAGGTCCCAGATTATTATTTACATTGTGCTGGCTCCCCTAAGCAACAGACTCCTTTGGACCGTCCGCCATAAATTCCCACCATAATCACTTTAGTTATGCTTTTTTGGTGCCGGGGTTGGCACCACCTCCAGGACGGCAGCAGAACTGGCACAGCAATGGCTGGCACAGCGCAGACTCCGTGTTAACGTTGCTTGCAGAGCACATAACCACACCACACTTGGTCCACCTCTGTGCACTAGCATCACTCACTTGCAACCACTTAAAATATACCAGTAAATAAATAAATAGATAAATAAAGCCATCATAAGGGATGCTTAGACAAAGCTATGCAAAACCACAGCCTGCCAGCCTTGCTGCAGGGAGTGAATTCGTAATGCTTGTGGCTCAGGATCTCATTATCTAGGCAGGGGTGGTTCAGAGCCCCAAACCACATTTCCTCCGCAGCAGCTCAGCTCAGTTTCCAATGCCTGCAGACAAGAATAAGTGGGCACAACTCTCTCCCCTGTGCACTGATGACAAACTCTGGCCAGAGGCAGATAAAAACGAGCTTCTACTGGCGCTCCACCTACCCGTACACCGATCCCAGCACCATGGGGCTCAACACACAACCTCAGCTCCATGTACTCCAGCAACACACTCCTTATGGAAGGAAGCCACAACCACGGAGGTACGGAAGCAGGTGCCTTACCTGTCGCTCCGACATGACGTACAGATACTTCTGATCGATGGAGAAGGCCATGTCTCGAAGGACTGGGCTCCCGTCCTTGAAAACTGTCACCATTTCATACTGAATTCCACCATGGGGAGGACCATCTGCTCGGATCTGGAAGAAGCACAAACAGATTACAGGTGATTTCATAGCAGCCAAATTTCAATTTTATTTTGGGGGTGGGGGGTGAGGGGAGGAGGACGAGGTAGGAGAAGGAATCTAATTCAAAATCTCAGCTCGCAACCTGGAGACAGAGCAAAGAGCCAGCAAGCAATGTGTGGGCACAGGAGTTAAAGCAAAGGTTCCTTCTCCACTGAAGCTGCTGCAATTTCCCCAATCCTCTTTGGATTGGGGAAATAACAAGAAAGTTTTGCGGTCGCAAGGGGAGCACACAGACTGCCAGTGTGCTGTGACTGACCACAGGCATTCAAGAGTAACCAAGATTGTAAACTTTTTAGATTCTCTCTAAAATTAGCCTGAAAGACCACAAGACTCCACAGGCAGCACAACAAGACCAAGATACAGCAGATTTTTTTCTTCTCCAGACACATAAAGAATGAGACTTAGACAATCTCCATCACCTCTTCTTGCCACAGAAGCCTCCTACAATACCATCTCTGCCTAAAAATTTGGAGATGCTGCTGCCATCCCATTACTTTCAAATTTGCTGGATTCAGCAAGGTGAAACCAGTCCAGCCCGTGCTGCTGAGCGAGCAGAGAACTAACATGGCAGCCACACAGCCTGTTCAGTTTGACGGCCTCCCAGCATCCATCCACCCCACCAAATGACAACTCGCTGCTCCTGCAGGAAAACCTGCCCAAGCGGTGACAAATCCCATCCCTGCCAGGAGCGGCTGCTGTTGAGGATATGCCATCTCTTCCAAAAGTTAATAATTTATGGCCTTGGGGGCTGTGCAAGGGGAAGGGAGGAGGATAAACAAACAATTTACATTGTCTTTCCTACCAGGATTTGCATATTTGGATAGCCATTTGATTGCAACATGGTGTCTACATAGCTGAAAACACTGGCAGCCGTCAGGCAGGGAGATGAGAGCAGTCAGGCGAGCCAAGGGCTCAGTGGAGCCGCTGCCGGCCCCGTGGCTCGCAGCGACAGCGATGCTCTTGGACGGGGCCAGGAACGCGTTCTGCACGCGGGGTGTTGCGCTGCACGTGCACGCTGCCCGGCGAGGAGAGGGACGCACGGGGGACTGCCCGTCCCTGGAAAAACCTCTTATCGCAAAGATGCCATCTGCTGCAGCCTCATGCCGAGCTGTCTTGCCGCATCCCGTTTTGCTGCTCGATTACTCCCTGCCTGGCTGCGGTATGGAGGAAAGAGGCACGAAGAACCGGCTTTGGAGAAGTCTAAGCCTTCAGAAGAGGCAGGATGGAGCAGCAGAGAGGGACATCTATTTTTTCTGGTTCACGCCCCCAGGAGGTAAGAGAGCAGGTTGTTAAGCATCTTAAGATTTATCTGAGAAATGTACCACCCCAGCTGGAAATACAAGGATATCTTCACACTCCTAGAAGAGAGATGCTCCCCTGCACCCTCCTCCAAATAAATCCTCTTCTTGGAAAGAGCCCTGATGCCTCCTGCCATGTAAAGACATGCTGGGTATACAAACACATGTATTTTCTGGATTTCTCTCTTTTCTCCTTACCTTCTGAGTTTTTAGCGATATAAAAGAACATCAGGTGTGAATCTGAGTGGTCTGGGCTAACACCCATAGCCAGATGCAGGGAGCCTCTGGCAGGATTAAGCAGGCAGCCCAAGCCTGGCTCAAAAGCCCTGAACTTTCAGAAAGGAAAATCCAAAACAAGGCAGAAAGCCAAATCCTGCTTTAGTTGCACCTGTGCAAACTAGGATACTTCACTGCCTTTGTGAAATACTGAGAACTAGAGGCAGGCTGAGACCAGTATGAGACCAGTGGCTTGCTGGGTGTTGCAAACCCGAGCGACCCGCTCCGGAGCCGCTGCCCATGCATGCACCACTGCCATCTCCCACACCGGTCTGCGCCACGGACAGAGGGACAAGCTGCAAAATCACCTGAGGAATAAATGGCAGGGACACCGGGCTGTCAGGGACACACAGCCGCTTCCATGCAAACACCTGATTAATGGCCAAACGGGAATGGAAACGCCGGACATGAAGGATCAGCAGCCTTTGTGAAAAACAACTGTTTTTCAGAGTTCCCTTGGGGCACCGGCAGCTCGTTAAATTGAGCTTCTTTCTAGTAATGAGGTCAGACAGGGCTAATAAAGAGAGATACCACTGGACCAGCCTTGTGCAGGCCAATTCCAACCGGGAATTGCGGCTCTGGGCTGGAGACAGCACCATGTGCGTGACGGCTCCTCCAGCCTGGACAAGTGCTTGGAGCTGTGCCTGGCACGGCTGTCTTGGGACACAGCTGGAGCCCTGCACAGGGTGCTGGGTCCTGCCTGCACCCTCCTGCCTCCCTCGTAAGGAGCAGCCTGGGGTGTCTCACCGAGCCTGTCAAGGTGAGATGGCTCCACGCTGCTCAGAGACGGCAGGACAGGAGAGCAGAGCCCGCCGCTCTCCCGTCCCACACGCTGCGGTGTGTGTTGTACCCACCCGGGTACCCCCGAGCACAGTGCCCGAGATGCACCCACCGACACCAGGATGCTCTACTACATCTCTTCCTGAGGGTTTGGTTTCCATGACAACAAATGATGATGTCAGAGAAAAATGATGATTCCTGCGAACGTGGAAGAAGAAAGGTATCATCTCCACAGCAGGAAGCTTCTTGTTGATGTTTGGAGAGAGAAATAATTCCTCTGCCTAACTTATGGGTGCCCTTCCAGTGCCAAACAGCTACCGACCCATCGCTAGGACAGCGGCGTGGTACCAACCCCACCAGTCTGGGATCATCCCTGAGCCCAGGCTCCAGGCACAGCGATGCAGGAGAGGGGAGGAGCGGAACGGGGCTGGGCTGCTGCTGGTGGTCGTGTTTCTTTACGTCCCCCTAACTCTGCTGGGTTTTTTCCTCTCACAACACGATGATGGGCATGGGAAGGGTTTAGGAGAAAGACGCAGAGAGAAGCGGTGCAGGTCGGAATGGGGGGGAGTGCAGTGAAACAGGGAGCAGGTGGGTATGGGGAGAAGCACGCTGGTGCAATGGAAACCAGAGGTGTCCGGGGTCAGAGATGTGTTCGGCCACCTGAGAAACAGCGGAGAGCAGGAGGACAGATCGGAGAAGTTGTTCGGGACAGATACATCGCTTTCCTCAATCGCTCTTGATGAATGTTTATAAATATGGCTTGAAAAGTGCCTAACAACATAATCTGCAATTCCAAATACCATCCCTGGCTCGGAGGACGCCAGGCCAGCGAAATGCCCCACATGAGGGAGCAGAATGCTGCTCAGTTCAGGGAGCTGCAGCCCTTCAAAGGCACTGGGCAGATTTATGTGTCTAATGTCCCCACAATACAGACTGCAGGCATAAGTTCCGCATTATCTTAAGAGATTAGCAAAATACCATGTTCTGTCCCGTATATGTTGCAGTGTAGCACCTGTGTATGACCCATTCAGGGATCTAACATGACGTGAAGCTTCAACATACCTATTGCACTAAAGTTTCTCTTGGGTATTTTGCCCAGCCTATGCCAGAGCTAAGGTACATCTGGATTCCCTTCCAGTTCCTCACAGCAGGCTCCCATTAGAAGACATTGAATCTCTTTGTAGGAACTTTCCATGATTAAATTACCTGTCTGTTTTCATTATGAGTGTTTCAATGAGGCTGACTCATGACGAAACACCTGGTGCCAGAAAAAACAGCTGAATAAGTCTATGCATGAAGGGACTGATTCCCCATCCCACATCCCAGATGCAAGGCCACCCGTTAACTCTTCAAGAACTGCAGCTTCTCCCCACGTATGCAGGTGCCCGATGGGAGGTGGGTCCCAAAGCACCCCACTGCTGGCTGCCCCGCTCTGCCCGAAATGGCCAGTGGAGGCACGGGATGGGCTCCTGAAATGATGCCCTGGGTCAGGAGGCACAAGGCAGTGGCTGAACATGCTTATCTTTGTACACAATGGTAGCAAAGTGAAAAGCCCAGTCAACCCTGGAGCTTTCAGACTGCTCCTTCCACGCTAGGATTTCTAGCCCTTCAGGGTGAATACTATCAAATAACATTGCATTTGTGTAAAATGGACGTTTCGAGTGGAACTGTATCAGCTCTGGGAATGCGCACTGGAGCGTTACTGCATCTACTGCCTGAAATAGAAACCAAAGACAACAAGGAGCAGCCTTCACTGCCAAGGTGCATCTTTGCAGAATTGCCACTTTTTTGCCATTTATGTCTGCACATCTCAGCTCTTGGGCATTTCCCATTAAAGCTTCCCATAAAGCTCTAGGATGGATTTCTTGCTTCAGTACTGGAAATTTAGCAGAAAGACTGTTACTGGCAGCAGGTTTCTGAATCAGGCTGGAGAGCAGTATAGTTTAAATAGCCTTTCCCTACCTCTTTCTGTCCATGGTTCTGTGGGGTCTTCCCTACCAAGACCTGGTACTAAAAGAAGTTTCCACAAGCAAGAGACTCAGCAATGCATAAGCTCCCCAAAGACAGGACAAGATAAATAAATAACAGTCCAGGTTTTCTGTGTGCGCTTCCGCCAAATAGTCTTTGCAGAAAGGATTTACTTTTACTAATCCAATTTAATTAAACTGAGCTATTCTACATTCACACCAGACTAAAAAGGAGGTGATATGCACATGATGACCTGCCACTTTTGCTGTCCCCCTCATGAACACCCTTTCTCACAGTATCACTTTACAGGGTTACCCATGCTGGCATCTGCCTCCGGCAGCCAGAGAGAAAAAAGCATGGCAATCTTTAGGAGGGGAGAATCCAGAACAGAATTTGCAAATCTCTATACAAGAAGTTTCCAAGAGCCCTTCAGCCCCTACATGAAATTCTCCCTTAGACTCCCCCAGAGCATTGCTAACATCAGCTACCTCTTGGTGCTCTAGGAGCTCGGTCGGACCCATTTGCAGGTCATTAATAAATGACAGGGAAGCTGAGTGGTTTGCTGAGGATCGTACAGCCAGTCCATAGCAGACCTAGGATCTGAATCTACTACTGCAGCTGCATGGGCCCCTGTCTGAACCACTGGATAGCATCCCTCCCCACGTCTCCACATGCAGGAGGAGAAACCCAGCCCTGAAGAACTGGCTTTCCCTGCACACGCCTTCTGCAGGCAGGAACACCATGAGTGTGATTTAGCTCACTGCTCTCCACGTGGGAAGTCTCCCTCCTGAAATTAAAGTGAAATAGTAATCCCATTAAGTATCTTTCCTTTAAATCATAGATATGTCCGTGGGTAAGTTAACGACAACCCCTTACATGCACATTCAATTCAAATCAGCATATCCAATTAACTTCATTACCTGGAGGCTCCTTCATATCCCAGTCTCCTCCTCTCCTGTCACATTTTCTTTATGCATTTTTCCCAAATTAGGATAGAATACAGCTGTCATGGTGGGCATCACCTTTATTTTTACCCCAGAGACAGCATGGGGAAGCCTCGATAGATGGGTCCACTCCAGATAGTCATGATGCTGTCAGGCTGAGTGGCTTGTAGAAAAACAGCTCCTCAAGACCAAATGATATGGTCTCTGAGGGAGGAGAAAATCCATCCTTTCCAGAATTACACTGTCTGACTAAACATTAAATACACTCACTAATCCCCACTGGGGTTGCCCTTACGAAACTCTACAGGATCAGCTGGGGAGAAAAAACAGTTTGGTAAAATGCTCGTTGCAGTGAGCCCTGCTAGCCCACGGGCATTGGAGCTGCTTTGCAACCAAGAGGGCTTTTTCCTCAAGCGTTGCCTACCAGTACTGTGACTGTTCCTTAAACTTCGCAGACATAGATCTTTCTTTTATAAAGTGCCAGAGAGGGGCCGAGAGCAGGGCGGCTGCAGCCATCAGAGCGATGGGCAGCAGATCTGGCTGGGAAGGGAAAGAACCGGTGGGACCAGCGACAAGCAGCCTGGTGGCATCATATCAGCATCTCATCTCACGCTGCCCCTGGACACTGCTTGAAGACTCAATTTCAAGAGGCAATATCGAGCAGTGGGTAAGTCGCTGGCACTTTGGTGCAAGCACCCAAACTCTCCCCACAGCTCCCCCCCTCCCCTCCAGCGAGGGCCGCACAGGCAATGCTGCTCTGCAAAGTCCTGGTGTTCACATTTACTCTTCCTTTTGAACTTCAGAGACACGAAAGCCCCACCAAGCAAACCCAGCCTCACACCCCAACTTCTCCCTCCTGCTGCCAGGCACAATACGGACAAAGCATCGAGGCAGCTCAAAGTCAAGACCGCCTTCTCCGCTCATGTTTTCTGAGTTCTAATCCACTTTTTTGGAGACATTTTCCTCCTCCATCCCCTCCCTGAACTCAGGGGAAGCTCCAGGTGCAAGGAGACAGACCTCCTCTCTCCCTGTCTTGCTCGGATCTTGCCTCTCCCAATAGATTAAATTGCTGGTACCCTCCACTCAGACGATCCCTCGTTTCCAGGATCTGCAAACACCTCCTGCTTGTGTGGCTGCATGCCCGAGGTTATACCTTCAAAAGGGGACAGGGAGAGGGAAGAAGGTGCCATGCTGTGCCGCAGGTCTGGGGAGCAGGAGGTAACGCGGGGTTGGCAGCCGTACAGCCACGCACAGTGCGGGGGGAGGCGGGCTGGGTTCAAGCTCGAGTTTATTCTGATCAGGCTTCATGACCCGAAGTATTTATAGATCTGAAGTTTCTGCGAATTCAATACTCATGTCAAAAATGTCTCTGTGTATGTGTCTTTCACACCCACATGTGTTTCCCATCTCTTCTGCTTGGGAAATGTTAGCTAAGTGTTCAAAGTCACAATCTGGGAATCTGCAGCTCCCCAGAGGAACCACGAGTCAGAGGAACCACTGGGCTAATTGGGGAAGAGCACAGAGAAACCCCCCGGGGTCCCAGGCGGCTCCGCAGGGAGGGGGAGCTTGTAGTCTGCAGCACTGGCACCCACATATGCTGCTAAGCACAAAAATGCCGACCCAGCAAACAAACAAACCAACCCAAATTAACTCTCACTTCCCGCATCTCCAGCGCTAAGGCTGGAAAATTCTTCCTACGAGCAAGGCTTTCTTCCTAGCCCTGTGAGACAAGAAGGCTGCAAGTCTGCCAGAATCAGCACATGCAACTAAAGCGAAAAGACCTGAACACTTCCAATCTTACCATTTCAAAGAGTTTGAACCCATCTACAGGGAAGGCAAGATAGGTTTAAAAAAAATAAACAAATTGAAAACCACCCTTTCTTCTGTGCTAAACTTCAAGCCACAGTCAACAGGCTATTATACCAAAGGTTTCAGCTGTTTCAGCAACCCCACGTGTCTGCTGGCTAAGGGCAACTGTTTGCGATACCAAAGTTCAAGGTGCTGCTTTGGGAGCACACCTAGGAGGCTGGGCACCGGGATCTGCTGCACGGAGAAGAGCTTCCGTGAACGCAGTCCTTCCCATTCACGGGTGGAAAGAGGAGCTTAGGAGAGGGATCCCTTGCTGCCTCTCTGCTGGCTTCTGGAGGTGAAAGAAGCCAATTCCTGTGCTGAAGCTGCAGCTCAGACATCCTAACAGATAGCAGTACAAAACCTTAAGAGAAGATTGCCGCTGAAGCTGTTCTCTCTCTCTCTTCTAAGCCTTTATTTCCTTCTTCCATCCTTCTGCTCCCTCCACCCTTCTGCTCCATCCACTCTTTTGGAAAGCTGATCCTCCAAACAGGGAGGATGGTACAGAGGCACCATGCAGAGACTAATCAGCAGCCCCCATGTCTTTAATTTATTACTGCATGAGAGGCTCGTTTAGAACAAAGCTGCCAGTTTGGAAGATCATTCCTTTAAAAGACTTTTTATTTGAAAAGCTGTCAGCTCACACCTTGTCACAGCTCTACTTTCAGCAGCAGAACTTTAATAATGTGCCACCTCATGCAAATGAGCTGCTAATTAATTAAGTAGTATTCTTCCTGGGATGGATTCATTGGAATCAAATCTGGGTAGGCTGGCTGGCTAGGTCATATTGCTTTGGACGGTGCTTTAAATCAGCAGCATTGCCTTTTCCTTGAGTCCCGGTACTCGGGTGGATTCCCATCAGGAGGGATGCTCTTTCCTGTCCCTGTGCCCTTGGGAAGGCTCAGCAAGCCCCAGCGGATCCATGCACAGCCACGCTGCAACCCGACCAGTTGCACAACACAGACCAGACCCAGCTTAGCTAAGAACAGTAGTGAGATGAAAAAAACGATTGAATGAAGTCCCCAAAAGATTGCCTTCTCTCCTGTTCAGGAAAGCCAGTGTAGAAGAGGGCCCAATTCAAAAGCAGGAGGTAGAGACTATTAACTCGGAGGGCTCCAGGGATCAAGCTGCCAGGCAGGGAACACTGCAAAGGAGTAGCGCTCTTTTTCTGGAGCACTTGTTGCAAAGATACAATTGCTGGGGGTTCGGGGCTATCAGCCTTGCACCTTCCACCAGCATCAAAGTACAACCCATTAAAGGTGGAATCACTCGAGAGCATCCTGTGGATTTACTCCCCGGAAGGAGGACGGCTCCGGGCATGTCTGCAGCATGGTACAAAACCTATTCACTTCTAATTTGTCCCCTAATAAAGAGCCACAATGTGCAATGACTTCCCTTTCCTTTTGTTCAGCAATAAGCACCCTTCTCCCTTTACATTCCCGTATTATTTTTAAAGAGATGGCTCAGTGCTTCTCTGGGAAATGGGAATCATTAAGTTAGCAGCACTTTGCCGCTTGCAGGCTTTACATTTTGGCACTGAGCAAGGAAATCATCAAAGAGACTAAGTATTGGCCTCCAAGAGAAAGGAACGAGGTAGGTGTTGCTATATCACAAGGCACTGCACGCTAACCTTTCTGCAATGTGCTCCTTCAGCCTCTGCCATTCTTTCCCTGACTTACCCCTGCTTCTCCCGCTTTGTGCAGCTTTAATCCGGCTCCTTCCCTTACAGCTGGGAAGTAAATGAAAGTACAGGCATGCAAAGAGGAGGACAGCTCCAGGAACAGGCAGAGGTTTTTTTTTCCTAATGCATCCTTTTCTACGTGGCACTAGCAGTCTTCCGCAGGGACACACAGCCGGGTTAGGTGGGAGCCCTGGTTGTGCAGAGAAGGACAGGCTGACCCCACTCTGCCCTTCAGCCCCTACAAATACCTGGGTCATACCTTGGCTTTTCCTCCTCTTTGGTCTGCGCCCATAGCTGGGCTCAGCGTTAGCAGGCGCCCGAAGGGACTCACGAGCAAGGACAGAAGAGAGGTACGCCTCGTCGTTTGCTGCCTGCAGGACACAATTAGTGATGGAGGGAGTCGCGAGTAGCATTTTGGGGGGGAGCAGTAGCCATAGCGAAGGAAAACGGGACACAGTGCTAAGCCTGTCTTCTGTGACCAACAGAAAACATGAGAGGAAGCACAGAGCTGGTATTATTTAGGGCGACGGAGGTACTGGGTATCTGCTCAGAATTGCTTGTCACATACCATTTGCAGCTCTTCACCAAAGTCCCCAAAATAGCACTGTATCTGTGTTATCTATCCACACCTCACCTGTGCCCTTCCAGCTGAATAATCCTCCACAGCTCGGTGTCAAGCTCTCTCCCTGCGATCATCCTCCTACAGCAGTACATTTCACAGCTGAAGGGATTGGTCTTGCTTAGTTTGGTTTGTTGACCTTGAGTGGCCATGTAAAATGGAATAAAAAGCCACTTAGACAAGATTGTCTAACGTGCAGTTTGCTCTAAACGAGCAGCAGTGAGTCGCGATTCTCCCCAAGGAGGAAAAAACTAAACGACTGTCAAAAATTGTCACATGAAAACCCTGTTTCTCCCAAGTCATGGTTTCCAGCTGATCAGGTGGGAACCAGAAAGTTTCCTCAGGAAATATTATGCTCTTTCCTTTTCAAAAACATCACGTAAGTAATATGCTTCAAATGACTTAGACTTCATGCCCAACAGCTCCCGGGAATGCTGCAACACAAGCCAGACTGTGAGCCGCTAAAAGCCAAAACCCAGAAGGAAATAAAAGAATCTAAATTTTGTTATCTTTTGGTTTTACAAACTTGTGGAGAAATCCTGCCTGGTAGTTTTGCAGTGCTTTAGGTCAGACGGGAGCATCAGGTGAACGAGGAAGCTGTGCATATTTTTGGTTTCACTTGTGCATGCAGAACCAGTCATGTGTTACTGATCAGATCTAACCTTGCTCGGGCAGAGGATGTGAGAAAATTACAGAGCACACAGCTTAGCTTAAATCCCAGGAAATGAGGCTCTTCAACAACTCCTGCTGCTCTATCCCAGGCATTGGCCAGCTGCAGGGAACATCACACACCTTTGGGTTACAGCCCCTGCAGATGCGCAGCGGGCGGGCAGAGGTGCGGATAGGAAATGGGTATTTTCCAGGTAAGAAACGGGCCAGAGCACAAAGGAGTCAAAAGCTCTCACCAGCCAGTGGCTGACCCCGCTGTTTGTACAGAGCCTGAATTTTACTAAAGCAACAGCCTTGCAAGCGAGGTCACTTCAGGACGGGCAGAGCCACAGCCAAACTGGCACTGCCCCACGGCTCCCGGGGGTGGCCGTGCCGACAGAGCTGCCGGCTCTCTCCCCTTCCCTGTGCACTGCGGCAGCTTGGCCGATTGGAGTTTAGCTCCCTACCGGGGGATACAGGCTTCAGTCCGGGTCTTGTTCGTCACCGGGCGTACGGGAGCTGGACCAAGTGTGGTTTCATCGGGGAAGGCAAGAGGCAGAACCAAGACGCATGATGAACAGCCGGGCTGGCGCCCTGCTCAAGGACATTTGCTTATACAGGGCCCTGTATTGGAACCATTAAAGCCTCCTGATAGGACTCAGACAAGTACAAATCCATGGGAGCTGAAGCTCTCCTTATGCTTTCCTATCTGCTCATTCACACTCAGATCTCCCGGTCACCAGCAGACGGAGGCTTGAGGTAGCTCACGTTCCCTGCATGCGTGGCACATGCTGAGGAAGACCACTTTTGCCCCTGTGAGCTGCTTCCCAAATGCTATTCTGGGGCAGATCAACGATTTAAAAAAAAAAAACCAACTCTTCCATCCCTGCACTGTAACTCACTAAGCATTCGGCATATGCCCTTTCCAGCATCTCAGAGTTAATCAGCAGATAAGCAGATGAACTGGCTCTGAATAATCTGTATATGGAACACATGTAATGCTGCTGAACACTGCCTTGAACACAGCAGGGAGGTTGCTGGGCTCAACACACACGTCTGTCCCCGTCTGTCCCCGTCTCAGGAGAGTTGGTGCAGCTACTGGGCACACATCGCAGACCTGGGACTGCATAAAACACCCTGCTGTGCACCAGGCTAGAGAGGAAGAAAAGGAAGAAGCTGATGGATGGATCAACTCTCTGGTCCTCAAATGTCCAAATTCAGAGTTAAAGTTCAAATTCAGCTGGGGAAGGAGAGGAACCTGAAGGAGCTTGGTGCTCCATCTGTAATCTGTGAAGCAGTTGGGATGGTGCTGGAATCAATACTCAGGAACTGTGTTTAACACTTGCAGCACTTTGCAGCTCCAAACCATGCTGCGAGCGTGCAGTAACGCAGCGCTGCAGGGCAGCAGCGAGCCGCAGCCCCCCCGGAGCAAAGCCCCATCCCAGTTCTGGCAGCAGCACCCAGGGACAGGTGGGCAAGGAGCTCTGGACCTCCCTCTTCACCTCATCCACAGTGAAAAAAAAAATCACAAAAGAGGCGAGCGGACGTGCCCAAGGCCACGCTGCTTGATGCACGCAGTGTCCTTGGTGGCACACCACGGGGTCACTTAAGCTGATGCCGCAGCTCTTCCTTGGAGGCCACAGATGCCATTGGCACGTGAACACCAGAGCAGCTACAGCACCGTGGTAACAGCACGGGGTGACCCAGACAAATCATACCAGCAACATTCGACATCCCCAAACCGGGAGGAGGGAGGGAAAGAGGGGCCACGACTGAAGAAGATCGTTTCGGTGCATACGATCAGCACATCGCTCTGCAGAGCGACGCTGAACGCCTTAGTCCAGCGGGACCCAACCAGCCCGTGCCTGGTTTCATGCTGAAAGGTTTTGCTTGTAGTTTCCTCTGCCACGATGAGGTGGAGCAGATCTGCCCTAGAGCTGTGAAACGCCGCACTGGAAGGACCGAGGCGGCTCTTCCCCCAGGCCCCCGCTTTTGTTCGCACACCAGCCAGCACAGCTAATCCCTTATCGTGCCCATGGCCCAAAATCAACATCATGAGATAGGTTCAGGCTAGGGTCCACGGATGGGAGAGACAAAGCTACACCACGTTACTGCTTTCGCTTCCATAATTGACCTGTAGATAAACACATGGCTTCTGCCTTAATCCCCTGCAGCCTCATGAACATCAGCCGCGCTAAATTTTTCATGTAATTAAGAGAAAAACCCTAATCCAGTGTAATTAGCTTCCTGATTGCAAACGTCAGGCAGAAAAACACTGTTTGAACAGCAATTCAGGTCTAGCTGGTTAGGCAAATACTGTGTGTGTGGTTCAGTAATTTAACACTGAAACAACTCCTTCTCTGCCATCCTTATAGGCTTGCTTTCCTAAAGAGTACTAAGTGGTTTCATGACTGCAATAGGCCTGATATCCCTGAAACTGCCATTCCACTAAGCTCCAGTTATGTCCCTGAAGAGCTGGTCATGAAACAAGCCAACTGGTTCCCTGAGAACCACACTAGTTGCTGATTTTGGAGCGGTCCCCCAACCTGATCTCCTTCCTTAAGTGATTGCCACCAAGTTATTAAGTGCCACCACCCTTAACTGCCTAAACTCAGGACCTGATAGTCACAACTAAGATGCTGATGGAGAAAGAGTCTCCTTGTAAGTGATGCTCAGCACAGCTACCACAACGTGCCAGAGCTGGAGGCGATACTGACACCTACGAGGAGTTTTATGGTGTAGGTCAAAATTCATGCCAGCTACTGAGCCTTTATGGTTTACAGTGGTATTTTTCTTTTCCATTCATATACATGAAGGCAAAATTTTAAGAGTAAAATGTTAGAAATTTGGGAAGTGGAAGCAGATGGGAGAGGAATAGAGAACGTGGATGTACGTGCCAACAGGGAGGCAGGGAAATCAAGAAAGCACAGCTAGAAGATACCTTTGCTTAACCATTTAATCCATCCCCCAGCAAAAAGGAAAGGATCTGAGCTACTTAAGCCACTGTCAAATATTTCTGTTGTCTTTCTAAAACTCGCCTGTGATACAAATTACAGACTACTCCAGTTCTCAACTAGTTACATTTTTCATCTTCAGACTTAATATCAGACAGTCTCCTGAAATACAGCATTTGAAAGCAGTATTATTCTAGGAGGTATTTGTTGAGGTCTCTCTACAGAGGATTTTAATTCTCATCCTAGACTATGTTACAAAGGTTTTGTGGTTTTGGTTGGTCATTTGTGGAAAAAGGCATTAGTCTCTATTTTGCTAGTTTTGGTTAACGTTGCTGTGGAGGCCAAATTTCTGTGCCTGGGAGATTGCAAAACAACTAGCCCACCTTCTATCAGGAGAAAGCTGAAAAGCATTTCACAGCTTCAGCTTTGCAGACTGAATTCTTACAGAATACTTGTTTATATGCTGTGGCAGGCGAGAGCCAACCATATATGTTTTTGCAGCTATAACTCTTAATTCTGACAGAGGCCACAGGCTGATGAAAGGCAGGGGGTTGTGCCTGGCTTTGTCCATGTTTGGGCTCCAGGCTCTGGCCTCCCCAGCACTGCTCCTCTCTCCCCTCCTCATCACATGGATGGTCTGTAAACAAACCAGCAGCGAGCAGAGCAAGCTGCTCCTTTGTATCAAAGCCAGGGAGATTTCTTTATACAAAAAGGAGCGAAAATTTATCAACTCAAAGCTCCTTTTAAAGAGAAGCCCCTAAGGAGAGCAAACCCAGATGCTTGCTTGCATTGCATTGGTAAGCCAATTCCTCTTTCTCCGTCCCTTCAAACACACATTATTTTCCATGGAAGGCGCTGTGGATGAACTATCGACTGCAAACAGAGCCTCCTGGTTGGATGGCAACACATCAATATGGATTTAAGCGAGCAGCAATCATATGGCACAGTTTGGTGCTTTGCCATCATTCCCTTTACATGGGAACAGCACTTCAAGCCAAGCAAACGACCTTCTGCTTAAAAAGCCTCCCAGAGGACCTCCAGCCAGTGAGCCCATGTCTCATAGGCGCCTGGTGACCATGTTTCAAAAGGCAATGCTAGAAACTGCCCGTCTCCCTCCTCTTTGCTCTAGCTCAGGAGGTGGGAACCTGCAGGCATGTCCTGAATCACATTTACAACCCCCCAAACTGGCAACGTGCTCACCCCTTCCCTTTCTGACCGTGCTTTCTGCACCAAGTCAAACACACGGATGGGGACGCTTTGGGTAATGCATTCCAGATGGGATAGCATGTTTGCACGCTGTGGTTGTCAGTGGTCGCAGTGATGTGGGTGTATTTCATTTTTCTGGCTCGTAGTAATTATTCCAGCTTTTAGTCAGCTTTGGGGAAATTATTCCTGCCAAAACGCCCAGTATCGAACGCCAGTGACACATGGGTCTGTGTGTTGACTGGTCTGTGGTCTCTTTGCCTTAGATCCAACACAAATTCTTCTCTCCATTGCCCATGCCTTCCCAAAGCAAGGCATCTTAAAGGTCTGTGGAGAGCTGCTAGCTGATGAGAAGAGCTGTATGCAGCTCGGCGGGGGCTGGCTGCTTTTTCTGCTCACTTTCCCCATTGCATATCCAGCAATGTACAACTGGGAACGCACTCCCAGGTCGGCCTGGCAGGAAGCTGGGACTGAGACACTAACTGGGTATGTGCAACAGTCACCCCAGCATCTTCTGCTGCCAGCTCATAGGCAATAAAGCTACATCAAAGCTACATCGCAGTGAGCTGGGTATTTTTGCAGCCACCATTTCGCCAGAGGATGGTGGAAGTGTCTCCAGACAGACCCAGGAGTCTCGGGAGTCTTTGCATTCTTGTTAATGAGCACTGGCAGGAGATTTGCAGCTAGGCGGCAAGAAGTGTCAACGGGTGGTGAAGGAGGCAGAAAGAGGTGTTGAAAGGAAAGGGAGCTGCTCAACTTCACCTATAGACAGCTTTTAAGTGACCTGAAGGACAACATTGGGTCGTGAGGCTACCAGCTTCCACCCCTCCTACCCCCAGGCGCTGAAGTTTCTAACAAGGTAAGTTATTTGAATTGCTCTCGCTAAAGAGACCAGGCATCAAAAGTTTCTAAAGCTTTTAGAGTAAGAGCTATAAACTGAGCCAAAACCCTCAAGAGACAGAACTGATATGGAAAGCTACCTTCCAGGACAGATTTTCCCAGTGACTGAGTGCTGGCAACTGCAGCAGCCTCTTTGCAACTATAGCATGATGCCACTGTTTATTATCAGAGGAGCTGAGCTACTTCTTGCCTTTCTCTTCCTATTGCACCGGAACTAACACAGTCGCCCCATACATCTGCATAATGTAATCTGCTAATGATTTCAGGCCTCGTATTTTGTCAGTGTCGTGATTTATTAGTTATGTCATGGTTTGCACTCAGCTGCAAAGAAATCTTTCAGTGACCTAAAACCATGAGACTCGAATTTTGCTGGTGTTGGATTCCTATGGCCTGGCAATTTCAACACATCAGGTATTTCACTGCCTGTTCCTGCAGTTTGTGTTTCTACGGGCACAGAGTGGGAAGCCTGGCTGGGAGCCGGGTCCTGTTCTCTACATCTGGAGTCTTGCGATTTGTGACTTTACCAAACAGCTGAGCCAACCTCCGAAGAGTCTGCTCCCGAGAGGTTTTATGCCTTGAAAATTTATTCTAAAGCAGCTTCAAAACCTCCAGTTTTCATTATTAATATGACTTCTTTCATCAGAGTCCACTTATCTTTTTGTTTTCTATTTCTGTCTCTACCCTTTCATTGTTTCCCCGAGCGCTTCTATGCAAATGCTACCGAAACTCAGACCAGGCGACAGCAGCATCTACCCGCTCTCTCCTTACCAGCATGAATTTATTTCCATCAAAGCTTCCTTCTTGAATCAAGTTTTTTTCCTTTTTATTCCATCTGTATTTAATCCCAGACAAACACAAACAACAATCTTAGCTCCCTAAGGCCATCACTTTCTAAATCGGTTACAGCCAACTCCAATTAGCAGGCAAGCAACATGAGCAGCTTCGTACGTCCCTGTATCTTTGGGAATGAGCCAGCCCAGAAGGTCCTTTTCCCCAGACTGTCCCCTTTTTCCTTCTGAAGAACTTGCACCGTCATTAGTCGCAGGCTTTGCAAGATAAAACATACTCGCCTTTGCTTTTGCCATCACAGAAGAGCTGGGAAGGATGCTCCGCGGCCTCATTAACACTGTTTTGTGGTTCTGCGCTCCCACACCTGGAGGCTACCTGCACGCTTTGATTTATAAGAGGATCCAAAAGCCTCTACAAGCACTAAAGGGATATTTTCTTGGTCACTTCAGCTTCCCTCTTAACCTGCTCTTGAAACAGCTTCTTCACAGCCTCTCTAAGCCGGAGCAGCAGCGATGCCTCCTGCAGCGGAGCCAGGGCTGCGCAGGCAGAAGCCTCTCCCTTCTCAGGCCACGAGAGCATCTCTCAGACATACCCTGGAGAAGAAAGCACCAGCCCCCAGCGGAGCTCACCACCTCCGACAGAGGAAGGGCAGCAGCTCACGGGGTTATTTGGCCTAACCCGATCGTGAATTCACCGTCTTCAAATGACTTTTAACTTATTTTGGTGAGAAACATCTGATCCCATGGGCCGGTGGGGTTTTGCCAAGACGTAGCCAGGCTCCGGCAGCGGGCGAGCACTCGCTCTTCAGAGCTCGGACCTGGTGGTGGCCCCGGCTCTGTCACAGCTCCGCTCCCCCCTCGCCGGGGCAGCGGCAGAGCTCGGCCCTCGGACCCTCGTCTGAAGGGACCCCTGCCCCGAGCGTGCCAGCAGGCAGGGGCAGCCTCAGCCCTTTAACTCAGCAGACAGCTCTCCCTCCATTAGTGAGCTATTTCGGGCAATGATTTCAAATGAAAATCTGTATTTTATTAATTACGTGTCTGCTTTGCTGCTGAACTCTTTAATGTGTTTCCCAGCTGTATCAATCTACAGCCATGAAGGAAGCCATTAAATCTAAACGCCTCGAGCGTGTCGCATTTCTGCCGGGACGCATCCGTCGCCGGGGTTAGCCCGGAGGTGCGAGGCCCCGGCCAGAGCTGCCGTCTCCCCTCACCTGCGGGAACATCTCCCGTCTCACCGAGCGGGAGCAAAGCAAGGGACACTGTGGGACGGGAGCGGAGGATGTGCCCTGACAAACCCGTCAGGATTGTAAATGATTGCAAAGCAAAGTCCATCTGGAGACGCTGCCGGGTTTCTCCATCTTTCACACTGGCTGGCAAGGAATGCAAGGAGCCAGCCCCGGCGCTGCTGGGCTTCAGCTGAGCATGCTGCCAGCAGCTGTCAAAGAGAGAAGACGAGGATGGGAGCGAGAATCATTTGCATTGCTGCGAACTCTTCCTCCAGCCTCATTTGCTAACCTCAGTGTCCGGGCTAGCTCTGCACTGACGAGTCCCTTGTATTTCTCCGCTCATCTCCTGTTGCACGTACACAACTCTTCAGCAGCTGGGAGAAGGATTTCCCCAAGACATGCCTTTCCTACCACGTAGGAAATATTAGAAAGAGCAGCGTCTGCAGGCAGGCAGGCAGATTTATTCACCTGTCCTAACTGGCAAAACTGATTAGATTTGATGGACATGCAGGGATGTGCGGATGCATTAATGACCAGTTTAGCATGGAAACTGGCAAAGCAATGCACCTCACAGATGTTATTAGGAGAAGTTTATTTAAAGCAAATTTTACGGCTGTAGAGAACGTCTTAGATCAGCAACCTCAAGAAAAAAAATCACGTCAGGCTCCTTCCCTAACAAATAAGTAAAAAATTGTAAAAATAAAACAGAACACCCCCCCCCCCCCCAAAAAAGTGCGCCTCAGGTAATTTTACAAACCAAATTCTTTGTTGCAGAGATGACTTCCTCTCTTGAGTGAAAACTAAAGAGGTCACCAGCACTCGGAAGCAGAAAGGGCTGAAATGCATCACCCGTACCCAGTCCAGCACCGCACGCCCCGTCCGTGAGGATCCTCTGCCGGCGAATTGGCCATTCACACGATCTGCCTTCCCCCACCAAGCGAGCCATTTAAATCGCATTATTTTAGAGCGTCCTTGAGACAGAGCAGCATTAATGGGCTCTACTGTCTGAAAACTGCTCTTGCTTAGATACCCGCAAAGCTGAGCAAGAGAGGCACAAGGCTAAAAAATGTTCCCTCTCAAGCAAAACAGACTTGCACTTGGATTGCACAGAAATTAAAGCAACAAAAGGTCTCTGAAGCCAATTGCAATATAACTGAGAAACAGGCTCGTCACTTTGTACATCCATCTGGCAAGGACATACTTTCCATTTCAGCAAGTGCGAGAATGGGTGGACAGCAAAGGGAAATGTGAAAACAGCAAAGAAACAAGAAGAATGAAAACCTGCGGGACAACACTGCTACCCTGTTATGAATACTGTACGTCTATTCATATGAAAATCCATACGGCTGCTACTGTTGCATGCACTCTTCTTACACAGCATGAAATTAAAATTCCTCTTCAGTATCATATTGCCAGCACTACAGAGCAACTTTAGAGTAAGCTAGCAGACAATTTATCCTTTGGCTTCCTCAGACGGGCTTGTGCTGGGATTGAAAGCCAGTGGGGTGAGGGAGACTAGTCTATTGCCCATGGTAAAAAAACTCTGCTTCCAAAACAAATCCCAGAGAAATATTGCTGGCCTAGAGTCTGACTGTTGGTGCTAATTTCACAGTGCAGTTTCACATGCATAATTCCCCCCAAGGCCCCCCTGCCACTTTCCTTCTTATCTTCCCAGAACAAACTCAACACGCAGGCTAATTTCAAGGAGTGTTTCACCCAGAGTCCAGCCAAATGTCAGTGGATCTGCTGGAAATGCAAATTGAGACAATTATGTAAAAGAGGAGGGCTTATAGATTGTGCATAAGGGCAACAGAAGGCAAATAAAAGCTGACAGAAAGAGGTAGCAAGGAACATATCTCCCATCTCAAGTTGTTGATCATTTGCACATGTGCTCAGCAAGCAGAGATAGATTTCCAAAAAAATACAAGTCCCATTGATTTTCACCGCTAAATTGTCTCTAAACCCCACATATCTCAAAGCTCCTAAATCAGCATTTTCCATTCATTCACACAATTCACATCCACTTTGCAGGGCTGCAGATGACAATGGAAGACATGAAGAAGCAGAGATCTGGTGCTGAACTGGGGAGACCAGGAGGGTTTTTGCAGTTTCCCAATTGCAAAGAGCCATTGAGTTGTCAAAAGCAATTGCAACTTTCACAGAAAGCATTTTATTTTGTGCTTTTGAGAAAGTTGGGATAACTGTGGCTCCATGAGATCATCTGGGGACAAACCGAGGAAAAGATACTGGAGACAGGAACTTGATTAGCTCAAACCCAGCCACAAAATTTTCAGATACAAGCAATTTCATAAGAAGGCTTGCTCATTATGTATGCAAAGAAACAGCAAGCAAGAGGAGAGAATCTCTACTATGTGCCGTAACATGATATAGAATTAAGCCCCCTAGGTTACAAAATTCCTCATAAATCGCAAATGGGACGATATCTACTGTGTTATATTTTATCACACTTTCTGTCAAAATATCCCCTGCAGGGAGCCTTTTTGAAGATGCTATCACAAGCAAAGCCTTATTTGGGGAGGAAGATTTGAACTAAACAGCAGCAAACTACCAATATGTTCCTTGCGAGGCTGCTAGATAGAAAAACCCTTAGAGCAGCGTTAGCGGTGTCTAACATCGTGCAGCTCTTTCTTAAACAACGCCGTCTTCTGGTTTTGCTCGGGCCCATATGGAGCATAAATGCTATTTAGTTTTATTAACGGCAATACTAATACGAGCCGGCTGCTACGCTTCAACATGCCGCCGAGTCCCTGAGGGACTGCAAAACGCTTAACAAAGCACGCGACGAGGAAAACTTTGCCACCTCTCGGGCGATCCGTACGCGCGTTACGGGCCCCGACTTGCAAACCCTGCTCGTCGTCACCGCGGAGCGGAGCGAGGGCCGAGCTCCAGAGCGGCACTGGGGGTTCTGGAAGCCGGGATCCTCCGTGGCTGCCTTCGGGAAGGACGGCCAGGCTCTCCGTGCGGCCGGCTGAGCGCTTCCGCTTCGCTGGGCTCCGCACTTTTGTAAGGCGCTCTGGCGTTTTTGGCAGCCACTGAACTGGAAGGAAAAGGGTCTGATTATCTCCTCCACCACCTCAGTGGCGACCCAGACCGGTGACCCCTTTTCTGTCACTCTACATTTGCTCTGGATGTCTTACGCAGGGAAGGGGCAAAGCCTTCCCAATTGATCCAGGCTGCATCCGTAGGCTCCGGCTCCTGCACGTGGCACGGAAGGCAGATGCTTTGTTTATCGCGTGGTTTCGGCTCCGTCTCTCGCTCGAGGGGTCGCGATCTGCGTGCCCGCGTTAGAGGGGCGATATGGAAGGCAACGCCGAGGCGGCAGCACCGGGGTCAGTGGAGCAGGACCTGCTGACAGCCCGGATCCGCCGCAGGCTTGGCAGCTTTCATCCAGAAAAAAGCTTCTTCACTTCCACCGCCTGCTTAAAAGCCGGCCAGATAATACAGCCTCCATTTTGCTTGCACTATCCAAAACACTGCCACCCTCAAAAATCTTTAAGTGCACCCTGAGTTTTTAAGGTACGTAGCAACAGTGAAAACCAGCCAGCGGAGACGGGAGACATCCCACAGCCGGGGGGGGAGAGGAGGGGAGCAGAGCAGCGAGACCACCTCCTCCTTCCACAGCCAGCACCCAAAATCTTTAATGCCTATGCAAGACCGTCTCCAGCTTCACAGTCTCATTGTAGACAACAACACGCAGCCTTTGTCTACGGACTTGTCTTGACCCACTGACAGCAGCTTTGTCACTTTAACATGAGCGTCCCTGAGTTAGGGACATCGATCAAGGCAACTGCCTATCAATCAGCCGGCACTAACCTGCTCCGACAAGACACTTGGGAGGAGGCTCCCCGCACACCACAACAACCCTTAATTATTTACGTCTCTCTGACTTTTTCAATTACTTCTTCGGCAGGGAGGCAACGCACCCTGTTCTGCAGAGGGACGTTGATTACACTGAGGGGGGAAGCAGGGACAAGGGGAAGGTGAAAGGTGTCCATTAGCCCAAAGCACAGCACACTCTTTTATTGGAAAAATAAAAGCAGCTCGACTGTTTGGAGGGGTGGACACTAGAAAGCCCTGTCTCGTCACACGTGTTGCACTGCTCCCCGGGGCAGCATCGGGACCCGTGGCAGGAGGGTGGCCGTGGCTGGCAGCCATCCTGCACGTCCCTCGCAGGGAAATGCCTCCCTGCCCACGCGTAGGGCGAAGGCATGGGGGGAGCGGGCCAGAAGAAACTTCCCAGGACGCCCTGTCTGCCTTGGTCCAGCTTTGCCCGCACTCAGCCAGTGGCTCCAACCACTTTCAGTAGTGCATTCAAGCCAAAGCCTTTGCCACAGACGCTGACATTGCTTCCAGGTAAAAAAAAATTGCACTGAGTTTGTATTACTTGAACACCGAAAACTGGCCCGAAATGACTCACTGCTGTTATCTGACATTAACCCTTGCTCACAGCTTGGCCTGCAGCTTTATGGTAAAGCTGTCTGCAGCACCCATCCATGAGGCATCCAAATTCCCCAAAGTTCCTCGGTCCTGCCTGATGCGAGCAGAGGTTTGCCAGCCCTTGCACGCAGAGATGCGCTCCCCTCTAGCTGAGCCTAGCGTGACCAGATTGTGTGAAAAATGAAGAAGAGCCATCTGGATTCCCGTGGTGAAGACAGCCAGGAAGGTTTCTGGAGAAGGCACCATTCTGTGGGAATCTGCAGAAACGTCCCTGCAGGAGCAGCCGCCGGCTCCAGAGGAATGCAGGGGGTTGCGCAGCGCGGTGGATTGCGATACAAAGCCTTCGCCCGTGAAGCCGCTGGCTCCAGTCCAGTCCGGACTGGAAGATGCTGCTGCTCTGGCAGTGGTTTGGCAGTCTGTGTGATTTCGGGATGGGTTCACGTTTAAGCCCTTCCTGATGTTTCAGCCATAAATCAAGGACAGAGGTCTTGTCAGGGATGGGAAGGGGACCTCCGGGCCACCACAGCCTTCCCCCTGCAACAGGAGAGAAGTGGGGGGCTACAACCTTCTAACCCAGCTCCAGCAATCTTCTTTGCATGCCTTTGGGCACATCACTGTGTCCTCCTTTTCCAGTTGTAAAATGGACATAAAGTTTATCCTCATTTCCATCCTAGTATATGCTTTTCGGGACTGTGTACAGGGAACAGCCAGCACAGTAGTGGTGGAGGGATTTGCTCTGTATTACTGCAGTATAAATAAATAATGCACAGGTCCCTGCTGATATCTGAGCAAAAAGCTTGAGTAGAAGGCGGCAAAAGGAGGCATGAAAGAGGAGCTTGCACAGGTGCTCTTTATGCTCTAGTAAAACTACAGTTCCTCGTACTGAATGTATTTGAAAATTAAGTAGCACTGGTCAGGCCCTGATCTTTCTTCCAAGAAGCTGTAGAGCCGTGGGGAGATGCAGGAAGAAACCTGCACCTTTAAAGCCAGGGAGGCCAATAAAAGCAAACTGGACAGGAAACATACAGGAGTCCGGGAACGGTGCAGCTCCCAGATTATTACCCAGATGCTGTTTCAGCAGGTCACCAGAGCTCCGCTTGCTTTTCTCAGCCTAAAGAGTTGCAGCGT
Organism: Buteo buteo; assembly: GCF_964188355.1. Classification (NCBI taxonomy): domain Eukaryota; kingdom Metazoa; phylum Chordata; class Aves; order Accipitriformes; family Accipitridae; genus Buteo; species Buteo buteo. The sequence goes on along the minus strand of NC_134193.1, from coordinate 2,006,533 downwards.
TATCATCTCTCTATCCTGTTGTTGATGCTGCTGGGAAACCATTTCGGGGGCTCAGGATACACGAGGCTGGAAGCGGAGCCACGCGAGTCAGGCACACGTGCTCGTGCAGGAGACGCGGGGCCAAGGCAGACACAGCTCAAGCCTGTCCCGTCCCAGCGGCGGGGTGCCCCCACGAAGGGACGCCGAGCAGTCCCCTGCAGCACAGAGCAATTCCTCGGGGCTCGGACCCCCCCGTTTCGCTCCAGCCCGTTTTCCCAGCTGCTGCCTGTCCCCGCGGTGAGCCAGAACACGGCACCCGCTTCTGCTGCAGCCCACGCCGCACTCGTAGCCGGGAACGACGACGCCAAGTTTCAAACAGACCGGCTTGGGCATCGGCACTGATGGCAGAGCTCCCTGCAAGGAGAACGGAGCCTTTCTGGGGGGGGACGGGGCAGCCCCCAGCGAGCTCTGGGCAGGGGGACGGGGACGACAGCGGGCTGCGTGCGATGCCGGTGGCACGGGCTCCCCGCGGGCGCAGGGACCGGGACCCACCTGCTGTCTCACACGCCGCTGACGAAGAGCGGATCCAACGCCTCTTTAATAAATTCATCAAAGTATTTTTAAATTAACTCCGGCACACTTTGTATCGCCTGTGCTCCCACTCCCGGGAGCGGCTGTAACAGACCTGGGTTTTGGTATATAATTAAATATCAACACATGTATCCTGTGCTCAGCACAGTTTCTGTATTTGCTTGTGTTAATTGGGATGTGAGGTAAAGCGTCTCACAGCAGAATCCTACGTGCTTCCAGACTTATTTTCCTTAAAGATTTAGACAGTCAAATCCCATCTGTCCATGCTCCACCTTCCTCTCCAATTCCTTTCCCCCAAAAAAGATGCTGCCTGGCATTTCATTTCACCACCTCCTGCTCAAATTAACTCCCTTTTGATGGAGCACTATCATTTCTAACGTCCCCGTATCACACACGCCCTTCTCTCGGGTGCATCTTTTCTGCAGAAACCCACCCCCATGTCTCTCCCTCGCATGCTCGCCTGCTCCGAGCCATCTCCCCTGCCCACCGGTGAGGAGCACAGGGAACCACGCACGCCTACATACGTGCACATACACGCGTACTTGGTATGATAGGTGCAATTTTGAGCAATTTCCCTGCCAGTCTCTCTGCAATCTCATGTAATCTCCCCCCCCAAAAGGGGATCAGAGATCCCATGGTGCCTTTGCTTGGCCATAAAGAATGCACATCACATCCCCCGATGGTTTTGAATAATGCAGACGAGAGCAGCCAGCAAAATCCAGGAAGGTGGGGTGTCTGCTTGCTGCTTGTTAGCTCACGTTTGTGGTTACCCTGGCTCCACGTTAGATCAGAGATGCACAAAGAACTTCAGCAGCGGCTGGGCAAGGGAAATAATTTGTTTAGACCGTCCAAACTGCCAGCTTCCTGCAGGTCCCATCTTTAAAGCTGCTGGGGACCTGTCAAAAGGTGCCCTGTGGGGTTTCATATTCAAATGGTCTCACCAGAGCTGTGGATGACAACTCCTTGTGCTATCTGCGCTAGCACAGGAAAACAACCCTCAGCCGGCCAGGTCTGGGGTTTGCACCCTGCAGGGACTGGCCCCGTAGCTCAGAGGGATGCACAAAGGACAGTAATACCGAGTAAAGATTCCCCGGGCTGCATCTCACCCAAAGTACGTCCCCCTGCTCCCACCAGCACCAGCCCAGTGCACATCAGGCCAACCTGCCTCTTCCACATCTCATTTACCGGCATATCCCAGAGCCTGCAGCTTAATGTACAGTTCTTGGGGGTGGAGGTACGGGAAGGTAAAACACGGGCTGCTTTTCTCCTGGCACTACCAAACACCAGCTAGAGTTCAGCACTGCAAGTCCATGCATTAAAAATATCTCCTCCTCGTAACACAAACCGCAGCTATTTAACAGTCCAGTTGGCAATTTCGCAAGAGCATTATAGCTCAAATGCTCCTCAGCCCTTGGTTTAAGGTGGAGTTGAAATTCACGGCTATCACAGATGCACCTGGATGCTCCTAATGCTCCGGTTCTCACCCCGGACCCTCAGACCTGCCAGGTGGGACATGGAGCTGAACCGACAACTGAACCTCTTGCTTCAAACCTTGTCTCTAACAAGCAGCACTAAGTTTCTAGCACTGAGCAACAATACCAGGAAAAGCAAGCAATGGAAAAGACAAATACAGAGAGGCAATGAAAATAAGGAGGGAGCAACCACTGATACATTTTACTTTATTATTACAAATGGGACCTGAACCGGGAGAAAGTTCCCAGAGGGCACACAAAACTTTTGCAAAACCATTTTTCCTTTTAGAAATCACACTCAGGCTGACAGAGCACCCCAGATTAAACAGAGATTTGCTCATTCTGGGATTTTGCTGTAATCCAAACCACAATTCCCTGATAAGCTGTTACCACATTTGTGAACTGATGTGTCCCAGATGCTCGGGCTGCCAGAAGAACCTACAAACAGGTTCCTCCTGGGACCGGTGGCCAATTCCCAGCACTGTCAATCTCCCTTTCATGGACAAAGCCAGTAGAAATGGCGCAGCCAGGTAAGAACATGACAGCCCTGGGGTAACTGTCATGTACCAGAACAAGTATGCAATATTTATCTGCCTGGGCACATGGGAAACACATGTGCCTGCACAGCTGTGAGCGCATGCATCCCCACATGCAGGTGGAGGTGACGGGGAGAAAACTGATTTGAGAGAGCAATCCTCAAACAAGCGCAAAAGCCGCAAATCTGGGCTACTTCTAATTAAACTAGCAAGCTCTTCTTTCCTAGAAGTTACTTCTTCTATTTGGAAAACTATTCCTTTAAAGTGTATGCATACAATCTCATTTAAACTCCTCCTTCACCATAGCAGCACTCAAATAAAAAGCCCCCATCTTTCTGAAAACACATTCCCAAGAGGCATTTCCATCTGCTCCCAGACCTCAGATCAGAGCAGTGCGGCACAGTCCCTGCGAGCACAGACCCTCAGCCTTGACCCTGCGCCGCTGCCGGCCACAGCAGAGGGGAACCGAGTAGCACAAACGTGATGTTGCTCTGGGCTCAGACCCATCAAGCACCGTGTACATGCGAAAAACACAACTGGAAGAGCGTGCTGGCAGTGACGTGCAAATGGCACAAGAGGAGCCTTCTGGGCAATGACATGCAGACCTACCTGCAGGAAATAAAGTGAAGGGAGCCAAGGGGTGGAGTAATATTTAATCAAAATACATCAAAATCAGCGGAAGGGCTTATTTTCCAGGACTGATGGGAAATAGACCTTGTTGCTTATAAAGGAGTAACAGTAAGAGGTCCCTCGCCTCTCGCCGAGGCACTGCGCGTGGTTCAGCTGCTTGTCTTGAGCCCTGCTCGGACATGGCAACGCGTAACTGTCCCACAATGTCCCATGCCAACAGGTAAATTGTCCTCAGCCCTACAGGGCTGCCAGAGGCCAAGTCAAACCATTCCTTTAACAGCAAGCACGTCCCCCTATCTTCTCTCACTACCCACAGCTCCCTGCAGTGAATACTTTTTCAGTATCTCTTTTCTTTCCCTTAAAGGAAAAAAACACAGCCTTTACTTTCTACACGAGCCTCAAGAAAACACAAAACTAACTTTAAACAAATGCTGACATGTCTTGAAACAATTATTGCCCATCTAGGGGGAGAGGGAGGATTGGCTAGAGATTATTTTTAGAGATTAGGTCTAGAGTGACTGACAAACTGATATGCAACAGCGTTTGGTTTTAATCTGAAACAGGTTTGGGATAGAATTTGAAAAAAAAAAAAAAAAAACCACAAAATACCGCAGCCACCCACCGACAAGAGCTCCTTGGAGGCAGGAAAGCTGCAACCAGCAATGCTAATGCGTTTCTCAGTTACCAGCCACCCTCCCCTTCAAAGACGCTCTCAAACACGTTGCTGTTTCCAGCATCAGCGTGGGAACGCGCCCTCCCTCCCCAGGGCGGGGGACGGACCCACGCACACCCACCGGAGAAGCCGTGCCGCGGCGGACCTGCTCGCGGGGCATCGGCCGTGGGCACCCCCAGCCCCGGGGGTCACGGGCTCGTGCTCGAGTCTCGCAGCGAGACCCGGCAGCTCAGCCCCCTCCTGCCTGGGGTGGCCGGGGGCATCGAGGGGACGCGACGCAGGGTCCGGCGAGCCCAAACAGCAGCAATTCTGTCCAAAAGCCGCCGCTGAGCCGCGATGTGCCGTGCCTACCCGCGGCACCGAGCACAGAAACGACCGAAACAACCCATCCAGGGGCTGCGCGTTGCACCTCGCGCTCGTCACCCAACCTGGGGACCAGGCACACACCGGCCCCTTCTGCCGCGCAGATGCCAGTCAGGAGAAAGCCGTGATCCAGCCTGGGCTCCTGCCCTGCTCCAGCCCACCCTGCTGCTCCAGCCCGGCCGCCCAGCCCTGGTTTCGCATTCAGGCTTCCCTATTTTTAGACCCACTCAGAAAGGCCCCGGCCGATGCCAGCAGTGACGAGGATTACAGCCCAGCAGCTCTGCAGGGCCGTTCTCAAAGGGTCGTGTACCCCGTGCCAAGGGGCTGCGTCGCACGTTGGCAGCTCTATCGCGGGCCAGTTAGTCCCTTTGATTGCACTACCAGAGGAGACCAGTCTTACACAAAGTCCCCGCTGGAAAAACAGAAATAAAAATATATATTGCAGGCAGCGCAGGGGCGAGGAGGACAACTTTTGAACTCGTCCACTCCATCAAAGTCAAAATGTTTTCAATTATTATTAGGATTTACAAATATTTTTTTTTTCGTTCCCATCCCAGCTGCCAGGGGTGGGCAGTGGCAGCAGGAGCTGCCAGGGGAGCCCTGCGTGGCTGCACCCCGCGGCAGCCGGTCCACTGGGAGAACTGCAACCCAACGATTTCATGAGCTCCAACACTAGCCGGAGACTGAATTATGCCAATAAAAACACTAACAGATGAACAGGCATACACCAGCTGCATGAGAAGCTTGGGGTGAAGGCGGGGGGAATTAAATTAATCCCTTCATTATCAACCTGACCCCTGGAAAAATCTGAAGGAATGGCTGTGAAGGTTCACAGCAGAGCACTAAAGCCAGAAGATCAGCTAACACAGCATCTGCCAGCCCAGACGGGCTCTGCTCTAATCTCCAGCACTCCAGCTGGGACCGTGGTCGCTCGAGGCTGCCGAGAGCCAGGCGATCCCACCGGCGAGCTCATGCCGTGCCACGCTGGCGGCTGCTCGGAGTGGAAAACCAGAGAACAGGGCTGCAGGGGAAAAGCACATGGAAAGGCAGAGCTAGCAATGCAGCCCTGCAGCAGCATTTCCTACAGGAGGACTTTGGAAATTATGTACTTTACCTCCTAGGTACGAAACAGCCCAAAGTGCCCCAGCAGCAGGGCACGCTGCAGGACACGTGCCTTTCCTCTCGTCCTGGGGTGGCTTTTGCATGCCTGTTTCCTAGACCTTTAGGAAGAAATCCAGTGGTTTTTCTTTCACTGCCTCTGATACCTGCGCTATTACCAAAGAACTGGATTGCTACACATCAATGCATTATGCTATACTACTAAATAAGTTAATGCTGTAAGCCTATGTACAGATTTAAATATTTGGTGAGCTTTGGAGAAGCAGAGACGGGAGGCAGATATGGCCCATCAGGAAGGGGAAAGGAGGTGAGGATGAGGTACTTGGGGATTTTAGGGAGGAAAGATCAGCCATCAAATGTAACTCCAGTGGACACCCCAAAACCTTGTTATGTTATCATATTTCTGGTCTTACAGCCACACTTGTTGCTGTCTTCATGGCCAACTCCCATAGACAGCTCTGCAAATGCCCCCAGATGCTGATCCCCCACCACTGCAGCACTGCGGACCAAGGCAGGGGAAGATCTGACCTGCACCCACGCTCCGAACCTGCCCAAACCTTCACCTCGAACCTGCCAAGTCCCAGCTCTGATGCACAGCTGCGACCGCCCAATCCTGGTGCTCTTCTAAGCTGAAGATGGCTCAGTACTAAGAGCAGCGGTCTTAGTTCATCTTTCATTTGTAATAAAGATCTTGAGAGGTTAAAAAAAAAAAAAAACAAACAAACCCCAAACCACCCCAAAGAAACCCGAACAGCGGCAGCACACACGCACAGGACTGTCGGTGCTTTCTTGCACCGAGAAGAGCGCGGAGCAGAGGAGGCTGCAGGCAGCGACGGGTGCGACAGGCATCGTCTCTGGTCGGGGCAGGGAACAGGCAGTACTCCAAAGGCAGATGCCACATGGCAGAATAAAACCGAAAGCACAGTGTGGAGGGATTTCTGCTCCTGCAACTCAATCCCCTCTGCTGAACTGCCTGCCAAGTGCCCTCCTGGCCCCGCTGCTGCAGAGCGGCTGCTGCCAACAGATACTTAGGTAAAGTTGGGGAGGGGGGAGGGAGGAGGGGAGGAAGAAAAAAAAAAGAACAAAAAAAGAACCCCCTCTCCTTCCTGGGATTAGTATCTCAAATGAATTTTATTTTGAAGAAGAAGAACCGAGGAGCTAAAGGCAGAGAGCGTGAGCCCCCGGCTCAGCTCTGCACGCCCCGAGCAGCGCACGGTCCCAGACGGGGTGGAAGAGGCACCGTACCTGTGGGGGGGGATTAACGCAGCGGGCTGCTGCACACCATTCCCATTCCCAGCACAGAAAGGCAGCTGAAAGCAGATTTATCTGCTGGATAATAAAGGCAAAAGATTCTCAAAAGGGACAAGTTTCAAGCCAAATTGCTAGGCTCCTCCACTTCTCTTTTAATCCCTCTCAAAACTGTCAGTATTATACGTGGGGGGGAAGGGGGAGGATGGGGGGGATCTTCACCCAAAAAGCAAAAGAGCAGAAGCTACTGAAACACGGTATGCCAGCCAAGCACTGCAGAGGTGTCTCAGAGGCACAAAGAGGAGATTAAGGCTGAAAGGCTACAGCATTAAGCCAGGCAAGGAGTCTGCTGGAAAGGATGGGAAGAGCACATGGGAAATATTTTGGATGCCTGACAAGGAGATGCAGAGACCATCTGGGTGAGGGGAGGAAGGGCAGGGTGCCAAGGAGAGCCATGGGAAGGATCAGCCCAGCCAGGGGAAGGCAGGTCTTCCCAGCTGCATCTGCAGGACCCGCTCCCACCCTCCTCTTCCTCTCCTAAAGAAAGCGAAGCAACAGGTTGGAGCTCAGAGAGAGTCAGACAGGCATGCTGGCTTAGTATGGAGGACACGGCTGGTTGCACAGCCGTTCTTCCACCCATGGGAGGTCTCTGATGGGAAGTGCAGGTTTGCTTCCTTTGACACATTTTTGTGAACACAGAAAGATCCAGGGACGGTTAAAGCACAGCGTTCCCTGCGTGCGGGTGGGGAGCACCACGCTGGCACCCATGGGAAGTCCCAGCCGGTGGCCAACACGACTTGGGAGCAGGCACGTGCCTCATTCCTTGCTCTGTCCACCAAGCCAGCGCTGGGATCAGGGCTGGGTCCTATTGCTTGAGAGATGAGCTCTCAGCTCCTTTCCACAGTCCATAAAATTCCCACCCGATCTGCCTTCCAGCTTGCTCTAAAGGCACCCTTCAGGATGTAGCCTCTATTAAAGGAGGGTAACATGAGAAAAATGGCATTATACTAATACGGTTTTACTCTTCCTTTACTCTTTTATCCTGGAAACGTAAGCACAGTACAGAGAGCATCCATTCTGCACTGATACACCGTGACCTCCAACAACTCACCTCACCCCCTGCAAGCGCAGCCTCCTCGTCCCTCGCAGGGGGACAGCAAGGCTTTACCTCTTCTGAACCGATTTGGGATGTGCTGATAGGAAAAGCTGCACAAGCCTAGAGTCTGGTTAACAGGTATTGTCTGATGACAGAGTCCAGCTGGTCTTTCACTCACCTACTCAAGGCCATCAGAGATAGCGGTGACAGCAGGTTTTTGGGATATGGATGCCTGCCCATGTTGGGAACAGGACCAGGACCCAGTGACTCATTTTTCACAGAGCACTGAGCAGCCATTAGATGTTAACGACTTTTGGCAACTACTGACCTGGGTCAGATTCAAACCAATGACCCAAAAGGGAGAGGTTTTGCTTTCCCCATCAGCAGCCCCTGGGAGCCATCCTCCACTGCGCTGCCTCTGAAAAAAGGAGCTTAGAAAGGAAAGCCAAAAAGGTCCTCGGCTCTGGGGCAGGGTAACCCTATCAACATGCACTGCAGATACAGGCAGCTTTTTCCCCGGGAGGAATCAAAGCCTCATTGATACGTGAATTATGAATGAAACCTTAAGCTTTTAAACTTTTAACCTGTGCATTTCTAAGAAAGTCTTAATTTAGCCAGAGACACGGCAGGAAAGAACAATGGTTCAGTGGAAGGTACTGGATTTTCTGGGCTTTTAAAATACACCCTTGTTTTAGATGAATATTTCATTTACTGAGCCATTCCTAGGGGAAAAAGGAAATCCTGATCCACGCTGACCAAAGCTGGGGACTGAAATCTGTGTCACAATGAAACTCGTGGATGAGACTGACTTACAGTGACATCATCCCCTCCTTCCATTCCAGCTCCAGGCCCTTCCTCGGCAGCGCCCAGGGCTTCTGCTTCTCGCTCCTCTTCTCACCCACGTTTCCAATTTCAAGGCACACTACCAAAGGCTTTAGTGACGAACAAACCGCTGAACATCTTCCACTGCCCGATGCCAGGGTGGACGCAGCGTCCCGGAGCCTGGCTGCCACCCACCCACCTCCCAGGAATGGGGACCACCACTCCACGCTCTACACTGCGCCTCTGAGCATGTTTTAGGCTGAGCCTTGCACCGTCCCGCTCAGCGCGGCTGCTGAGACAAGCTCAGGGCTGGGCTTTATCCGCTCCTGTTTGTGAATCTATCCCCAGCCAAAGGCATTGAAAGCCAGGGCCAGGAGAAAGGTCTGGGAAAGGCAGCAAAGCAGTAACAGCGATTCAGTGCGACAGAGGTCAGGCCACCTCACACCACAGAAAACCAGGGTGGGTCAGTTCTGTGGAAGTAACACTCATTAGAAGAATAAACTATATAATGAAGAGGGTGGGGGGTGCTTTGCTCGGGTCTGGTGAAGCACTGTTGGACCTTATACCATCAATTCAAATCCTTTCCAGCTTCCACTCCACTGGAATTCACCCAAAAAATTGCCTTGCTGACCAGTGCTGAATGAGATTTTGTTTATTTTCTAGACAACTGCGGGCACATTGCTTCCATCAGCAGCAGAGCTGGCACAGATCTGGGATGTGAGCAAAGCCAGGAACAAAATGAGCCAGAGACTCTTCTGCTGCCCTACAACTGAGCATTCTCCAGGACAAGTGTGCAGCGAATTGCCTGGGTAGAAAGGCTGTGCAAAACCCAAACCCAGCCCGGAAAGGACATAGAGGATACAGGTGTCAGAGGAAGCATGTGGCAGGAGAGATCACCTCCAAAGAAAACAGTTGTATGCAGCAACATGTCCCTCCATCAGTCCATATCGGTCGACAATGTTATCTGCACACGGATAATTAGGTGCATTTGTATTTGAAGCCTTTCACAGTTCAGAGCTTCATTCGCCCACAGCTTCCCCTAAATTTTAGGTGTTCGGATCTTCAAAAACACCGCATTTCTTCTGGCTGCCCAACACCTACTGGCTATCCGAATACTTCAGCACCCCAAATGAAAGGCAGCTTTGAAAACATAGGCCAAATTACGATATTCTGCAACTGAATTAGCCGTTAGACCTCGCAAACCTGGTGGGTCCGTGGATCAGCACTTTAACAAATGAGCAAATTCTGCTGATGTGCTTCAAGAGGTTACAATCCCCGGCTCCGAGCCCAGAGGCATTAGCAGAAGGGATATATCTCTGTTTCAACAGCCCAGGACAAAGCCTGTTACATCGATTTAAATCACTGGTGGAGGTTTGAAGCAAAGCAGACAACTAGGTGACACAGTCTTAAATCACCACATGAGGGTCCTCCAGAACACGGAGGTCCAAGCCCTGAGGGAAGGACCTGTTACAGAATGGGATGGAGCCGCACTGAGCACAAAAATGCAGCTAAGGCAGGACTGAGAGAAGGAGATGCGGTGGGTCAGCCTTGGGTCCATCCCTGGGACACGTGCCCAAGGCTGACCCATCACATCTCCTTCTGGGTGGGAGAAGATGTTGCTGCTCAGGAGGAGGAACCGGGCAGAATCAGGGCAGGAAAGGCAGAGGGGAGGCAATGCTGCCCTTGGGTCTGCAAGGATTAGATTCGGCCACATCATGAGCTAGCAAAGTTCCTTGTTTCCAGAAGAGGGAAGGAGAAAAAAAAAAAGTTAAAAAAAAAAAAAATCAATCAGCCACGAATTATGAATAAAAGAGATGAAAGTTAAGAGTGAAACTAAACAAAGCCCCTGGTGGCCCTCTGCCTGGGGCACTTCTGCTAATTTTAGTTTCTCTGTTCTTCCCTGAGCCCTTTCGTTCGCTGACTACATGGGTTTAGAGCATTTACGTTACCGCAACTGCCGAAAATGTTACACACTGGGATGGTCCAACCTGGGCATCAGCGCGAAAGGGGAAGGCAAGGAAGAGCTGCCTGGGACCCATCCCCGCCGTGACAAAGCCACCGGGTCTGGGTCCCTGAGCTGGTCTGGGGTTGCTGGCCATGCCATCGCGCGCACAGGCCAACGCATCCCACGGACCGCGGGGACGGTGGGCCCGTGCCACCGTGGATGCTCACAAACCCACGGTCCCATCCAGCGCCGGGCGCGCACCGTGCCTCCCGCTCGCCCCTCTCCTGGGCTCCCCTCGCACGGACCCCCCGCACCCTCTCCGGAGGCCGAGCGATGCTCTCGCAGCCCACCAGCCCCTCTCCCATCGCACTCCTCCGCTCCCTGCCGAAAACGCCGCGGCTCTGCTGGGTGCTGGGGGGGGGGGGTTGGCCGGGAAGAGCCGTTTCGCAGCCTCCACATTTATTCCACGGAGAGAAAAGGCAGCAGCCTCACAGAAGCATCCTATACAGCAGAATGTATTTAAATACCTAATGAAGGAATAAATCTGCGAGAGGGAGACATTTACTGCATACTTATTCACACAGAGCCTTTGTGCAGGCGGGGGCAGCGGGGGGGGCGGCGGGGCTGCGCACTGCACCTGCGCTCCTGGCCGACAGCCGCTTTGCCAGGGTAATGAATATGGCAGGATCCTATTAAATGCGACTCTACCTGTCAGGGAGGATATTGAGCACTCCCAGCCTCCACATCCATTCCGGAGGACCCGTCTCTGCTACAACAAGATGCAGCACCTTATCGACAGGGACCTTCCCAGGGGTCTCGGAGAGCAAACAACACGCTGGGGGGACAGAGACAGATTGGGCCACTTTACAGCACCCGTTTGCCTCTGCATAAGGCAGCAGGGCTTTTTCTTTTTTTTTTAATCCCCCCCAAGCAATATGTCAGAGGGTAGAAGTCATGAACTGGCAGCTCATCCCATAGCACAGGCAGGGCTGAAGTCCAAGGGCTGCGCCGAAGCGGAGCCCCAGACCAAAGGGTGCGGGTGAAGGTCCCAGGAGGATAATTAAGCCTTACTCGTGCCCTCAGGCCCTGGAAATGTGCTTCCTTCAGCCCAGGCAGAGCCTGGGTCCTCTGCCATTTTACTGCAGGTGAAAAAGCCCATTTTGCTTTTGTCGTTCTAAAGGGGTGAGAACAACCTGCTGCTGCGACGGAGCGGGAAGGAGCAGCCCAAGGCCACGCAGAAGCAAGCTCGGATGGGATGCCGGTACCAAGCATATCGCATTTGCCTGGGTTCAGATGCAGAAACACCGTAGCCCATCAAGGCTGAGCTGTACCCTGCATCCTCAGCACTTGCTGCCTGAGAAGACACAGAGCAAAAGCTGCCACGAACCTGCGCATTTAAAGCCAAACGCCACAAGCATCATGCAGTTCTCCCCGCCTCGTGCTATCAGAGCCATCGCCCAGCACCACCAGCAACCCACCGTGGGTTTGCCACTTCCCTGCAGGGCAGGGCTGCTTGGCAGGGCAATAAGGGCAAGCACAGGGCGGCGGTGATGAAATACAAGAGCTCAGCCATTTGCTTGCATTTTATGTTTCAGGAAACTAAATGCATGGGCAAGTATTCAAGACGGATGCTATGTGCTGGAGCAGCAGCTCCCGTCCCAGCAACCCCACGCTCGCATGCAGCAACCCCGCAGCATCCTTACGCCTCCAGCCACCGCTCAGCTTTCAGCTTTACCTCCCCCACCTCCCAAATACAGCCAACCTCATCTTGGCCTTTGCTTGCCCTCCTCCCTGCCCTCCCTCCCCCATGATACAAAAGGTCGGTTTTGAAATTCAGGGGTCAGGAGGAAGAAATGTAGCGGGGTCAGGGGTGAGAGAAGCAGAGAGGGGAGGAATTTCACCTCTCCAACCATTTGCTTCCATGAAGCAGCAGCCGCAGAGCTCCTGCCAGGTGCAGGGGTGCTGGCCCCAACTGGGGCAGCGCGGTGGGGGCTGGTGGGGACAGAGGAGGGTGCTCCCCATCCCGCAGCCCCAGGCAGAGCGGCACAGCAGCCCCCGCTCCCCTGCGAGCTTCTCTCCTTTTTGGGGTTATCCCAAGCTTATCAAGATGCCAGCAAAACCGCGCCTAAATGCCAAACCCCCAAAGCTACAGCAAACACAGAGCAAGAAGAAATTAAAGATGTGCTGAACGCATCTGGAGTTTACATTTTCCACCTGCTGAGCTGAGCGAGGCACTCGGAGAAAGCAAAGGTCCTTCAGGTCCCTCTCCAGGTGCCTGCTAAGGGGAGGGGGTTTGGGTCACGCTGCCTCTTTGCAAGCTGGGTCTGGGTTGAATAAATATATCATCCCACATTGCTTATGTCATCGCTTATGCCCTAAGCACTAGCTTTTGGGTTTTTTCTTTAATCTACATTATCGCATATACTCACTATCTGCCAGACATCTCCATTTGCTCTCCTTTTCAAAACCGCTTCTCCGGCTGCCTAAAGCTCTACAGCCAGAGCCAGCCACTTTGGGAAACCGTGAGAGGATTCCTCCCCGCTCGGGGACTTCACACCGGCCTCTCCCTGCTGAACAGGTACAAACAACAACTGTGCACAGGAGGAAAGGAACGCGCTGAGCATCCCAACTTACAAGATGGCTTAAAGAGAGCAAGGGATGAACACGGCGGTGAAACATCCCTCTCCAGAGCATGGGGACACAGCGGCTGCCTCACTTGGAGATGAGCTGTCCCCAAATGTGTGTCCCTGAGCCAGTGCTGCTGCAATCGCACCCAGGAGAGAGGGCAGCCCCATTCCGAGGGAAGGTAGAGATCTCTGGCTGAGGAAGTGCAGCTGCAATTGGAGAATATGCTGCGAGAGCAAAAAACGCTGTTTTCATGTAAATGTCCCTAATAATAAAAGAGTGAATGAAGAAAGCAATACATACAAACAAGAAATAGTACATTTGTGCTAGAGAAGCAGAAATGATTCTAAAAAGAGAGCTTTATCAACATTTTCCAGAAGGCATTGGCTGTTCTTTAATGCTCCTCGAGGAATAACACATTGATCCTGCTGAACCTGGGCTGCCTGGTGCCTCTGATCACAGGTTTCTTAACAAGCCCAGTCTCGATGCAGCACACTTGAAAAACATATAAGCTTGTTTGTTTTCTCAAACAAATATTGAGCCACTATTCTCCCACCCCATAACTGGCATTCTGTGCTGTTTGCCCTGTATCTGCACACAGTTTCTGCAGCCGTTGCTGCTGCATTTCCATGGCAATCCAGACTCTGAAGCTGCTGGTATCAGCCTAACACCAGTCAAACCCCACCAGTGGCAATAGGGTTTCCCCTGTACACGGAGGATTTGATTGCTCTCTCAGCTACCAATATTGAACACTTTGCTTTTATTAGTTCGGTGGATACCTTCCTCTCTGACCACACTGTAATCATTTAAGCCTCACAGCTTTTCTAAAGGTCAGTGCTTCACTCTTGCAGGGAGGGGTAAATCCAGTCCAAACTGCTGAAAATAAGTCCACAGTTAAGTCTTTGGAGTTTACAGCTGGTAAGTCCCCAGTCGTGCTCCTAAACAGCTTCATGGAGTAAGAAAAGGAGCTCAGGGCCCTCAGCCCCTTCCCCACACAGCAGCATCCCACTTGCCGAGTTTAACAAGCAGCAGGGAAACGGGAGACGACGTCTGTTGTCCCTTGATTAAATTTTCTACCAGTTCAATGGGAAAAGTGCTGAAAACATGGGGTCAGCTCTCGCAGCAGCTGGGCTGAAGCAAGCCGAGGGAATTTCCACTCTAGCTTTTAACTAATAAGTGCAAGCTCCAGGACACAGCTCCAGCAGAAAACAAAAAGGCTACAAGAAACTCTCCAACAGCTCCTCAGAGGAACAGCAGCACGACTGAAACACCAGTGTGGTGCCAGTGCTGGGAAAACGGTGGCACAGCGACTGTCTCACCGTTAGTCCCGTGCCTGCAGCCTGGCATGCCAGCGCTCCGTTAAAGCTGGCAGCCTTGTAAAAATCAAGGGCGAATATTAGCTGTGCCCTGTGCAGAGGGATGTATTTTGTTCCAAAATACAGGGCATTTAAACATATTTATCACTTGATTACTAACAGTGAAGCTCAGTATTTATCTTGTTGTCTTTGCATTTTGGATTACAAAGTAATTTTCAGACAAACACCCTGAAAAGGTAGAAAGTGATGTTATCCCCTTTCCTGGCAGGAAAACTGCAGGCAGAAAGCAGCCTGCCCATCTTTCAGACTTCTCTGTCTCTCTTCCACTACACCTGTCCCTCAACCTTTACCTTCCAGACTATTCTAATTATTTATTTCTCAATAACAAGACCAAGTTCCCAGTGTGAAAGGCTCTGCACAAAGAAAGCATGAAAAGAAAACCAGAGAGGGTCAGCCTGCTGTCCTTTGGCTTCAAAGCTCTACAGAATGATTTAGCCCAAATATACCTCAAGAGGTGCAATTGGTCTGAGAGCCAAAGGAAAGGAGAAGATGGGAGGAGAGGACTCTGGTTTTATTCCAACTCTGCTATTCACTAATTTAAGCATATAAGACCAGGATAGCCCCCTCACTTCTGCGTGCTCACTTGCATTTGTGGTACAAAGTCTCTCAGAGTGGGAAGCTTTAAGAGCATCAGGCAAAAAGCATCAAAGGAACTCGGAACTGAAAGCAGGCAAAAGGATGCTCTGTTTTTCCACTAATAAGCCACTGGCTGCAGGATGACTAGCAAAAGCAAACATCGCATTAGTCAGCCAAATGTTAACTCAGAGCTGCGAGGCTGGAGTCTGCGAACCCTCCCAGCCGCTGGGGAAGGTGAGTGCTCCCAGCTGGAGGCGCAGCGCTGTTCATTTGAAAGACCTTGTTTTACCCCAGTGTCTCTTCTCACCCTTTTTACTTTGAGCAGCTCAAGGGACCAACTCTTGTTCTTTCCGACTAACGGGGATCTCAGGATTGGCATCCTCTCCCAGCAGCAAATGCAAATCACTCTCTAAGTTAGTGGCAATGACCAACTTAACAGGTCCCACTGCTTTTAACGAGCTGATGAGGGGGAGGAAGAGGCCGAAGCAAGACAAACAATTACCACCTACAGTCATGGCAGCGCTTTGTGCTGCCTGACTTCCGCGCTTTAGAGGATGCTCAGGCTGGTTTGCGTAAGGCCTGCAGGCAGGTTTATGAGATTAAAGCCCAGCACACAATAAATAATTTAGCAGCGTACCACAAAAAAATCCCACACTGTATAATAGCTAGGCTGTATGATGTGTACATTCATTTTAAATGCACATCACTTTCATCTACATGTATCTATTTGATGCAAAGACATGTAACCAAGGGAGAAGGAACAACTGGGAAAGGTGACAGGGTCCTCGGCTGAGGCGCAGACAGGGCATGACGGGACAAATGCTGCTGAAGCCACTTACTAATTATTCCAAGCCTGCCCGTGCTGCTGCCTGCACTCTCCTGTTTGCATGCATGTGTCGGAGCTTCTTAAACCCTTGCTCAGCCAATTATTCCTCCACTGGTCCCAGCAGGCTGCCCAGTACGGACCAGCAGTAGCTGGTGGCAGCTGCCCTCAGCTCAGCACCGACCGGCAGCGCGATGCAAAGCCCCGTGCAAACCCCACGGGGCTGACAGCTTTCAGGCAGCAGCTTCGGCCCCGCCAGCCATCGTCCCCTTCTTTCGGTGGCATGGGACGGCGTTTGCAGTGCGGCAGCACCTCGAGGCTGGCAGCAGGTCCCAGGGCACAAGGCTGGGAAAAGGTTTATAATTTTATAGACAGGGAAATGGAGACACAGGGAAACCTGCCCGTAAGGGAGAACTGCCTGACAGATGGGAATCGCTGCCATGTCTCCTCGGTCCCAGGCCAGACCTTTCTGTGCCCAGACTGCAGATCCCTTTCTGTGTCCTTAGGGCTCACCAAGTCCCAGGTGGGATACAGCCGCATACCGGGGTGTAAATCACCATGTGCAAATTCAAGTTACAGAGCAGAAAATTGCAAGCTTGAGTAACATATTCAATGTCAGCTCCATAAAACTAGTGGCTAACATGAGAAGAATGCAAGCATCCTTACCCTCACAGTGCCACCACGTCTCTCTCCCCCAGCCACTAGATGTG
The DNA here is from genome assembly GCF_964188355.1 of Buteo buteo. Taxonomy (NCBI): domain Eukaryota; kingdom Metazoa; phylum Chordata; class Aves; order Accipitriformes; family Accipitridae; genus Buteo; species Buteo buteo. The sequence continues at coordinate 1,989,949 of NC_134193.1, read as the reverse complement.
GCTCCCTCCCTGCCCGATTAGCATCATCTGAGATCTCTTGGAGACACACCTAATGAATGACCATAATCTTCCAACCTACTGTTGACAGTGGGGGGAAAAAACCCCACAACCAAAACCTAAATGCACGGAAGGACTGAAGGTGTCGGACCCTCAGACAGCGTACATGCAGGGGGCTGGCTGGGAGGAGTGCTAGGAGTTGCTACCATTGCCGGCAATAAGCAGCAGTCACATTTAGACTTAGTGTTTCATTCTTTTTGCTCAAGTCGCAGCCAGGAAAGTCTCTGGCCCCACCACAGACCCTGGGGAACGTCTCTGGCGCAAAATTCCCCTGGGTGCTGCAGTCCCCAGCCCAAGAGCTCCCTACGGCGGGCAGGGGTTTATCTCCCTCCTTTATTGCTCAGGCTGGGCTGCCTGCAAAGAGCTCCCCGAAGGCCTGAGAAATGTAGGCATCTGCCTGTCCATGCATCTCTGCAGAAATGAAAAGAGGGTAATAAAAGGCAGGGGGAGGTGGGGACACTATGCATCATAACAGGCGTAATGGACTAATGCTAATATAGAGACTGGCCGCATCCAATCCATGCCTGCCTGGCACATCCATAAATATCGGGCAGACGTTCAGGTGATGGATTTGCCTTCGCAAACCATGCAGTATTTTACAGCCCCGCTAACGCTGTCATTGCCCTGGCCGGCAGCAAAAAGCAACCGTAACAACAATGGGTAGTAAACTTGATTGTGGGATTGAGGAAATATTAAAGGCAGCATCAGTCAGATGCACAAGGGAAAGCCTAAGAGCAAGTCTCAGCACAAACCATGGCAGTACTGCTTTTGCATAGCATTTCACTCCCTGACTGTCCCCAAATCCCAACCTTTTTTGCAGCAGCGGCGGCAGCTCAGGGGCCGTGGCACTGCACAGGACTCCTCCTGCAGATTCCCCCGTCTCCCGGCACGTTTGTGTTTTTCACATTCCTTTTTTTGCCTCAAGGAGGCATTTATAGAAGCAACACAGCATGGTCTTCTCACAGTATTTCTTGCCACCCAGGGATTTAAGATCTTACAAATGGACCAAAACCCATGTTATTTTGACCTCTGAGGATTTTAAAAGCCTGCAGAAAAAAATATATATAGTAAAGAAAGCATGAACTTCTTGACTCATGAATAGAAAGGCAGGAGTCTAACATTGCCCTACCCCCCAAAAAACAAACAACATCCAGAACACAGCAACTTCTTCAGTTTTATACTCAGAGGAAAGCAGGGAACAGTCAGAAAAACTAACATGAATTCACAAAATAGTTTGGTATTTCCTGATACTTTTCACCAAGATTACTTCGAGAAGAAATGCATTATTGAACTAGATAAAAATGTAGCTCTGCTTCTAGCATGAAACGGAGGAGGAATAACTTCTGCCTCACTTCATACTCATAAAGGAGACAATACCTCTTCTTATAAAAGGTGTGGGGATTAATTAGCTTCTAAATATGTTAAAGAAAAGAAAAAAACCCCAACCTTATGTGCACGAGGGGGAAAAACACCCTTTTTTGGTAACTACTTCCCAATAGTTACTCTGGTAACTAGTCCCAAAGTACATGGACTGATGCACCTAAAACTCCCTTTACCCTCACAAGTGCTGCTCCACGCTTTATTCCTGCCTGCATAAAAACCTCAAGAGCACTGGGAAAAGTGAGACTTGAGCCATTTTTCTGGTTGAAGGTCGTGTGCACCTAAGGGAGGCACCGACAGAGACTTCATGTCAAACCTCTGGGACCCCACCAGTGCTGAGGGCAGCGTGGGAGCAGGAGGCAGAAGCTGCAGGGAAGCCCCGCGGCGCGTGGAGCCACGGGATCCTCCTGCTCCTTTCCCAAGGGCAGGAAACCTCCCGCGGACATCGCCGGCAGAACTGGTCCTACACTTGTGATGTTTAAGACAATCAGTAAGAGCATTTGAGAGGGAGTGCCAGGACCAAACCCCAGAGATCAATTGACACAAAGAGCTCTTCAAGAGAAACCCCTTTCAGCATGCGGAGCCCCTTGCCTGCGGGGTGCTGGTTGCTGCTGGTCCAGCTGGTGAGATCTCTGGTGAGCCTTGCGAAGAAGGACTTGGGGGTACCAGTGGATGGAAAGCTGGACAGGAGCCAGCAACGTGCCCTCACAGCCCAGAAAGCCGACCGTATCCTGGGCTGCATCCAAAGCAGCGCGGGCAGGATGTCGAGGGAGGGGATTCTGCCCCTCTGCTCCGCTCTGGTGAGACCCCCCTGCAGTCCTGCATCCAGCTCGGGGGTCCTCGGCACAGGAGAGACAAGAACCTGTTGGAGCGGGTCCAGAGGAGGCCACAAAGATGATCAGAGGGCTGGAACACCTCTCCTGCGAGGACAGGCTGAGAGAGTTGGGGTTGTTCAGCCTGGAGAAGAGAAGGCTCCGGGAACACCTTATCGCAGCCTTTCAATACTTAAAGGGGGTTTATAAGAAAGATGGGGACAGACTTTTTAGTAGGGCCTGTTGTGATAGGACACGGGGAAATGGTTTTAAACTAAGAGGGGAGATTGAGACTAGAAATAAGGAAGAAATTTTTTACGAGGGTGGTAAAACACTGGCACAGGTTGCCCACAGAGGTGGTCGATGCCCCATCCCTGGAAACATCCAAGGTCAGGTTGGACGGGGCTCTGAGCAACCTGATCTAGTTGAAGATGTCCCTGCTCATTGCAGGGGGCTGGACTAGACGACCTTGGAAGGTCCCTTCCAACCCAAAGCAGGCTATGATCTCTGAGGCAGGCTGGTTTTCATGCATAAGGCTGTCCAGCCACTTGCAGCCTTTACTAGCTCCACTTCGTTTAGAAACGAATAAAATGTAATTGTTGCACTCAAAAATTTCAAGCTGATTTTTCAAGGTCCCTGAACCTGCGTAAGAACCAGAGTCATTGCCATCTCATGAGCCAAGAAACAGATTAAAGCAGACTCTGAGCCCACCTGGCTCGATTTCACATACATAGCATTTCCTGAACAGCTGCCCCTTAGCTCTCCAGCAGCTATAAAAATACATCCCAACTTCTCTTTTTTTCTTATTTTACTTGCTCTGCCAGGCAACAGATAACAGAACTAGAGAAGTAATGTTGGGAGAAGAGGCGGCCAATTTCATGCCTTTAAGAGGTGGCAGGGACATTCCTGAACTGCTCAAACCCAGAGTCCAGAGGGACTTGGCAGCTCTTCCCGTGAGACATGCATGATAGTGCTCTCCTTTGGCTTCGGTCACTTTTCATACTCCCTTGCACAAATTCCAATTAACAAGTAAGACTCCAACTTCTGGCTGCTAACAATAACAAATGTTTAGGGACCATCAGGCATTTTGGGGACACATTTCTGGGGTCACAGTTTGTCAGCACCCTTTTTGCAGAGATGGAAGCAAAGGGGAATTACTGTCTAAGGATGGAAAATCCTTGTTTAGGGAGAAAAAGAATCCCAGTTTCTCTGACTACACCAGAGCAAATCACCAGCAATACGGTACCAAATAAATACCCCCTTATTTCACGTCCTCGGGCAAGAAAGAGACCTGTTTCTCAGACCTTTCAATTAAACAACTTCTTCAGTCAAGCAAGAATCATCTGCCATTTTACACCTTTGCTGGGACAGAGGGCTGTGGTCCAAAGGTAATGGATTGATCACCAAGTCAGCAAAGCTCCTGACCTTCCGACCTACAGCTGAAACTAGGCATCTCCTTTGGAAGGCATCTGCAAACGGATGATCCTCATCTGTTCAATAACAGCCTGATGTCCTCTTGGCTTGTCTACACACTGATGCAACTGACTTTTTCCTAAAGTGCTATGGAATGCGTGCGGGGGCGATAATTAAGGATAAATTAAAAGGATGAGATAACCATCCACAGAATGAAGTCAGATAAGGACAGGTTCGGACGTATATTTCATTGTGAAAGACCTATTTTATTCCCACTAATGGAACAAATTAAATCAGCCAAGCTGAATAAAACTATCACGTACCAAGACGTAACAACACACTTAAAGTTCGCCTTTCCCCTGACTGCGTAATCCAATCAGTTATCACTGTCCCTTGCAAAAGTGGAGGTTTGCCTTCATTGAAAGCAAGGACAGACATTACGCACCATGTATTCAGGCATTCAACAGATAAACAGGAATGTGTTTCCAAACATGAAAACTAGTTGCAGCACTACGTATTTTTCTGTAGCACTTCTCCAGACAGATCCCAAGCAGCTCTTCACAGGTGACCTTGCATGCCAGAATTGTTTCCAAACCATGTACAGCACAGCTGCCATTGGGACAGCTTACAGGAGTACAGAACAATGTCTGATGCCCATCTATCCAGGAGGATTGGGTGTGAATCCTTCACCTCAGGGCATTTGAAATAACCAAACCCGGGTTCTTGCCTGTAGCACCAAAGTTTGCACTGAAGACAACGCAGAGCACTTTCAGTTTCCTTTATAGAAGGAACTCCTGGATGCAGAGCCCGGCCGTCAGACCTAGCCTGGATAGCTCTAATACGCCAGCACCGAGAAGCATGCCCCACATCTCCAAACATCTTCAAGCACACCGATCAAAGCCTCATCACCACTGGAGTGACTCCGGGCCGGATGAAAACCAGGTACAACATCACCATTACTGCTTTTCCCTGGGAGCCATCGCACGTGCCACCCAGGAGCATACCCAGCTCATCTGAACGTAGGCAAGGGATGGCAAGGTTGCAGACTGCCGCTGCAGGACCTGGATTTTTCCTACAGCAGGCATAAACAGCATGATGGTAAAATAATACATAGACAGTGCACTGTCAGACATAGAAGAGACATTTATTTATTCTTGATCACAAACAATGTCCTCCATTGACAAGCTGAATGAAGGGCACTTCACTGATTTATTAGATCTAATAAGAAACAGACCTCTTGGGATGAAATACAAGATTGATTTTTAGTGGTGAGCCATGCTGCTATCCCAGCCACTGTGCTCAGCCTGATGAGATGAAACCAGGCATGCACAGGGACAGAGAGAGTTGAAACAGCATTGGGTAGAAGAAATAAATGGAAAGATTTGGACAAGGAAGGGGAGATGAAATGGAAACAAGGCTTGCAATAGCAGCCTTTCAAACTGAGGGTTACTCTTTTCTTCCTGAAATCCTTCTCTCTCCAACTAAGTCTATATATCTTAATAGAAGAGCAGAAAACTGCTGGCAAGTTGAAGGGCAACTCTAGTACAGTTCTTGGGAAACCTCCGAGTCAGACCCTTCCCATACATCTGCTTTTTCAGAGGAGCCCCTCTAAATATAGCAAGTATAATTTTCACATCAGTCTCAGCATCTACCAGGCAAACCACATTAGCTGAGTTCCGTGGATGCCGTTTTCCATCAGGAAAAAGACAACTAGCACAGCAGTGCTTAGCTTGAGGCCCTATTAATAGCAGTCCTAATTATATGGCTGCAAATTTAATTCATAGCAATGATTAGTGTCAAAATCAAAGGCATCATACATCAATATTGATGGAATTGTATGAAGCCCATAAACAGAACAAGCAAGCCAACACACCTCCCCCCAGCAGTTAGTTGCTGTTAACTGTTGCATTAATGTCTCTCTTAATTTTGCTCGATGAAAATTGTTTTATTGCAGGAATCCACAAATCTGAATGATTATCTCTCATACATGATCCCCTTCCCCCTTGCATCCCCTGCCACAAAGCTCAGACACTTTGGAAGGAGAGCTGGACCACCAAGGTGCAGGGAGAACCGCATCCCACGTACCTGTGCTTTATCCGAAAGGTCACAGCACCATCAGCACGTTTGCTTTTCACCCACTTAGAGAAAACTGCCGAGGAACAGTAGTTCTCAACACCAGCGAGCTGCCAGGCAGCAGGCGGGGAGCATCACGGGGCTGCAGCCATTTCGTACGGTACGAGCACCGAGCGCACAGCGAGACCCCGGCCCGAGGCATGCCCCCGTACCGGCGGGTTGCAACGAGAGGCAGCGGGCTGGCCGGAAAATTCCTCCGTCAGCACTTGGCTTTAATGGAGAATAGACACATCAGTTCATCCTTCTGCCTTCAATGGGTACCGAGGACGGACGAAGCACAAACCCCTATCACCGGCTGTGCGAGGAGCAGCTGCCCAGCAGGTACGAGCACACCCTCCGCCCTGAACCGAAACCCTGACCCCTGGAAATGCTCTGGTACCCTGCAGGAAAGATGCCAAGTTCATCGTCAATTGACTTATCTGATATTATTGACTTATTTGTCAGCAGCTCTGGTACGAACACCCCTCTGGTGCAGCACGGCTACGCCAAACTCGCAGCCAGGCTGTGCGGAATCCGCGGGCGACCTGCCCGGGCTGCCCACGTCGGCTGGACCCCGCGGGGCTCCGAAACCTGCAGAGCCAGCGGCGAGCTCAACCTGGGAAAGCTGCCAGCCTTGCCACAGGGCTCTGCGCTGCTCCCGAGCAGACAGAAAACTTCTCTCCTTCCTTTACGCGTCGGCCAGTGCTGGCTGCTGAAAGGAGCAGAAAGGGACATCAAATGCACCCAGGAAAGAGAGAAAGGGGTAGAGCCAGAGCCAGAGCCAGACAACACGAGGCCGTACCGAAGCGTGCAGGGAGGGGTGTCGGGGCAGGCAGGGGCTTGGGGACCTTCAGCATTCAGCTTCTTCGGAGGAGAAAGGCTGAAGCAGCTGCAGCCGCTCTCCTAGGGAACTCGCACAAGGCAGTTAGGTGAATAGCTAATGGGAAGAAGGACATCAGTGAGATAACACAGCATTTTCGGTAATGAATTCTCACTGGGGAAGCACAGACAAATTTGAAAGATTTCAGAGCTGGCTCCCTGACTTCTTTCCTCCAGCTACACAAAAGCATCTTAGAAACCCCAGACTGAGCCACCAGCTTGTTTCCAAAGTAAATCAAGGACTAGGGGAGAGGGAATAGGTGTGACGTAGCTTTCAGATATTAATCGTGTAGGTAGATATGCAAGGTGGTGAGCTGGAGGAGATAAGGCATCTATCTGTAAATCTCTGGCACTTACAGAGGTGCGTACATTTTTACCAGCTTCATTTCACATATGGGGAAGAAGCAATATGGAAACGTTTACAGTCCTGAGCATCCAGAGCACTTGCTGACTTCGAGACATGTCTGGTCTTGGAACACGCACAAAAACTGGAGACAACTTCCCACCACGTCTGCAACGCCTCCTCTGCAGTGAGAGTCCCAAGAGTCCCACAGTTCAATGCAAAGCTGCTTCCTATGCTTCTCGTGGCCTCTCTTAGGCCATGTAGAAGATAATCCCACATGCCAAATGAGGAAAGATTTATTAAAGGTGTGGACAGGACTGCAAGATAAAGAACAACATCATCCTAAGCCCCATGCTGCAGAGGACGGGACAGTGATCGCTCCAGCTAATGATAACAGGAGGCATGAGTGTCATCAACTGCAGACAACTCTGATACATGTTAAATAAGGGTGCTTGGCAGATGCCATGAAGGGCTGACTGTAGTGAATGCCTAGAATGAATTTGCTCAAGAGACAAACCAGTTTTCTTAGTGCCTGGTTACCACTGCCTCAAACAACAGGTGAAGGATTCCTGCAGCCCTCCCTCCGGACAGTGGAGTGGATGTGCATGAATAGATTAACTTTGCATCAAAAAGGTAGGCGTTCAATGTAGAATAGCAGAAGGAATTAAACCTTGCTGGAGAGACCGCTTCTTCTATAATCCTACATAATTCATGGGACGGGACAGTAAATACCTAGTGTGCAGGCACAAGCTGTTTGCCTTAACTGCCTCTAAATGAAGCGCCTCCCCTAACCCGCCCAAACCACTGCAAACAGCAAGTACCAGGCAGCATGGCTGGCTTGCAGCTTGCTAGCACATGCATTTGCAATACGCTGAGGGTGCCTCTTCCATCCATCTAGCTAGAAAAATCCTGGCGCTCCCGTGTGCCACGGCGGGGGCGGGGGGCGGGCAGGGAGGAGAGGGGCTCCGCTTACAAGCCCACTCTCCCCCACGTTCAAAATTGCCCCACTGACACTGGAGAGGCACCAGGGAGGCACCTAATTTACTACTACTCAGCACTTGTAAAGTGCTGAATGAATATTAATGAACTGATGTAATTAAAATGATGCAGACATTCAAGTGTAGTATCTGCCTGTCCTTGTATCTTCCTGGATAGATGAGGAAGAAATTCCCTGCTGCTTAAGGACACAAAAAATTAACAGCCTGCTGTTGATTACATTTGTTAACTCTTTCCCTGGTACGAAGAAGCAGGGTCTGCATTTAGCAGGTTCACCCAATGCTGTCGTTTATATTTTAGGTTAATTTGAAGGATCTCGGCTTTCCAGAGCAGCATCTCTAAGGCTGGTTTTGCTGGAGCTGGATCAGACTTCTGCACCCACTGATGAGCTGGCTTCCAGCTGCAGCTCCAACCCTCAAGACCAGCAAGCTGGGATTCCCCTCTGCCTACACACCCCAAGGCCATTTCCACATTCATTTTAAATATGGAACTCCAGAGAGAGGACTAGTGAGGACCACACAACAGACGTCTGTCTGGGCCTGACCAGCCACTGACTGAAGAGCAGTTCAGCAAGGAAATCCCAGTTGGACTTCAAAATCCTAAAACTCACAGGAGCCCTGCCACCCCCTGTGCTGGTGGAAGAAACCAGCAGGAGCATCTCTTTGCCCTGGGCAACTAGCCTGAGCATTTGTGATGCAGAGGGTGAGGAATGTTATCTTCCAGGACTGATCAATCATCCAACTGTCAGAGGGAAGAGCAGGAGGTAAGAGGCAGAGAGCAGCAGGACTTTGCCCTGAGGCTTACTTTCCAAAAGCAGCCAAGTTAACCCATTCCTATCTCTCCATGACCAAACATCCTACCACCATCAGCGATTTTGCCATCACTGAAAGCTTTCTAACTCACGGTCTTCTACACAAGTTGCAGAAGGATTGCTGGGAAACAACTCAAAACTATTGCAAGATTTCCATCAGCATGTCAAAAAGAAGGAAAGATCCGAGACCTTGGATACAGCTTGCTGAGGCTCACTCGTACTCAGAAATTGCAAGCCAGCTCCTCACTTTTCTCTAATCAGACTGGCGCATTATTGCCCTGATAATTTCCGCATCAGCCCCACAAACACACACGCCATAGTTCACTGAATGATAAAACGCAAAAAACCCAGACAAACAACGGGGTAATGCTGTAATATACAGGCAGGCAGTCCATGCAAGAGCTGGCATGGTGCCGAGACCTGTATTACCCTGCTGCTTAAGAAGTCGCTGGCTGGAAGCGGAGGAAGGTGCCCTCAGCCCATGCAAGGGGATGCTCTGGAGCTGTAATGCCGCAGAGTGATGGGAACTGTGTGGCCTCATTTGGTCCCTTATCCAGGAATCACGCTGCAGCAATTTCCACTGTACCTTTCCCAAGGCTTGGTACTTCTCTGCTTCAAAAGAAACTGCAGCAACGCCACTCTGTACTAACGGTGCTGATGTATGAAGTTCGCCTCACCAAAGCAAAGCTCTCTGTGACCCAAACCCTGTGATTTTTGCTCCTGACTGGCTCCCGGTTTCACGCTAGGAAACATCTGTAAGACACTGCAGCAGCTACATGCATCAGAATCTCCCAAGACAGAAGAAAAACGGATCCTGCCTCTCTGAAGCCACAGAAATAAGCTTACCTTCTTCAGCTTGCCAGTCTTAGTCCCCACGAACACCACGCTGTAGCCGTTGTAGACGTAGGAAGCAACAGAAGTCATCCGGTCCCGGCTCGAGGTGAAGAGCGTCACGCCATCCACCGGTGTCGAGCCTCCCAGCGGCTGGTTGATGTCGAGCCCGCAGAAATTGTCATCGATGGGGACTGGCTGGAAAAGACGAGGTTTGGGGCAGCCGTGAGCGAAACGCGAAGCATGGGGCAGCCCCACACGCTCAGGCTCGTGCGGAGGGGAGCAGGAGGTGCTGACAGCGGGGTGGGAGCCACCACCACACACTCCCCACCCCAGGACCCCCCCAGCTTTGGCCACCTCTGCAATGGTTCCCTTCGCTGCCCAAGGATGAGACACCCTGCAGCTGCTCCAAAACGTGTTTGGACAGGGCTGAGGAGGAACCCTAAGTCCAGTAGACACTTCCACTCGTTTTCTAAATCAACTAGGTTTCCCATGGGTTTAGCCCTGCTGCGTGGCCGTGCCGGGACTCTCTCCTCCACTCATTTCACCTCCCCTCAGCCCCATTTCCAGAGGTGCTGAGTAGCATAAGCAGAAAGGTGCTCAGCACCCCCACATCAGCAAAGGCTTCCCTTGAAGGTCATACAAGTCCCGCTGCCAACAGCTCGCAGCAGCGCTGGCGCTGCCGTGCGCAGCGTGGGACAGGCTGAGGTCAGTCACCAGCCAGAGGATGGCTGGGCACGGCTCATCCCACGCCGTGGGAGAGGAGAGGATGCTGCTGTTCGCTCCTGCCCGGAGCAGCTGCTTTCCTCTGGCAGAAATGGCCCAGCTCCACAGCAGAGTTAAACCTTCCCCACGCGAACACAGGGCTGGTGGAAAGCACCAGACTGTCTGCCTGGAAAGGCAGGTGATTGCACAGGGAACGGGCTCTGGCAACCTAAAACACCCGCGTGCTACGCAGAGAGATGCACTCTTGCTCCTTCTACCACCCAGCTGTGAGCTCTCCTACAAGCCACCTCGCTGTGCCTCAGTTTCCTTTCTACAACACAGGAAATACGGATGCTGTCTTTTCCCTGGAACACCGCTTGCCACGAGTAAAGGAAAATCATTCTGCCCCCAGCTAAGTATTATTAAGCTGTATCAGCTGAGATTGCTGGAGTGAACTCCTACGTGGCATAGGCAGAGGGGTGGTGACATGGGTGGCCGCTCGCCATCATGCTGACTCCAATCCACTTATTTTCCACAAGGGACATTAGCTACCAAATGCTCAGGCACATCTAGCTGCAACTGCAATGGGATGACTCTCCCCTGCGCAAGCCACCTCTCAAGCTTCTCTTTGCCTTCCTTCTTTCATTTCATTTAACCCACGTTTATCTCTTCCCAGCAGCCAAACTTAATATGCTTGGCAAAAGAAGGCCCCAGGGATTCTCAAGTCAGCCCAGGAACAATCTGCATGTGAATCAAGATTAAAGAAATCAGCTGAATAAAAAATACAAAGGATGCAACTGTCATCTGTATTTATCTTGTTAGTTTGTTGATACCACCCTCCTGCTCGGGGAAGGGCGAGAGCCTTCCTCCGGCTTCCAGGGCTGCGGGTTGGGAACAGCAAAGACTTCCAGCAAGCTGCACACCTTTATTCATCTGCCTTAATACTACCCCTTCCTTTCATTGTCATCACCAACCGTCTGACAAGAACATGGATTAAAGGGGAAAAGGATGACTGCGATGTTCTCTGTTTAGGAAAACTGAGGCACAAAAAGATTGATCCTGTTCTGCAAGCTCGTACCCCATAGGCCCAGGCATTGACACCGGCTCTCGGGGGCTGCCACGGCCAACAGCCAGAGCATCCTTACCGCTTTAGTGCACTGGACGTCTTTCCCCAGGAGCCAGTTGAGCTCCAGGTTGCCTTCCCCCTGGTAGCAGGACTGCAGGCGGTCCTTGATCTGAGCGTTGATGGTGCGAATGGGGAAGGCGCAGAGCGCAGAGTCATCGGGTGGCTGATGGTACTGCTTCTGTCCCTTGGAGAAAATGGCAAAGAGGACATCCTCCTGGGCCGTGATGTTGAGGGACTTGGCCAGCACATCTCCTGGCTTGGAGAGGTACGCTGCTTGCAGGAGGCGGTACTCCGTGTCCCCCTTGACACAGCCAAAGGGCAGAGAGACATAGGAGTGGAACTTGGGGTCATCTTTGCAGAGACGGACGATGCGAGACGTGTAAAAGAGATCACTGGCAGAGTTGATGGAGACACCCTCTGGGGTCTCTGGCTGGACAGTCAAAAAATAGACGAAGTTGCCGCTGGCAAAACCATAGATGTAGAAGATGTCGAAGTGCGAAACAAGGGCCAAGGTATCTGAGGGGATTTTGATGAGGGACGAGACAAAGTCACTGTGGAGCTCATAATCCAACATTGCTGATGACTCCGGGTCCCGGGGAAGTTTCCGGCTGGAGAGGGTGGGGAAGTAATCCTGCTTCCCATCCACTGCTGTGCCAATGAAGAGCTTCCCATCTTCACCTTCCGAGCGCACGATCACGCCATACATCGTGCCCGTCTTGTTGACGCTGGAGAGGTAGTGCTCCTTTTTGTGCGAGGGTTCTACCAAGATGAAGAGGTCATCCAGGCGCAGCAGCTTGCAGACCCCCTGGTAGAGGCTGCCACAAGCCAGCAGCCGGTTCTCAGAGTAGTCAATGATCAGCAGCTTGTTGACATTGTTGGTTAGAGTAAGGATCTCGCTGCATGGCTGGACGATGAGGGGTGGGTAGCAGGATTTATTGTCCTCCTCAGGACCAGTTTTATGAGCCACCAAAATGGTCAGGTTACCCGACAGCTTGTAAACCCTGTTGATAGCTCCAACGTAGACTGCTCCAGTGCCTTGGTGGACAGTCAGGTGGTTGAACGTCCAGTCCCGGTTCTCAGAGTGGAAAGTGCTGAACAAGGCATTGCTGGACACATTTCTGGAGAGCGATGCCAGGAAGAGACAGAGCAAAGCCACCGACCAGCCATCGGAGTCCAGTACCCGAGGCCAGTTCTTCCTCTGATCCATCCTGGGAAAGGCAAACTTCGTGTTCTCCGCGCGTGTCCTGTGCCCCAGCAATGTCCCTCACATGGTTCTGGGGAAAGAAAAGAAACACACAGAGCAAAGGATTAGATCCAGTGTGCCCTTCAGATAAAATTCAAAGGAGGCTTTCTAATTACACAGTCCTTGAGATAAAGTGAGGACGTCTCTAAGCCCAACAAGAATTAAGCAGGTCTCCTAACTTATTGGTAAACAGTTCAGGCCTGATGTCTTGCCACTTGGTTCAGCCTCTGTGTGTTAATTTGTTATGTGGTTTAGCTGTTTATAATGTACACTGCTCAGCCACGGGAGGGGATAATAAGCTTCAGCCCAAGACAAAGCCTGCAGCTCACACACCCAACCATCAATCTGCAATCTTGGCTAAAAGGATGTCTCCTGCAGGGCATGTTGTTGGAATCAACAGAGGAAATAAGAGGTGTTTTCTACCTTTAAATCCTCTATGATTTAATTTGGAAACCTGAGGAAGAAGTCTCATGCAGGCAAGTTCATTGAGCATGTACACACCAAAGCCACCAGCATCTCCTCTCCACCCCTCCCCAGAGCCAGAAGTGGCTCTGCAGGTGCTCTTCAGGCAGAAACTTCCCACTGCCTCCACAAGGTACTTTGCTGCTGAAAAGCAGCTGCCACTGGAGTGGAGACACATGTGGTTAGATCAGCAACCAAACACTGCCAGCAGCATCTGCGCAGGGGAGAAACTACCAAACTGGGAGCCTTGGACAGATCTCCTGCCCTAACAAAACTTGCAGGTGATGATTAAAACCTACATAAAGCGACAGCTTGGACACTGGGTCCAGAAGACCCGATGCCAACCAAATTGCCCATGTGCCCTTCCCAATAGCTCTAGGGATAACAGCCAGAAGTAGAGTCTCCTTCGACTGATATGTTTTCACCCATATGGACAAGGCAAGGTAAGACTCGAGCTGGAGACCTCTCGCCAAAATCTATGTGGAAACGAGGCATGGAAGACAGACAGGTTTCTATGTTGGTTGGTTGTTTTGTTTTTGTGGGTGCTCCCAAAGCACCTAGACCTCATTCGGGCCCAAAGGACGGCTGGAGCTCTGCTGAACCCTGGCCCCGGCTCCATCCTCCCTACTTGCACGGGTGGCTGTCAGGCTGAATTAGGAATCACCAGGCTGGAATTTCCTTAGGAAGCAGGCGCTCGCCTCCGAGAGGCTCCGGCTGCGTGAGGCATGTTTACATCAGCGCTTTCCATCCGCCCTTCCGGACAGCACACACACGCAGGCAGACACAGGAGCTGTGGAAGAGGACCCTTACAAACTTCTGCCTGCTCCACCTCATCACCTAGCACCTCTGCTAAGGTGGCAGGCTCCCCTAGCAAAAATATGAACATTAAAGATAAGCCAAACTCATGCATTTCCATGTCTGTCTCATCTAAGGGGGGGTCCGGCTTGGACCATCCCACGCAGGAGGTATTGGCTCAGTTCCCAGCTCAGCCCGACTTCCAGCACCACCTCAGGCTCCCACTGAGCTGCTGGAAGCGGTGCCAGCTGAGCACCCTGCAAGGCAGCAAGGACCCAGCTCAGCAGAAGGGGTCAGAGGAGCCGTGGGGCCAGCAGAACAACACTACAAGGCAGGCACCGTCATCCCTGCGCCGGGGCTCTGTGCATCCCATGTCACCACAGACATGCCTGGAGGTCACTGGATTGTGCCTCATCCTTGTTATCATCTCCAGACCTGACTGTGACTTGTGCTCCTGGCTTGACCTCAGCCTTGCTCATCATCACAGATGTGTCTGACCGCCTGGACTCAGAAAACCATCACAAAGTTCTCCTTTATCCCAAATTATGCATTCCTTACACACTCCAGGCTGGACGATCAAAGAAACCATTTCAGCTTGCCTGGGGGAGAGATGTTCTCCACCACCTCACAGCACTGCAGGGTCACACCAGCCCTGGGAAAAGGCTGAGGATGAGCCACCATCCCACCTGCCCTCTCTGCACCGAAGTCCCCTCACCTCCCACCACCACCACGTAAGCCCCGAGCACACACACTGGGGAGAAATTTGCACTCTTTGCCGATTTGACTCTCCTCCCCAGCCCTGTGTGCAAACGCAGGAGGCTGTTCCCTAGCACAGCCCACGCTCAGCTGTCCTCACCTGCGGGCAGCCACCAATTTGATTGATGCTGATCTCCGTTTTGGTATTTAAAATAATTCATGCTGCTGAAAACCTACACTGAGCTCATAAGCGAGTGTCACCGAATGGCCGCTCTTTAGGCTTGTTAACGCCAGGAGCTGGAGACGGGTGTTTCTGAAAGGTGACAAAGGAGCTCTGTCCCTGGGCTGCACGTCTCTGTGTCACTGACAAGACAGGAGAAAGAGAGCGGTAATGGGTTTCTCATTCTGCTCAGGGATACATTTCCCCGGCTGCTTGCTTCTTATTTCCAGTCTCTTAATTTCCACCTTTGGCTGCAGCAGTTTCTCTCTCTCCCAGCTAGGATGCAGACACTGCTGCATTCTTATTATTGTTTGGATGATTGTGGCAGAAAGCAGATGCCCGTGCTGTGGACCCGAACGTGCCACAACAGCACCAGTGTGACCTTCCCCAGTTCTTCTCATTAAATTTCTGAGTGAACATCCCCAAACTATTCTCTGAATCTAGAATCTTTCAAAAGGGCACAAATCAAACCGTTCCCGAGGACCTGCTGGGAGGAAGGCTCTCCACGCTGCCCACCCACGCGAGGGCTGCTGGTGACCCGTGGCGGGCACCGGGATCTCAGAGCAGCTTTGCTCTAGGATAACGTGGCAGCGCAGCTCGAGCCACCGAGAAGTCTGCGTGTGTCACTGACAGGGAGATGCCCGCCGGCAGCGCGGTGCCTTCTTGTAAACGCACAGGGAGCCCTGTGCCATGGAAGAGCTCGAGAGGAGCCCAGGAAAGGTGGCACGAGAGCTGCAGATACGGGAGTCCCGCGGAATGGCCGAGTCAGTAGCAGAGCGTGTCCGGATCAACGCACAAGAAACCTTGAGCACCGAGGTGCCCCAGGCGAGTGGTCCGGCACGGCAACCCAACTCCCCTTGCCTTGGGGGAGGCACAGAGCTGGTGGCCACAGCACCAAAGGGCACAGAGAAAGCTGGCTCTGCCCTGGGCAGCACAAACGGGCTTTCCTCCAAGGCCAAAGCATCCCTCACTAACAGGAGACCAAAAACGAAGCCTACCTCAGTTTCTCATTCCCTGAGAAGAAGCGGTGCTTCTGGGGCAGAGGGCTCTGGTTCAAGGGAAGTCCAGAAAGTGAAAGAGATTCTGCAGAGAATGGGGAGGCTCTGCTGTAAAGCTGAGCACACAACAGTTTTCCTGCTCGGCAGCTTTCCAATTTTTAAAAAGTTGCACTGTTCTCTTCTTGCTTTGCAATGGAACAAGCTAGAAATTAATAAATTTAATTATTTAGATTTTATATACATATATACGTATGGGACAACAGAAGCTCTTCACTTAGACCACAGCAGTTTTGTACTTTTTCCAGCAACGTCTTCCCTCAGAAACTGTACAAAAGCCAGAGCCAGTCTGGAGCTGTTGAGCAGCAGAGCTGTCAGCTGAAGCCCAACTTCTACGCGGTGCCTTACAGTGAAGGTTTTGCAGAGTATTTGTGAACAGTCACTGCCAAAGGCAAGAGAGATCATCCAGGAAGAAGAATCTGCGCTTTCAAACATTATTTGAAGATGACAGAGCATTGCTGTGAACTGACATCCTACCCAAACGAGCCAGGGGACGATGATCCATCCCCGGCTCCATGTCACCCCCACGGCAGCGGCTCCTGCCGGGTCCCCACGACCCGGGGGGGGCAAGATGTGGGGGCAGGACACAGATTAAGCAGTGTTCAGCGATACAGATATCAAACATCAACAGAAACCCATTGCATGCCCGACGGAGGAGTTTGGGGACGGCCGAGTACAGCTGGGGAGTTAAACACCAGGGAAACAGGAGATTGGGCAATTTTAACTCTGATTCTTAATACGATTTGACCACTAATTTTTCCTCTTTTTTTGGAAGCAAGTTTAAAATACGGCCTTAAAAGCAATCTGAAGCTATTAGTAACGCAAGGTGAAAGAGAGAGTAAATTCAGGGACACAATATAAACCCAAGCAGCTGAAAGGCCTCAATTAGGCTGAAAGAAGTTATCTGGTATTTAAATAATTATTAGATTGAAGGAATAATCACAGGTCTGAGCCGATTTTTTTCCCCCACTGTCATCCTAATGGAGACTATAATATTATTATTCAAATGCCCATGATTCTCATTGAGGGGGGAAGAAAAAAGGGCTCATTTAATCTCCATGCGACAGGGCTTCAGGAGGCCCGATTAGTCATTTCTCTTATTTCAGCTGTCACTCACTCATGGGCACCATGGTTTGTCATTAGTGATATTTTATGCACACGGAGAAAAAAAAAGAGCGAAAAAGGAAAATTAAAGCAAAAGCAAAAAGAGAATCTCCTGTGGAAAATGACGGATTAAAGGAACAATTTTGATGTCACCAGCGCAGCAGCTGCGTGTGCTTTGCAGTGCCGGTATCTTTTCTTTTGGGGTAGGGTTGGTCTCGTGAGCAGTGATTTATACACAGCCCTACATTAGCACTGCTCTGCCTTCACCGATCGCCTCTGCCCCGCTGGGTCCCGCACTCCTGGGATGCTCCATCCCCTCCAGACGATGCAGCTCCTACAGCCCCAGCACCTCTAAGACACAGCAAATGCATCTGCACCGACCCCCAGCTCTCAGCATCCCAGTGCCATTTGCTTTTCCCAGTCTGTCCCTGCATTGTTCCCAGCCCAGAGGCCACCAGGGTCCCCAGCCACCCTGCAAAGGGGGAGCAAAGTGGGCAATAAAACCCAGTATGGTTTTTCTCCTACGGCCACATGGGTTCGGGGAGTTGCCTCACAGAAGGAAGCCTCCTGAGAAATAACTGAGCTTGCGGGGAGGGGGTCAGCGGGCCCGTGATTGCTTTCTAAGCTGGAGGTGGATTCTGCCCTTTTTGCTTTTTATAGTCAAATAAGATTCATTGCTGTGAGGCCGGGAGCAGGGAGAACGGCCGGCTCACGCTGCTGACCTCCCCTGCAGGTCACCGGGCTGTCAGAAATCCCCCAGAATTATCGAAAGGGTCACCAAAAGGGCAGGCTACACTATATAAACTAAAATACAAGAACAAACCATTTGGAACAACCTCACCCTTGCACCAGCGTGACCCTTTCTCTTTGCATTGGCTCCATATCGTATCTGCCAACTGGAATGAAGGAAAAAAGCTGAGAGTTTGGCCATTTCTTCATAGCAAGTGAGAACAGGCGTGCCGGGTCTGCATCCCTCCTGGAGCCCATCGGGAATTTTTCTGTGAAACCTTTCCAACCGTTAAAGCTGCCATAGTGATTTATTCCCTTTGAAGAAGTGATATTCAGGACACATTTGTCAGCTATGGAGGAAGACCTTACAGTAATTAATAGGGTTTTGGTTTGTTTTAATTAGACAAAAGCTCTGAGCCAAACCATCTGATCTAAGCATCTCTGAGCTCTGGGACGTTCCCAGTCCCGATCAGAGTTCTGGGTCTCAGTCCTGCCTCCTCGGCCAAGCCACCGCAGCCAGATGAGCCCCGCACTGCTGCATCCCCTCTTACCCAGCAGAAACCTGCACGCCCGCTCGCACGAGTCCCTTCCCCACTCTCGGCGTCTTCGCCTCTTTCTCCAGCAAGAGAAGCCTTAGCGCATTTGAGCCCCAAGCAGAGGATTTTCCCAGAAGCAGGACTGCTGGGAGCCTCAGCACCCATCGCACACCGCAGCAGTGCCGAGGAAGCCTGAGGTGCAGCAACGGTGCGTTTTAAACCCAGGTAGCGTGCAGCAGCCAGCTCAGTTGTGTGCTTCAGAGTTTGACACCAAATGAAGTTATCGGCAGCTTGATGTGAAGTAATTACAGTTTTGTAATACAAAGCAACGAGGGGGGCTCCTAGCACCTTTTCTTTGTTTTTTTTAGAATATTTTGACTCTGACGACAATAAGAGCAAGTAGCAAATCACCAGTGAGGTGCCTGGCATCAGGTCCGAGGTTTCTGCAGAGGTTACTGAACCACAGGGATGACAAATACCAAACCTTTCCTAAAGTATAACACTGAACCCTTTGGGTTTCAGGCTGAAAACCACCTTTACGCCTCACCCTTCTGCTTCGCTGCCCCTCAGCAATGCCTGTCGCCCGCTCCACAGGGCTGTGCTGGCAGCCGCAGGCAGGAACCACACCAGGAGCTGCGTCCCCACTTCCCTGGAGCTGCTTATTCACAGGGATGGTATTTCACAGGCTGGTCAGCTTTCTGAGAAAGAGTTAAGAGGCCAAAATACAGTATTGTGATTATTGCTTCCTCCAGCCCTGGGACAAGGAAGAGGAGGGGAAGAACGAAACCCAGCCATGAAAAGGCATTTCCCTGATAACAAACACGATTGCATGAATTATGCACAAAATTTGTTCATATTGTCCAGACTTCAGATATTGTTTATACAATGCATACCGGATAAGCCACCTCTCCCCACCATCTCCCTCTTGAGCACACACATCCCAACAGGTCTGGGGGAAAAAGAAACAGAAAATCCCAGGGAGAGACCTGCTGTAAGCCCCATATTTGCAACTGCATTTTGGAGAGCACGGTACAGCACCCTGACCTGACCTGACCTTACTCCTGGCTTTGTCCCAGACTTGCTCAATAGACCTGGGCAAATCGTGTTACTCAGCCTCAGTTGTTCCCCCTGTGAAATGGGGATAATGCTCCCATACATGAGGCACTCAGATGTTCAATCGATAGAAAACTCTAAAGGGACTTACCAGGCATAAACCGCTGTAGTAAAGTATGTGGAAGGGACTGGTTTAGTGCTTCTTGGTGTGCCTCTGTTCATACTCTTTGATCAGAGATTGTTCAGCAGAGCAGGGCTACTCTCTCCTGGCAGTGGTGACAAGCAAACATAAGCACAGCTACCCCTGACCCTCAAAGGTGCCAAGACATCCCTGCGACCCAGCAAGAAGGCATTTCTTTAACATTGACAAAATCATCACCACCTCCAAGGGAGCACTCGTTCCTCTGGCAAAACTAAAGCAGGACCACAGCTGTGGCTCCGGTGTGGCATACACCTAGCTGTGCATTGCAGCTGGAGACATTTAACCCACCAACCCCAAAAGAAGTCCAGAAAAATTCATAATCAACCTAGGACACCTAGGTGGCAGAAATTAGACACCTTTTTCTTTCCCTGTGCTGATACTTGACACCTGCTATCTGAGAAACCACAGCTGGCAGCTATTGAGCTTTAAGTACACTGCTGCGAAATAGCTTATAAATTACCTTGCATCAAGAGAGGAGCTGGGAAAAGAGGACTTTATTCACCATGCAGTCCCTGAGGACAGACCCAAGGCTGGCAACAACACCATGCACTGGAGCACGGAGCAGAACAGACCCTTATTTTCCTGGTTGCCTTGAAGTATGACACAAAGAGAAAATTTAACACTTCTTAAGTTTCATAGCTGGTTTATTTAAGTTTGGGGAAGTCTCAGTTTCATCCAAACCTGTGTAAACAGGTCAATGGCTTTGGATAACATTAAATCATACAAATTTGTGGTCAGAAAGATGTTATTCTCTAATCCAGTCTCCTGCTGCAAGGACCAGCTATAATCATAATTCAAGAGATGTCTCTCTAAACCATCCTTAAGGACCTCCAGAAACAGAGTCAACAAACCCTCCAGGCAATCTAGGTCAGTATATCCCTTAGAAAGTGTTTTTTCTAGTTTCTTACCCAAGTCCTGATGGACTGAGGTTTATTCACCCCTCTTCACTGGTGCACCTGAACATCATTTGATTATTCATGGACTTTATTCCCAACAAAATAGAATTTAATGGATGGTGACCTTAGGTGCAAGCAGATTAAACGATTAAATGATTTGCCCAAGGCTAGTCAAAAGGTCCCAGTGGCAAAGCTAGGAGTTTTATCTCCTGAGCCTCAGCCCAGCCCTCTCTCCCCAAGTGACATCCAGCTGCAGTTTATTACAAGAGAACATTACAGTGCAGCACAAGGGAAGATCACAGAGCGGCCACCGAACTGGAGGAGAAAAATAAGCAGCAGCTTCTCCTGGCCTCACTCCAAGTGCACCACAGGCAAGTGAAGAACCCCAGCTTCAAATTAAATGGGTCCCCAGCCACTCCATTAAACAGAAATCCTGAAACAGAAATCCTTTGGCTGTGCCAGCCCTGTACAGAGAGTGGTGTTCGTTATCCCAAACACTCCCTACGGCAGCCAGATGTATTTACACAGTAGCCACAGTGCTGTTACCTAAGTAAACCAGGAAATTGTACATTTGTTAAAATTAGGTTCTGAGATGCTGAATCCCCAACTGTGCAGCTATAGATTTCACTCAGCCAGCAGCGCTGAAATTATTAAGAGCACGCCACTGCCTGCGTGCACATTCAGGCACGTTTCCCCATTCGAGGGGTGTTTACTGGTTATGATGCTCCACGCCACTCCAGAACAGGATTATTTTTTCAGATTATGAGCAATAACCAGCAAGGCAAACCTACATCGTGCTGTCCATCGCTGTGCCTTCCCCCACCACACCGGGAGGGCAGGGGTGGTACGGCACCAAACCGGGGCCGGAGCCGTCGGGATGAGAAGCAGAGGAACATGTGAAGGCAGAGGTTCATCATCGCTGCTGCGTGACCAGCACCATCGGCTCACTGCTTTGCTACAGATTTCAGCTGCCAGCCGCAATTCTGGCATTCCCACCACAGAAGTGGGAGAAATTATGATCCAGGTACCACTGTGGGATCACAAGGATTTGGAAAGAACACAACTGCAAAAGCCCTTAAATTAAGAGCAAAACTGAAGCAGACAGGTTGATGCAGGAGAGAGCCACACAGCACTGAAGAACCCTTCAGGGACCATTAACCAGCCCTCATCAGGCCTGTCTTAGTGGAAGTATGTGCTATGAACTGCAATCAACACCAGCTTTATCAACGACACGAAGGAAGTGCCTTTACCTCTCAAAGCCTCTTTACACAGGGCTGCCTGCCCTTTTAAGTGCATCACGGGGGTGCTTGATGCAGTTTTTGAAAGTGTTTCGAGGTGCCTGAATCCTGGGAAATATAAAGCATCTTCATTCCCTGCCCAGTCTGCTTCACCAAGCACGGCAAGCAGCGACCGTCGCAGAGCTCGCAGCCACGCAGACAGTGGCCGGTTGCTGGCGGGATCCCAGCAGGTCTCGCACATCAGCACCCGGGGGGGCTCTCAGTGCCGGCAGCCCCCAGCCTTGCGTTCTGAGGTCCGGCCAAGGACCCCAAAGCCTGGAGCCATCTCACCTCCATCCCACCATCAGCTGAACATCATCTCCTCTCCTACAGCGTTTGGACATCAACGTCTACTCGAGAAAGTGGCTTCTTCCCACTCATCTGCTCCATGATCCTCTGCCCTGCTTTTCAATTTCAGAACTCTGGCAGATCACTGATTAATTCAAGCCTGTTTAATAACCCTTCTGTTTAGATGAAACAAGCTGTCTTGTTTTCTTTATTTTTAACACTAACTCTTGTTTCTTTGCTAAGGATCTTTCTGTCATTTAAAAACTTCTCTCTCTCCAACCAAGCTGATAATAGGATGGAGAAAGCATCTGCTTACGTCTACATCTGACATCAGCCAGAAGTTACAGCACAAGGCTAAAGAGGGACCGGACACCTTGATGGGTAAGAGGTTCCAAAAGCCTGAGCTTGTCTTGCAAAATCATTAGTTATACAAATCCCTGCATAGCTCAGACCAGAGTGCAAATACCAGGAACCACGGGGCCAGCTCCTGCCAACACGGGCGAGAGGAAAGGAGACACGGGAGCCGGAGCACCCAAACTCCTCGCACGGCTCATCTGCAAGAAGGGTCTCTGCGCTTCTGCACCCTGTCGCGGGTGGGAAATACGCCTTAGAAAAACCTGAAAGCTGTCACACTGCCGCAAGCTCTGCCCCGCGCCATGCCCCCGGCACAGCAATCGATTGGCAATGGTCAGGCGGGCGCAGAGCCCACCAGCTGCTCCCACCGGCGGCCCTCTCCCCTCCGCCAGCCCCCGGCTTCTCTTGCCATCACCTGCTCTCCCGTGGCGTCCTCACGCCGCCGGGTTTTGAGGATCTGCTGGTTCGCAGTGTGACCGCTGCCCAGCGGAGCCTCCTCCCTCCCCACCCGCTGCCCCATCCCGGCTGCAACCCCCAAGTGCTGTGCACAAAGAATAACAGACACAGAGGGACCCGACTCCCGATGGGAATGAGTTGGAGCCTCTCAGCTGTCTCCTGCCTCTTTGAATTTCAAAGCTGCACTTGTCTGTAGAGCAACTGAGTCATTTCCTTCCTATATCCAGCCTATCGGACTGGATCCAGCAGTGCCCGGAAAACAATAAATCCTTCAAGGACTTGTAAGGCCATATTTCACAGGAATGCAGCAAGCCTGCCTGCTTGGAGAGCTCCTCGCACACCCTTTACTTCAACACTCCTCCGTGGAAGCTGTCTCGCCCTGGCCCCGGTCCCATCTGAGCACAGCAGCGGTCCCCATCCCTGCCGCGGTCCCCATCCCTGCCGCGGTCCCCATCCCTGCCGCGGTCCCCATCCCTGCCGCGGTCCCCATCCCGGGGCACACTGGGGCACTGCAGGAGCCCAAGGGCGGACCAGCACTTGCGACCCACGCAGATTAACACCACCTCATCACCCCCGACCAGATGCATCACCGAGGGGCTGATGGGGTAAGAACTGAGAATGAAATTTCCTTGATTCCACAAAACATATGGAGGATCTAGGCGGGAGAGAAGCTACAGCTTAATTTGTTGCAGGACTTCACCAATAGATACTTTGGCAGACCAAAGGAAGGCTGCAGTCACAAAGGAGGCTGCTCTACAAAATACAGCAGAGCAAAGCAACATGTGAGAACCAGGGCAGGTCGTAAGAATACTTTCAGCTGGTTCAATTTTGTAAGTGTCTCCTTTACAACCACAAATTGGTCTTCCAGATCCACAAAACATTTCTATCAAGCTCATGAGGATTGGGGAGGGCAAAGACAAAACTCAATTATTTGAGCTATCTGTGGCCTGAAAGCTGCAGAACTTCCACTGAAACGACAGGGTTAAGACGCTTGGTCAAAAAGAAACTCCCGAATTTGAGCTGCCACGCAGCTCTGAGGAAAACTGGTGCATGCTCCAGGATCACTTCAGTACCACTCCTGTTGTCTTTGCAGATGTCAGAAGCAAAGCCCAACTGACTTACATTAAGATTCATAACACTGTTAACCAAATAATCCCACATACATGAGAAAAACTAAATGACAAGGAAATTAATATTACATCCTCTTCAGTAACAAGATGGCTAAAGCAGATAATCTGGCAAAGCATCGTGTTTATAATGGAAATTTGCAGAGAATGTAACAGGAATTGTCAGGGATGAACAAATGAGTCAATATTTTTCTTTTTCTCATGTTAAAATTTGCCCCATTTGTGCAAAAAACCACCTTTTTTTTTTTTAATCTTGGGAGGAGGAGGAAATTAAGCCAAAACTATTTGGTTTTCAATAGGTCTTTGCAGCTCGTGTAAAGGACAGCGTGACAGCAGGCACTGGCAGGGAAGGTGAACCACTCAAAGCCCTGTGCCGGCAGGACTCACACCCAGGGAGACTGTACCTTTACTTAAAAGTAAATCAGATCTCATATCAAGAATGGGATTGGCATACAGTTCATTTCGTACAAGTCTGCAAGGAAGTGAATGTTTAAAAAAAACCTATTGCTAAATTCACACTCAGAAGTGAAAAACTCCATCTACAAAGTCAGTCCAATTGCACCCAACTTGTCACTCCTGAGGTTAAGCCTCTCAGTGACCCAGTACCCTGGGCAGGGCTTATGTTTTTTAAACAAGTTATACATCATCCTTGGAAGTCCTTAAAAGAGTCTCTGCTTTTGTTTCTTTCTGAGAATTTGTTCTAGCACTTCTCAGCTCAGCCCAAGACAAGTTGTGGCCACCTCCAAGTCAGAAAATTTATTTGGTGGAACCGACGGAACAGAGTTGCCCCTGCCACACATTTTATGCCTTGAAAAGCCAAGTTACGCAAGCACTTGTACCAGCACCTTATTATATCCCAGTGGACAAGCAAAGGGGCTCCTGGCTCTTTCTTCCAGTGAACTCTGGAGTGCTTGCCCATGCTCCTTGGTTGCTATGAGATTTTAAAGACAGTCTAAACCTGTTACCACCAAACGGGCCTTTAACACAACTCCTGCTCCACAAGGCTCCTCATCTGCCAGTCAGGCCAAAGGCGCCACAGTCCACTGATCAGAGAAGGGCTCATCGCTGCTGCTGCAATTAACTCCTTGCAAACTGCAGAGAAAACTTTACAACAACTAGGAGAGCAATAGCCTGCAGTGAACCTTTTGCTGCTGCATGATGTCTCAGCCAAATAGATTACGTGCTGTGGATGTTTTTCATCTGGCCCTTCCAGCTTCTGTAACACGATGGATGATGCCTCTGCAATGTTAAATTGATTTGGAAATACAGAGGGGCAGACATCAAAGGTAGAATTTTTAGAAGGTTTTGGACAAACATAGGAGCATTTCTTATTCCAGGGTGGACTTTGAGAAGCTCTTACTCCCAATTTGCTTACTCCAGATTTTGAGAAGAGCTCCCCCCGGACCCCATAAGTACATAAGCAGCGTCTCCGGAAAGCACTCAATACGCCACAAACCGACTCAGAAAAACCGCAAAGAAAAACCAGCCCTCACCTGGCAGCCTGACCACGGCAAGCAGTCTTGCCTTTCTGGCTGCCCTACATCTCCCAGAGTCAATGGCAGAACGAAGGAAGGGATTTAGGCATCTTTGGTCTTACTTGTGCCCCACCCTCAGCATCGACACTTAATAAAATGAAAACAGCAGAAGAAAAGCTCAGGGCCCTGCAGTGGTACAGGTGCGGTTGGTATCTGTGTATATGAACAAACCAGCGCTCTCCTGTGCCCACGTGAATTTTGATAAAGCAGGTGTCTACTACATCCACACAGTCACTCCTCATCAAAGCCCAGGATAACCGAGATGCTTAGAGCATGCAGCAGAGTCACACCCAGCTGTGCCCCGAATCACACAGAACAACCAGCCATAGCTTAGCAGGAGCGAAACTCCGAGCTGGGGGTTTTGCTGCTGGGACCTCACTGTGCCCCTACAGCACAGTCAGAGCTGCAACAGCCCAACCACGCTCGGGCCCTCTCGACACCCAGGAGAGCAGGAGCTCCCATGTTTTAGCTTCAGTGCGGAGTTAAAACCTGTGAGATGGCAAATCTTCAGCGTAAGAATAATTTCCCCGTTAGGAAACCTACAGGCATGCTCCCTTTTCCTCCCCACCCCACCTCTTCGCACTTCCATTAAAAATGAAACGGAAATTCACAGGCTTTTTTTTTTGTTTAAATAACATTACAGGCTGTGACATAAACCAGCAAAGGCAGGAAATATGATCATGAGGGCAGTGCTCCATCCTCTGCTCCTGTCACTGCGACTTTTTGGGGACTTGGCAAATGAATGAGTAAAGGAGACAGCCTGCGTGTTTTATGGAGTTGAACTGTAACATCCCTGTTAAGCAGCCAACTTACCATTTCTCTGCTCTGACATCAATAAATCTACCCAGCCACAGGGAACAAAGCTCTTCACATGAACTGGCTACATGTGAATCCCTTGTATTTGGCTACCTGGGCAAGCAACCAGCCTGCTGTGCTCTGCTGCACTTGCTGCTGCTTTCGTAATATTCTCAAAGAAGTGGGAAATGGCCTTTGCAGTAACGTGACTTGGGAAGTTTCAGCCCTGCTACCAACACACGTGTGTTCATTACAGCACCTGCTTTTCCAACAGCCAATTCCCAGAACCTCAGCTTCCCACTCGTGGGGAGGGAAATGGCCACTTTGGGCTGTAAAGACAATCTTGACAAGGCAAACTCCGAAAGCCCAGCAATCAGGAAGCAAATAAAAAGAATTCAAAGCCTCATTTTAAGTATCACGATTAATCTCAAAACCTTAGAGCTCAAACTCACTTTTTGGAAGCTCATTCCCGGGTTAACAAACCAAAGTGGCGTTATGCACGAACACCGAGGAAAACCCCTGCACGCCTCCAGATTTCTCCCCTTCTCTTGCTGGACGCCCAGTTTCCTCCATCACCTCCAGCGCACCGTGCCGCACACGAGGGATCGCTCCAAGCTCTCTCTTACCAGTGACATGAAACCGCTACGGAGGAAAAACTACACATAAATCTCTCCGGAAGGTATTTGTTCCCAGGCTCGCCGAGCCTGGAAATAACACGAGGAACTTATTCCACGCTGAGTCAGGGTCTGACAGCGGCTCCTGGACCCGCCGTGGTGGATCCGCTTCCTTCCCGGCGCGCGTCACGGGCGGCAGAGCGAGCAACAGCCCAGCGCTGCCCCAGAGGTTTCCTGTTTTCCCCAGTGCCGCGCAGCTTCCCGAGACACGGTACAGGGAAACGGGGCTCCGGAGCCTGACACTGAGGTGCCGCAGGAATTAAAACTGCTGTTTTTCAAATGCTGTTAAGGGCCAGCCAGGAGCTGAAGGCAAAGTGAGCTGTTTCCTTTAACCTTCCCTGATATACGCGGGGAACGGCCTCTCCGAGGACCAACGCTCCCCCGTCCAACCATCCCTTCACTGGGAAGATGGAGTAAGATTTGCCTCCGCATCCCAAGGGCTTCCCCCCACACACCCTGGCACTCCCATCGCTGAGCCCCGTGCCCGAGTCGAGGCCACGGCAGACGGGAGACAGCGGTCCAGCCCCCGGGGAGCCCTCCCGGCCCCTCCAAGTCACCGTGCTCGGCTCCTCCTGCCTGCACCCATTCCCCTGAACAGTCTCCTGCTCACGCAGGTTTTTGCTGGCGTTAACTGTTCACGCAGAGTCTTCTGCTGGAGCAGCAGCACCCTAAGACAGCACCTCCCCTTGCTCCCACCAGCACCAGCGGCCGTGAGCGCAGCTACGGTGTTACGTGGCACCGGCACCCACCGGGAGAGCCCACGCCGCTGCCCACCGAGCCCGAGCAAAGGCTGACCTAACGTCTGCTTACCGTGCTCGGGAGGAGGCTCAGCCTCCGTGGCAGCCAGGAAGGAGACTGCCCTTCCCGTCCAGCTCCCGGCCGCGAGGCGCCGGGCTCATGCTCCAGCCCCAAGTCCCCGCCGCGCTCCGAGCCCCCTCCTCGGCGGCACAGCCCCGGGTCAGCCGGTGGCTCCGTTAATGAGCCCTGAGAAAGGAGCAGCGGGAGGAGGCGAGGTGAGAGGTCAGCGTAATATTTACTCAGACGTCACCTTTCACTTTTCTGAAGCGGGGAAGCGGTCCCGGAGCAGGAAAAGGGCTGCGAGGGACGTTCCTGCCTGGGAAGCCGCTGGAACACCAAGCGCAACACACAGCCGGCTCCAGAGAGCCAGGGCCTGACAGGGGCAGGAGCCCTCCATTGGACCCTCAGACCCCAAAAACCACACGGGGCTGGGGACGGGCTCTGGGCTCTTCCCACCATCGCTGCCATCTGCCCCGTCAGAGGGGCAGAGGGAACGGCTGGGGTAGGCAGGACCTCCGAAGAGCAGAGAGCCTCTCCAGGTCCCCCGTGTTTCAGGGGATCCCCAGCCAGAGAGGAGCCCATCACACAACGGGGCTGTCCCTCCACACTGTGATTTTAAGGAACCCACAGGAGACACAGCCCACGGTGCAGGGACCTACCATAGAAATGCATCAGCTGGTAACAAAATTTCCCTGGTGGACCCGTTTCTCGGAAGAACCATCTCCTCCGCCGTGTGGCGAGATGGTACCAAGCGTGCCTCGCCGCATAGAGCTTTGTCGATGCAGCCCCGCGCCGCGGGCAGGGCTGGTCCCGGGGCAGGATCGGTGCAGGGCAGCGCTGGTCCCACTACCAGGCGGGGAGGAGCAGCACTCGCTGCTGCCCTGGCACAGCCGGGGCCCTGGCTCGCAGGGCTCTCCCAGGCTCCCTATCGCTCTCCCTTTTGAGATGATCTGGACTTTTTTTTTTTTTTTTTTTTTTATAATGTGACTCTGACGCCTTTTATCTCCCGCTCTGAATGTAATTTTAGCCCAGGCAAAGCAGGATTAAATTTTCATAATATGATACATTTATCTCACTTTTCATTCCCCCCCCCGTCACCATCTCCCAGTTCAATTTCAACCAAACAGAAGCAGCGATTACAGCGAGAAACACGAGATGGACCCTACCCGATAACGGAGGGGAGGGCACCTCTTTCCCAGCACCCTGTCCCTGGCAGCCCCCCACCACGCAGCAGCCAGCATGCCAGTAGCCGACGCCAGGCTGACAGCATTGCTCGGGCCCTCTGAAATACACAGATGGATCGTAATTCCGACTCAAAACCCAGCAGAGAACACGCAGCAGATTAGGTACATCACTGACATATGTTGCACTCGTGTGTTTGGTAAACTTGCGCGTTCTCGGTGAAGTCCTGCTAGAGCAGCCTCCCCCCCACCCCAGCAGCTCCCAGCGCTTGGGCTCGGACCACAGCGGGCAGAAGAGCCACAAGCCACGCCGGGGAGCCACGCTTTCCTGGACAAGGAACAGGGAGAGGCAGCCACAGCCAGGCTCGGCCGGGAACGTCTCAAAAGCACCAAAATCCTCCTGCCCCCACCAAGTGCTGTGTCCAGCAAAGCGCCGGGTCAGACTCCCAGCACCCGAAACTCGTCCTCCCCTCCGAGGGACCGGGGCTCACCCACCAGCCAGCGGCTGCATCTCTGTGCAGCTTTGCCAGTTGCTGGGTTTATGTTCATTTTTTTCAGCTGGGCTCCACCAGCCTGATCCGGAGGATCCCCTCTAGTGGGATGCAAAGGTATTTCAAGCCCACATCCCACTCCCATCTCCTCCCCAGCTCTCTCTGCACCAGCCGCCGGCCAGCCCCGCTGCCCAGGCTGGGCGGTGGGCTGCAGCGGGGAGCCGGCTCACAAATTACTCGCCCTGTTTTGCCAGAACCATTTGGGGCGAAGTCAAAGCCAGGCTGGAAAGGCAGATGCTGGGGAGGCGACGCGGACGGGAAGGACCAGAGGAGGGAGGAAGACAACAGCAGACA
This sequence comes from Buteo buteo, assembly GCF_964188355.1. Taxonomy (NCBI): domain Eukaryota; kingdom Metazoa; phylum Chordata; class Aves; order Accipitriformes; family Accipitridae; genus Buteo; species Buteo buteo. Next base: position 1,960,163 of record NC_134193.1, on the reverse strand, counting down.
TCGAGGGTAAATCCCCTTCAGCAAAGAGGGGACGATGTCCACCAGCAAAACATCTACCTTTGACAATACCGTGCCATCTGGACCACACGCTTCACCAGCAAGCCTGGGCGCTCGCTGCAGAACGTGGGCTGGCGGCATCCCGGCCGCCCCGCGATGGTTGGCACAGCGGCACGTGGGGACCCGGCCCGAGGCACCCGCCGGGTGCGCTCGCAGCCCATCTCCCTCGCTGGCACTAAACCACAAAGTAAATACATATATTTTCACCGCAGAGAAAGAACCCGAACACGAGCCCCAGGCGGCCGCCTCTGCTGCCCAAGGACAGCACGCTGCCCTCAATTCTGCTTTTGTTCCCGCTTTGCTTTTCATCCCGGAGGCTCCCTCTGTACCACTTTTGCAGACAAAGAGCTTGTGGCCTCCTCAGACCAAAACACTGTCAAGTCTCGCACGGCCGAGCCGTGCCCTCAGCCCGGCCCGGGAGGGAAGGTGGGCACCCAATGAGCAGAACCACGGGGGTTGCGCCCAGGATGCTCTTGGTGGTGCAGACACGTCGGATCCAGCCAGCGGCGTTTGTGGCTCAGCCCCGGGAAGAACTTGGTGGCACCTTTTCCCCCTTGGCTCCCCCTTGCCCTCCCCTTTGCTGTTGTGGCGGTGGCCTCCCAGCCAAGCTGGTTAAGAGATTAACACTCTAAAAACCACATTTACTCTAATTAGCCATGAAATCTTTGTAACTAAGTGAAAAAATGTTTCCCTTGAGGGATTTTTGTCCATTCATCACTGTTTGAATTGCCAGGGAGAGCAAGGGGGGAAAAAAGAGAAAAGAGGGGGGAAGAGAGAAAAAACCCTCAGATCTAATGAATTAATAGCAGAATGCCCTGGGGGAGCAGCAGGCTCCTACAAAACACGGGCACCTCAAAGGGGGCTTTTCACAGGCTCGCGGAGGGGACGCTTCTGAATTATTTGGAGTTAACAGACTGTAACACAATGCTCCGCTCCCTGTACGAGCTGGGCAGCTTGGCCAGTGCGCTGCGCTCCTCCCTTCCCTTCCGCAGGGACGGACAGACGGACGCTGTGCCCGGCTGCGTGTGCAGACAGCTGGGTGCCCCTGTCCTGCAGACAGCTGGCGGGGATGGGGCTCTGCCGCCAGCATGGCCAGTGCCCTCAGTTACTATTTTACTGGGAAAAACGTTTCAGAGTTTGGTGGGAGGGGCGCAGAGAATCTTGCCACAACTTAGGCCTATAAATATTTCATATCGCTGGAATAAGAACGATTATATTCCTGCCAGCACTTTTCTTGTGTATTTTAAATGTGTCACCGCCTTCTACTTTCTCCCCCGTTTGTGTTTCTTGTAACAGGCCCATGAAATAAAGATTAGCTGAATAATCAAGAGTGTTTAGAAATGTGAAGGGGCCTGTCTCAGGAGCACTGCATGCTCAGGTTCATCTTTTTTTTCTTTTTTTTTTTCTTTTTAAGGATGCCAAACACAGATGGGGGAGTGCAATTTTCACACACTGTAAGAGACGGGCTGGAGCGGGAGCGAGCGCGGCGCCCGAGCGTGCAGGGACGAGGCGAGCAGAGAGCACACGCTTCCCCGTCAAAAATGACAGCCTCAACGCCACGCGGAAGAGGGGGGCACTCTCCCCCATTACATATTTATTGTTCAAACTGCAGAGGGGCCAATTAAAACAGCTTGATCACTGCCACGTTCAAACAGACGCGTACATGCTCAGAGAAGCGGGATGAGAGAAGCAGGTGTACGCTTTCCTGTTGCAATACAGCACAGTCTGCTCCTCTGAGAGTCACCAAAACAACCTCAGCTGAACAAAGGTACTTCTGAGACGCAGCCCAGCTCCCACAGGAAAGCATCGTGTCGGCACCCAACAGCAAGCACAGCTTTCCACCTTAAGCCTTCTTGCCACATGCCCCATGCAATTTCTGCATATTAGCTTTTGCTTTCTTTCCTAGTTCAATTCTTCATATAAGCTGCCTATGGCGTGAGAGAGTCTGCACCTACAGCTGCCCTAGCTTTTGGGCAATTACTCCAAGACACGCTCTAGACTCCCACATTTAGCTGCAACAAGAGTTCCCAAAGTAAGTTCTGGAAAGCCTTCTAGTGGTAGCTAAATTGGAGATCTCAAGGAAGATACTGTAAATCACATGTTTCCCCGAGACACCACAGGGTCTGCACAGCAAACTGCTCCAAATGTCATTTCCATTTAGCTGCTTCGCAAGCCAATTTGTCACATACTAATGCAATTTGCTGAAGAGAGTTAAAGAGCACGGGGCGGTAGCAGTCACCTCTTCTCCAGGCTCCCACAGCCAGCCTGGATCTGCATTTTCCCTTTTGCATCCAGCTGAAGTTCCCTTTTGCTGAGAGGCAGGGGAAGCTCAGGGTTAACATGAGGAGCAAGACCGAGCGTGGCAAGAGCACGGGAAAAGCTGCTTCTGTCATATTAGTGGATTGTATGCAGATCTTATGCAGCATCTGTTACCTGTTTCCACCGCGCAAACTTGTTATAAGCCGGGGGGAAACTCCACAATTAATTACATCAAACAACACTATAAAGACAATGAAGAGTAAATTGGGTTACTTTATCTTCCTGCAACAAGCGCTGTGGAGATGGTTAGAAGAGTGGAGAAAGATGACTGGTTTGCTAGATAAGCCATTTCACAACAGCAGTTGTGCATTCACGTTACTCATTGCTTGCACCAAGTTTTGTAAATCACAGCTACTTTATCTGCTTCCCTGCACCATCCCAAAATATCACATTTAAGCTCTGAGGGTCCTCAAAGTGACAACAAATGGCAAAAGGACAGCAATAAAGAGAAAAAACCATTGCATTTTAAAGGATCTAACACCCCTGTGTCAAAGGAAAAAAGCTAAACATCTGTTCTGAAGATGGCACAGATTTCTTCTGAGGCATCTGTCTTTCAGCTGTAAAGTGGGTCATTTGATTTAACTTTTAGACACCGTATCAATGAAGCCATCCAGAGAAGGAGAGACAAGACCATCTCCCCAAGTCAGCTGAGATCTATTAAACACGTTCAAGCCACCAGTAAAGCATCAAGTGCTCAGCAAGTAACAGGGGAAACCCTGTCAGCGGTAGGTTTTTACATCATGGTACTCTGCTAACTTCACCTTCCCTCACCTCCAAGCCAGTATCTTGAACTGTAGGTCACAGATGTACTGGTTTTTTTCCTCTATCACTTACTATTCACCTCACTTAATATTAACCTATTGACTTTCTGATACCCCTTAGAACACAGATTAATTGAACATCATTCACTTCACCTCCAGGAACGTGGAAGTATTGGCCATAGCTCGAACAGAGACAAAGCCTGTAATGCCTGACCGTGCCAGGTTAAACGGAGGTCACAACAAGGGAGGACAGCCTGGCATCTCCGGCGCTCGCACAGAGCAGCCTCTGCCGGGATCGACACGCACCTTCCCAACGGCTGCGGGGCTGGAGAAGACTTGGACCATCACACCGAAGTTCGGATCTCCCCGAAGGGAGCACAAGCGCGTTTGCCTTCCCTCCCCTCGTCACCTTTCATAATGGGTCTTGCGAGGGGTTGGGAAAGTTTTAGTGGGGATTTTTCCCCAAGATTCAGCGGCATTTTCAGAAAAGTCCCTCCTCGCCAACAGTAACTTTTTACGGAAACGAGTTTATTCTGGTGCATCGACTGCTCCCGACCGTGACTGAGCGGTAACAAATGCCAACAGAATTAACGAGAAAACGCGGACCGGTGTAACGTGTACACGCGTGTAAAACCGACCGGAGAGGGAGGGAGGGAGGTGACCAGCAGGAGGGGAGCTCGGAGGGATTTCTTTATCCCCCCCCCCCCCCCCTCGCCCCGCGGGCACCCCCGGGTGCCGCTGCCCCGGGCACGGCCGGGAACCGGCGCCGCCGAGCTGCAGCCCCCGGGACCACCCGGCGCAGGCGGCCACGGTGGGCACGGTGGGGGGGACGAGCCCAAACCTCCTCCCAGCACCTCCCCACCCGCCGGCAGGACCGCGGCAGCGGGGATGCCCGGGGCCGCCCCGCACCCCCGGAGGATGCCCGGGGACAGAAGCTTCCACCCCCCACCACCCCGCCGCCTTCGCCAGCCTCGGCCACTCACCAAACCTCGCCGCTCCGCTGCCTCCCGCCCTCCTCGGGGGTACCGGCTCCCCGGTTCACGGCGGGGTAATCCACACGGCCCCCGGCACCATGGAAATCCAGGGCCGGGCTCCCACCGCTACTCCTGTAACCTCCTTCCCGTAAAACCCCACAACCTCCCCCGGCTCGGCTCGGCTCGGCTCAGCCCCGCCGCTCTCTCATACCTCCGCAACCCCCTGCCCGACTACGGCCGGCGGCGAGCCCCGGTTCCCCTCCGCCCCGGCATCCGCCCGCCGCCGCCGCCGCCGAGCCCGGGCGCGCTCCCCGCCGAGCCCCGAGCCCGGGCGCGCTCCCCGCCCGCCGCCGCCGCCGCCGCCCGCCCCCGCGCCGCCCCCGCTCCCCGCGCTTAACCCTTCCCCAGCCTCGGCGCCGGGGAGCGGGGCTCAGCCCTCCCTCCCGCAGAAACAGCGGGGCGGTCCCCCTCGTCCTCTCGCCCCAGCGCCGAGGGGAGCGGGCTGCTGGGGGAGGCGGCACCGCGCTGAAACAAAGCCCTAAATGCGAAACCGGGGGGGGGGGGGGGAGCGGGGCTGCCTCCCACCTCGAAAGGCTGCGGGTCTTCTCTGCACCGGTACGGCTGGGCCGGCGGAGGAGGAGTTGGAGGCGCCCGCAGCTGTCCCGCGTTTCTTGGGCTCCAGCCTCCCATCGGCTCTGGGAGGGAGGGAGGGGAATGGGGGCTGCTGGTTTCTGTCCCCCCAGCCCACCCCTCCCACGCAGTTCTGGGGCACAGAGCGACACTTGAGCTCTCCCTTCCTCAGTTTCCCCAGCCGTGCCGACAGTTCAGCCTTCTGCCAAGGCCGTGTCACCTCCAGCAGAGCAAAGGCTGCGTGCGTGCACCCAAAGCCACCCACCTCCGCACCTCCTGGCCTGCCAAAACCACGGTGGCCACGGCCGGCTGGGACAGGGAACCCGCCCGCTGCTGGGACCCAGGGGATCCCTCCTTGGGATCCAGTGGCTCACCACAGAGCCACCACCTGGCCTCTCCCGCAGGCCTAACACAAGCGTTTGAACAAACGCCTGGAAGCCGTAGGGCACCCAAAACGAGGAACAGCTTCAACCACCCCTGAGCCACCCTGGTTATCTGCGTTGGTCTACAAGGGCTTGGAAACGCGGGCAAACAGGGAGGCAAAGCCAGCCCCAGTGCCGCAGCAGGACAGCGCGGCCACGCTGCTCCGAAAACCCAGAAGCACCGCGGTCCAGCTAAGCCTGCCCCAGCAAGGCAGCATGAGAGCAATTTTGAGGACTGCAACTGGTGGGGGGAATCAATGACATGACGGATGATTGCTGTTTTCCTTTTCTTGTCATCAAGAATTTTTTAACAATTTATTTATTACGTATTGGAATATTTGCGAGAGAAAGTTATCGCCACCATCCTGGGCCTCTTCCACAACAAACCTAAGTGACTAAACCAACCCAATCTACTCTGGGAAAGCAGCACACAGGACAGTTTCCCCCAGCCCCGCTCGCCCCCACTGCTCTTAGCATGGCTGCAGAAGCGGCCTCGCTGCATCCTCCCCAGCTCATCTCACAGAGGGACACACCTGATGCAGCACTTGGCACGGGTTAGCAGGACCCTGCAAGAGCAGTTTTGGTGGGAAAAAAGACACAGTTGCTGTTAGTTTTGCTCTCTGCCCCGTGCACAGGGTTCAGGAGCCTCTTGCACGGGGGTCCGGCAGGGAATGTCTTTGCATCCCACTGTGCAGCTCCGGATCCTGCGCTTTTCCCCGCTCCTGGGCAGGCTGTAACCAGAGCCTGCACTGCTCCCTCTCCAGGGAGAAAGTGACAGGTTAGCTTGCCTGTGTTTCTCCCCATCCTCACCACAATTACCATCCTTCAGAAAAGGATTTCCTTTCCAATAGTGCCTGTATAACCATCAGTGGAGCACGGGCATACCTCCCTCCACATCGCAGTGAAGCACCCAGCCCCACTCCCACGGAAAGGGTCCCCTCCACTTCACTGGGAGCTCTAGAGCAGGGATTTTGACATCCTGGAAAGATACACAGGTTGCAGCTGTTTAGCTCAGGAGAGGAAACAGAAGACACTCAGTGGATGGCAGCATTGGTTCCTTAGCAAGCTTTTCTCTTTCGCCATTCTGTCCCTAATACATTTACTGTGTCATACATTCACAGTGAATGGTACTAAATCCTATTACAAATACCATCCTTGGTTAAGCGCGCATCCCACTAATGCAATTTCTCCTTTTGCAGAAAGCCATACAGGGCAGGTCAGAGTGTCTCAACCACCATTTCTCTCCTCTTTGCAGGTCTGTCTGCATCCTGTCTTCTGTTTATTATTTATTGATGGTCAATTATGTTACTGTATGGAGAGTCTGTCTCAAGCTAATTACAGGATTGCTCAGCTGGGGAGCAGCCCCGAGACTCGCAGAGTAGCTCACACACGGGGTGTGTGAGCAAAGGGCTGTTCCAGCATGTGGGGAGCGAAACAAAACAGGTGGAGATTCACCTGGGTTTGCTCAGGTGATGGATGTGCTGCTGGGCTAATGAGTTGTCTGTATGCTTTAAATATTAGCAAGCTCTGTGCTGAAACAACTGCTGGAGTAATCCTTCTGTGGATATTTGCATTCACCTTTTCCTGAAAAGGGTGATAGGCATAAGCCTTGGAATCAAAGTCTGGAGCTGTAACAGAAGAAAGGACCTGCCCCTAATTCAATCAAACACATATGGTGATAAATGCATAGAGGTGCACATACACGTAAGCGTACAATCCTATGTCCATAAAACTCCACACAACCTCTGCACACGTGCATATTTATGCACACCTACGGTATCGCCACACAGAGACACAAACTAAATCACCAGGAGTGCAAATATTGGTCCACGCCTGACACTCCCCACCACCATATGCATCTGAGCACCCGGCGCGGGGGGACAGAAAGGGCCCTCGGACCGTGCTGGGATCCAGCAGCGTGGGATCCAGCAGCATGGGATCCAGCGGTGTGGGATCCACCCGGGTGCCAGCGGCCACGTCCTCGGCAGCAGGGTCACCGACACACACACCCGCGGCTTTGCCAAAGAAACCGTGGGCAGCGCCGGTGCGGGTACAGAGCCCCTCAGCCCATCTCCCAGAGAGCTCTGAGCTGTGCTGTGAAGCGAACCAGGAGCTCAGCAACCGCTGGCCAAGCCAGGAAGATGGGCCATAAAGCCATCTTTAAACTCTTGGCGTGCAACTTCTCGTCCCCGTTTCCTCTGACATAGGGAGCTATGCCGAGTGCTCCTTTTCTGCGGGGCAGGATCCGGACCGCAGATGACAAAGCAGTCTTTAAGCAGCTGGTGAAGCAAGGCATCGGTGAAAGATTGGTCTCTGTTTCTAGCCTGTGTATTCGCAATTTCTCTCTGTCCTCATCTTTGATAAACTCCCTTGCTTCAGAGCACAGGGGTCATGAATCTGTCTGAGCCGTGTGAAGCGATGAGCCTTTGAATCCTTCCAGCACCCAGCTCTTCACATTCGCTAAAAGTCCTGGATAACATGGCTTTATACATTGCCTCTGGCACTTCCCTGCGTGCCCGCAGACGCATCAGGATCCGACATCGGTATTTGCTCTGCATTTGCCATTCCCAGGGTAATAAAATAGATTCTGCTTTTCCCTAATTTCTAAAGCAGGAAAATATCCTTTTTTTTTTTTCCTTCCCTGGGTCCATTAGGACAAGCCGCTGAGTCAGGAAAGCACAGTCCAGGCCTGTGCTCCCCAGCTAGGGCTGCCTTCGAGCGGCTGCTGAAGCTGTGCGAGGGGAAGAGCACCATCTATAGGCACCAGCTATAGGCACCAGCTATAGGCACGGGACAGCCGGCTGCTCGCCCGCGGAGCATCAGTCGATCGCGCAGATGCCAGAGGCTGACAGCCCCTAGTTACTCGCATCATATCTATCCATGCAATATTCAGCAGAGCTAATAATTATTCAGCACTAATCACTACAATAGAAGAATCATAGGCAGTTATTTAGAAATGATTGTTTCCACTCAGTTATTACCTATGACAGTGAAAGGAAATATCAAATAGTCAAACCCACATGTATATGGGAAGCTGAGTGAAAGATCAATGGGAATTTAACCAGCACTTTATGCTATTCTTTGTCTTTAGAAGAACCTTGTCAAGCATTTTTTTTTCTCTCTCTACTGTTCATAATACCTTCTTGGAAAATGAAAAGGATTTTTCTTTTCCTAATGCACCTTATCCTTTCCCCTCCTCAGATTTTCTCATAAATGTGAGCTTCGGTTCCTGTCTCTGTATCCCCTGGTTTGAACTGAGCTGAAATTAACTCAGAAAGGTTTTTTTGTTTCCCAGACAAACTCTGTTTTCATTAAGTGCAAGGGCAGGAGAACAGAAAGTCTCCGAATCCTGAGTTACAGAGTGTCTCGTTACTGTCAAAAACACAATTGCTGACAATGTCTGTGCTGAGGTTGTGTCAGAAATTCAAGGTGCAGACAATATGCCATTTTTAATCGTCTTCCTACAGCTAAGAATTGCCTCAGCTGAAATAAAGGGGATCCTACAGGGAAGAGCACAAAAGTGCCCCTGCAGAGATACTAGTAATATCTAGAGATTTAAAAAAAAACACAACAGGAAAACATTGGTCGTCTTGGCCCCTACCCAGAAAGTAACGGGGATCACCTTTTCCTAGCCCTTCCTTTGGCTCTGTGGTGTGCCCACCCAAGGTCTACACACCGTGCAGCTCCCATCTCTTGTTTTAAATAAATATTCTGCTCCACACAGAGCTGGACAGAGGCATCGGGACAGACGCCGGGACTGGCGGGTGCCCAGGAACGGGGAGCAGGGTCCTTTGCCAGAGATGAGCTGTGGGACCGGGCATCCATCCATCACTTTTGGAAACATTACCCGCCCCAGCTGCTGACCCACGATCCAGCTGTGCCGCCTTGGCCCCCCAAGCGGCCCCTCCAGCCGCCGAAGCGACACTGGAGGCTGGGAGCTGCTTTGCTGGAGCCTCGCAGGGCTGGGCTGCACCTCCACCCCGGACCGAGACTGAGCAGGGCAGCAATTACAGCCCATTGAGTCAATTATTGACCCTCTAACGAAGGAGTCTCCTCACAGCCTTTGACATGAAACAGAAGACCAGAGCTACTCCGGCCTGTCACGTTGAGAATTTACAGCTTAATGATTTCCTAAGGGCCAAATCCTGTACTGACATGAGCGCGCCTGCTTCGCCATCGATCAGCGGCATGTTCTGCAGCGAGGAAGGGACGTTTCCCTGCTCGTGGGGTTGCTTCTGAGCAGCACACTGGTACCAACCGCAGCTGCTCCGTCTCCAACTTGCTCACATTCAGCGGCTGAAGCAGATACAGCAAGAAAGACTGTGGGTTTTCCTGTCATTGGTTTGTCTACATTATTAATTATTGACTAATGACACAAACAAACCCACTGCGCTGGAGGCGGCCTTCGAAGATTTCCCGTCTGTGTTTGTTCTAGTAACAGGGGAAAAAGTCTTTATTGCTCTGAACTCCAGACACACACAGGCCAAGGCACATCACCAGCGTTATTCCAAGATGTTGGTGATCAATACGGTCCCATCGCCTGCCACCTCCATCCCAGGCTGTTGTTGGCAAGCCCTCAGGGCAGCTTTCAATCTTCCTAGCGCTCACAGCTAGGAGATTTGCAGAAATGCTCAAAAATTGCAGCAGGGCCCATTGCGACACAAACGGCCAGTTTTTAAGAGATGGGTATCCAAAAGGGAAGGCTTTTAACAGCAAGCTGTAACCGTAGTTTACCAAAATCTCTGCTGTAAATATCTGCATCTGGATTTCCTCAGGACTGCTGAAGTTTGTCTGCGGGGCTCACTGAAGGGGTGTCTTGGGTCAGAAGCATCTATACAACTCAGTTACTCGCATTGTGAAGCCTGAAAGGTGGTCGCTGTGATTAACAAGCTGTTTGAGCAATAAATCTCCCCAGCACGCTCATTGCAGCATGTTCATTGGAAATCTTTAGTTCCTTCATCATAAAGAAATGAGTATTTCAGGCTCCCTGTCCTAATGAACATAAAATATGGAGCATATTGTCAAACATGCTGTGGCTCTGCCTTTTATTCTACAATAATCTTTCTAATTTTTCCGTAGGCCATGGGTATTACTGACAATGCAAAACTAAATTAATTGCAAAACTAAATTATTTTAAACCCTAATTTCATCTCTTTTTTCCCTCTTGTCTGAGGAGATTGAGATTTTTTCCCTGCATAATGGGTGGGAGGGGGGTGGAGCTGGAAATCCTTTGATTTGTGGGTCCGTGAGTGTTAATCTGCTGCTGCGAATTCTGCAAAGCATTTTGTAAGTGACTGAAGAATGCAGAGCCTGAAGTCTGCTTATCGTTTCATACTCTTTTTGGTATTTCTTAGGACTTTATTCAGGAAAGAGAGAGGAGGGAGATGTTCGTAGTCAAATGCAAACTCAGAAGTATATAGAAACTCCTTTCTCTTCAGGGAGTTCAGCCAAAGTCAGAGAAAGGCAGAACAGGCACAGGTTGATTTTAAATATTCTTATTATCAATCTTGATGCAATCACGAAGAATACAGATGGCCAAAGTAAAAAAGAATAAAAAAAAAGATTACTTCAAGAGCACCAACCTTTTAATTTACCTCCTAATTAGGCAGGACACCTTTCCATCTAATCTGCTTCCCCACAATCTCCTTCTAGTTCTCTCGGTACACTTGTGCCTACATGCATGGGGCAGGGCTGTGAAGAAAACACAGTTTCGTACCTCCAGGGAGATGTTCTGCTGGAGACCAGGCTGGCCAGGCACTGAGCATGAACTGGGGCTCCCCTCTCCTGCCTTCCCCCGTCGCATCTCCTCTGCAGAGAAGTCTGCCCTGAGTCAGAAAAGATGTATCATATGAAGTCGTTTATTTCATGTGTGTTAGTGATTATTGCAGAAAGGTCTTCAGCTTAATTGATGTATTGGATCATGTATGATAAGTGTATCCAGGGAGTTTTCACATCACAGGCAGATGTATAGAGAGGGACCTCCTCTGGTTCCTTTCTTTGCCTCAATACCCAGCAAGGGGCCCGGGAATATTGGGGGATTAATGTCACAACAGAGGGAAAAAGTCTGCCATTCAATCTATTTAAACATTTTATTTCACCGGTGCACCAATTAAACATTCCCTGTCTGAAGAGACCACGGATTAAAGCAATAGCGATGCTGAAAAAAAATAATAATCTCTTTGGAGATCTGTCTATGGACAGATCTTTTCTCTCAAATGATCAAGGAAAATATATGAAATTGAAAAAAAAAAAAAAAGACCTCTCAGAAGTAAACTTTAGGGCTATGTGAATAATTTCTCCCTTCCTTGTCTGTGCTCCCTTTCATGAGTTTCTTTTACTTTCACTGGCACCTTCTCCCTTGCAGCCCATTTGCATTGCCTTAATTAAAGGGAGCTGGCAGCGACAGCAGCTCTGCAGACGGCCGCCTACTGCCCTCCGTGGGGTCTGGATGAAGCATTTCAGATGCTGAGCCCAAGCGCTCAGGTCTGGGAGAAGTGGATGAAACCACGCTCCGCTCCGGTGTGGACAGTCCTAGCTCATGCCGGGATCAAACCAATGCCCACAAACCAAGGAGATCCACTTCAGCTTACACCAAGACCAGGAGAAAACACCGGGTTTCCTCCAGTGAGAGCCCCAAGAGCTCTTCCAGGCGGTCTCTGCCAAGCTGCTGCTGTCTTAGCAAGCTGGTCTGGTTTTAAGAAGTTTCCTTCTCACTAAAGAAAGACCAAAAGCACCATTTTTTTCTCCCAAAAGGCCACTCAAGGTGGTGGCAGTGGCACCTTGCCGGTGCCAGCCTGGTGGGCAGCGTACCCCTGCTGACTGGGATCTGTGATGAAGTACTGGGGAATAAAAAAAGAATAAAATGCCTGTCCAAACCCCTGTGTTACTCTTACTCCATGACTGACACCAGAAACAATGCCATGTGGTTTGCAAGCTGTGCACCTGCTGGTCATCTATTTAAGCAAAGCAATTCACGATTTCAAAATGATAGGAATGGACTAGATCAAAAAAAAGGAGACCAAGTGTATTATTTTTCCCAACTCCATGGATGTGCCAAGACCTACTTCCAGCTCCTCTCTTTATTTGGATAAGTAGAAGGTTTAAAAGAGAAAGTTTTCCTTGGCAAATATGTATTGGCAGCAGAATTGGACCAGTTAAATATACCCAGCCTAGACAAAAGGAAAAGACTGTTTCTAATTATGAATGCTCGTATTTTTCTGTTCCATGATTTCTGATGTTGCCTGGGCCAGAGGTTTAACTCGGGGAGAAGGGAAAAGGGGCAGAGGGAAATCAAATACACAGATTTGCCAATATCTGATCGACATCCCTGAATTCCTTGGCACCGCTGGTGCCGCAGCATCCTCAGGCTCCATCTCCCATGCCATTTTCAGGGCTTGAATCATTTCAAGTTATTCACAGTGACTCCAAAAACAAGCCTTAGAGCCCATTTCTCTGCTGGATGGGGTAATTCCCAGGCAAGCAGAGCCCTTGCCTTGTGTTTGGCCATCGAGGAGCCGGTCCAGGAGCCCTCGCACCCCTCGCGGGTGGCACCGGCAGGTTTCCCTGAGGGCATGACCCTTCCCTCTCCCATCTCCCAGGATGCAGAGAGGAACAGAACTTCTTTGCAGACCTCCTTAGCCTAGCAGTAGTTCAAACTAAATTTAAATAAGACGACACCTGAGCAGACTATATGTATGTCAAATATCTTAGTTTAAGATTATTTTATTATTTATTTCTTCTGTGGCATTGGACACCAATTGTGGGAGATACTGGGTATCTATTTAGCAGTTATGGCACTTTTGGTGGACACGTAAGAATTTACTTTCTGTGAAAGAGGCTTTAGAAGAATTACCCCAACTTGCTGCAGTGAATGTTTCATGGAAGAATCCCAGCTAGGTCTATATTCTGCATTGATAAGCTCTGGGCTGTATTTCATTACAGGGTATTTCTTAGTGAAAAGCAGAAGAGACTACAACGCCGTCCCTTGCAAACAATAAAGAAACATAAGTCATTAACAAATCTAAACAAAAATAATAAAACAGAGCCAGAAAAACTGAATGTGCTTAACACTGAAGAACAAAAGAAACGGGAACCATTTGTTACCTAATAAAGGAACTGGAAAAGAAAGTCTTTGACGGTAAGGGAGGACGATTTGCTCTCATGGGCCAGTGAACATCCAAATATATACAAGCTGTTCGCAGCAGACTGATTGCAGCTAGGCCATAATGCTATTGTACATGCTCTAAAAAAAAAAAAAAAAAAAGAGAGAGGGGAAAAAACACCACCACAGAGAGGTACTTCAGAAATAGATCATGGTCTATTCATTAAAACAGATTATTTTAGTGAAATCTATTTTTCCCCTCTCTTTATTGCCATGTTTTCTTTTATGTTAATTTTGCGTCTGTTTAAAGTTGAATTCCTTGATCTGCAACATCTTTAGCTTTAATTTTTTTCTCTTCTCCTCTTACCAGTGAAATGAATTCAAATAATTTGCATTTATTGCAGAGAACATTCAGCCTCATCTGTAGCCTTTAGTCTGACTGAATTGCTTTTCTGCTTCACAAGGCACATAGTGTAAGCTGGAGCATGCCCCCTCACCACTCTGCTACAGCCAGAAATAATCTAGTTGGCACTTCCATGTTTCTGTAATATTTATCATATTGATCATATATAAAATAAATAAGCAAAATTATATTATTGGAAGCAATGATCTGATGAACCTATGGACCAAATCAATCACTTGGCAGAGACTTAAAAAAAAGCAGCAGCTTGCTCTCAACCATTTCCAAAGTCAATTTTCCTTACAAATAGGTTTCTCATCAACCTAAGCACCCTAGAGAGACAACGTGTCCTTCCACTAGACCTGCTTTGAAACTAGGTGTATTATATATGGATGCTATGCCAAATCTAACTTCTAAAGAAGTACAGACTTCCATTTCTTTAATTAACTTAAAAATCTTCTTTTAAAAATACTGTATTCGTTTCATGGATTTAGCTTAAAGAGACCCGAAATACTCAGAGGGAATCACGACACACGAAAACAGAGCTGGCTTCAGACTAGGCCTATTTTTTTACGTAAATTTGTAAAAACTATGGATATAAATACAGAGAATTCGCACAGCTTGCATTACATTGTCATCTCTTGTGCTACAGGAATAATATTCTTCCTGCAATCCTATATGGCAAAGGGATAACTGCTGGAGCCAGGGGAAGGAAATTGGAGACCCCGATTCAGACAATATGAAAACTGACCTCAGCAAATACATCATTAAAACACTGAGCTTGTTCCAAGCGGTTCTCTGCAGCTTGAAACCCCCCAGCGCTCCATTTCTCCACCAACTTCCAGCTCCACAGTCTCTTCCTTGGCGAAACTGGCTCTAGAGCAGAGAAGATGAAAATCATGAGGACAGATTTAAACGGACGGCAGGGGAACCCCGACGTGGCGGTGGATCCCCAAAGAGAAAACACACAAAAGCGTGCGCCTGTGTTTAACCACAGGCATTCTGTTATCTTCAGCAGATGCTACACGGCCTTGGTAAATAGAGATGGACCTGAGCACACGCCTGAGTGCTTTGCAATTTGGGTCAAAAAGGAGAGGTGGAGGCACACGAGGTGGGTGATGATCGCTCCAGAGCATTCCCGCTAGCCAGGACCCAGCGGACGGCCGACGCCATCGAGTGGGCAGCGCACAGGCTGAGGCTGATCCTTTCCCAATTCTTCTAGCAGCTTTATCAGCAGCAGCAGATGCTGCTGCAGTCAGATGGAAACAACACAAGGAACTTTCCACATGGCGTCTAGTCAAAGAGAAAAAAGAGGATCTGCTAGAGGCTGGCTGGGGATACAGGGGAATCTCACTGTGGGAAGCAGACGCAGCTATTTTCGGGTCGAGCTTTCCCCGCTGCAGTGCCACGTACACCATGGTCCCAAAGCACTTTGGGCGTAGTACAAGGTCCTGGTTGTACCTCCCCAGCCGAGAACTGTTGTATCATTTTGTTGAAAGAGAAGCGAAAGATTGAGGCAGGGAAATGACAGCAGGAGGAGACGCAGACAGGAGAAAATCTGAAAGTCTTGGCAATAATCTCATTGCATATTCTGTACTTGTAATCTGTCTAATGCCATGGGAATGCACATTTCCTATAACTTCCAAGTTGACATTTTTAGAATTAGCATTCACAATACCTCAAGTGGCAATATCTTGGTCTTAATCCTTCTTTCCTATCTGTCCCTTTAAACCTGGAGCATCAGCCAGTGAACCATGCCAGACCCTTTACAGTGTCACCGAGATCCAAACCTCTCCCCTGGTGTCAAACTCCCACTAATGACCTTGGTTCTCTTCTCATACAGTCCACAGTGAAGGAGAAGAATTCCATGAGAAATCAGCATGATTGGGAAAGAATCAAACCTACTGATTCCAGTATCAGATGTACACAATAGCTGTAATTAAACACCATGTAGGCTGCATACTGGTTGTTTGCCCTTGGGTTTATTCCATGAATAAACTGCAGACAGACAGACTGCTCCCCCAGTTGTGACTGCAGTCTTGTGGAGTATGGATAAATTAATCAAGCTTACCTCTCTTTGCAAGAAAGCCAATCAAGCTGGGTTTTCAAAGTATAACTGCTATAAGCCCCGCATAAAAAGGGAAAAAATACAGCTGGGACATACACATAGGCTTTTTAACAGCTGTTTGTAAATATGTCTAATAATTCATCCTGTCAACATGCTCACTTTTCCATTACAAGGAAATATTCATAAATGGTATTCCCAGTGCTGATGGATCCATTTCCTTAATGAAATACACATAGTTTACTTTACAAAGTTTAATTGCTCGAAGAATGGGTGTCAGGTTTCTTTATTCGACCTGTGGTACTGAAATCCTTCCAGCTCACATGTACAACAAGTAAAGAAGTTAATGGAGCTTTTGCAGCAGTGGCTTAGTAGCTAAGCCACCTTTAAGCAATAATCCCAGCAAATATAGATGGAGATGCTGGAATCTCCTGCCTTCTAGGAGTATAGGTGTTAAGTAATAGAAAATTCAGTCCTACTAATTGACTGAGCAGGGGATTTCTATAGGGAATGCCTATAGCATTGAAATCAAGTAATTGATTATATTTCTTAGATACGTCTGCCTGCAGCAGGACCACGCAGCAAGAAACACTGAGCTGGAAAAGGAACAAACTGGATGAGAACTCATTAGGACCACACAGGGATTGGATATCAGCATTCTAAGGAGTTACATGGGCTAAATCATCATACCAGTAACACACATACCAAATTTCTGACCTTTGTCAACTTCCACCTTTTATTCATTAAATGTGTGATAAACAGAAGGCTGAAATTACTGGAGTGTCTCTGTAGCCTTGACTCTGAGTTACCAGAGGAGAACCCTGCGTTTTCCCACCAGCAAGTTGCCTGAATCTCATCAGGGATCTCAGACCATGTAAAACCATCCCCAAATGGGGCAAAGCACAGACCGGTGCTTTAGGCAGTGAAAACACAGGGTGTTTTAGGCAGGTCCTGTGCAGGCACAGGACCTGCACACTGCAAAGCTCATTTCTGTTAGCAATTCTGGCTAACATGGTCCTGAGTGTGTGCATCTTCCCGAAGATGGAAATGGTAAGGTATGTGCACACACTACTAATGATCTAATCTGACCCCAAACAAGTGGAGAGACATTTAAATCAAAGCCTGAAATAAATTGCTCAGCCAATAGTGGTGGTGTGATTTTTAGAGACATTCAAAAATGTTACTGAAAGCTAAACAAACTCATTTAAACACGATCTCTCTCCTGTATGCTAATATGGAAAATGGAAAGTAGCCTACGAAATATTGTATGCTCTCAACAGCAGGCAGGAAGGTTAGCTAGATGCCAATACTTAAACATGATCAATCATTTCTAAGAGTAGTCTGAGCGTGTAAGCCAATTTCCCTGCATGCCACAGCAGCTCTACATTACTGAAGTTTTTCCAGTTACATAAAACTAAGCTAAAGACTTACTACTGACATAGTCTGTGAGGTAGTATGAGGGGAGCATGGGTACAACAGATTCCTCATCAAAATGAAATATTATGCGTTAAATCAAATCCCAACCACAGCATTTCCTGGTCCTGTTCATGACTTGTCAGCTGGACGCCTGGTTAGTTTTTAGATCACATAGAGATGTTGCTCCATGAAGTTCCAACTACAGTCAGAAGAAAGCATGGTGGGGGTTTTTTTCTGAATTTTTGTAAAGTACTGTTGTTTCATGATATTTCACATTGGAAATGACTATTGCCAGAATAGGTCCAAAACCATGCTGGGATCTTGCAGGACAAAGAACGATATAGAAATAGAAGTTGTCTCCTTCCCGCAGACTGCACATCCCCCGTTTCCACCTTGGGGTGGGCTTGGGAAGGGATGAAAGCCGAAAGGCACATCCATGTTCCTCTCATCCTCTGCATCAGGCAGGGTCCGTCTCCTGCTCCAGGATCAGGCAGTCTCTGTCGTGGTTCCCCTCCCGCAGCAAGACCCGGAGAGCCTCACCGTACAGTGACAACCATGAAGCGCCTAAGTAGCCATAGATTAGTTACAGTATTTAATCAATTTGTGTAACGTTCACAGAGCTGTGAAAAGCCTCCATGAAGCTCTCGGGCACGCGAGCAGTTTTAACATACTTCTCAGCTAAACACAAGGGTTAGTGACAGAGGCTGCCCGACGAGCGAGCTCGCTGGACGCAACGGTGGAGAAACGTTTCTTCTGGCCCTGGCTGCTGGGGGAGAAGGAAGGTGTCCCACAGCACATCAGTTTGTCACGTAGGTAAGTTTAGCACAGGGATGCCTATCCTGTAAGTACAGGGGATGTTCCTGTTCTAGCGAATAAACACCGGTGTGCTGGGACTGCGGTCCTGGGGCACGTTCCCCTCACACGGTCGAGCGGCAGCTCCCTCCGAGCCCCGCGCAGACCCTGCCGAGGAGAGACCGTGCCCCCGCTGAGGTCCGGCCACATCGTCCCCCTGCTCACCACTGCCTGCGTCGTGCGGGTCCGGTCCTTCTGCAGGAGGAGGAAGGTGATGGAGGAGCATCCCCGAGGGGCAGCCCCACAGCACAGCCTGGGGCTCAGCAGCAGGCAGGGAAGGACTCGAAGCCTCGGCAGGAAAAAAGGCCAGAGGACCGTGTATTAACCAGCACAGCAGTTGTATTGGAGAATAGAGGTCTGTTTGTTTTTACTTCTGTCTGACTCCAGCAAAGCAGAAGCTGATCATATGTGAAAGAGCCAGGATTTGAACAAGATCTCAGACAATAAAAAGGGCAAGGCAGAGGACCCTGCAGGAGGAAGACTGATGCGGTTTTATTCCCAGATGCCCAAACGGAGGCATTCTCTGCTGCTTCAGATGTTAAGGTCAGAAGAGGACAGATAACTGAATCCCCTTTCAAACCTCATAAGGTGAGTGACCCCCATGTAGTCCCTCTCTGAAGGGGACAGACTATTTTTCTACAGGCCCTCATAGAAGTACACAGCTGAAGCAAGGGTTCATCCTTTTGAAAAAACAAGCTGCACAGGCTGGCTCTGCTCGGGTTTCCAAAAAAGGGGTATGGGATTTTCCCAGGACCTGGCTTCCAGCCCACCACAGCAAAGCTGGCTGCGAAGCAGGGTGCCGCTCACAACACTCCGGTCCCACAGCCCAGACGCTCCGGCTACAGCCTGAAATAAAGGATCCAGCTCACATATTTTGGAGAGAAAAAAAAAAGAAAAAGAAAAAAAAAAAAGTGCTGTTTAACACAACCAGCACAGGAGGCAACCTTGGCTGAAAGAACCGAGCAATCCTCCACCACCGACTGCAGCGACAGATGCTGGTTGCTCTGCCTCCTTGCAACGGTTTGTACAAACCGGCGCGGGAGCTCCTCCCTGCCAGGGCCCCCACACACGCAACCCGGGAGGCAGCTGGAGATGAAGGAGCCGGCTGTGGGATTGATGGAGTGGCCATCTACGAGAGCCACCCGCAGCCAGCTGAGCATGGGCACGGGGCAGCGCGGAGCCGGCCGGCTGCTCTGCTTTGGTGTCGGGCTGCTGAGCTGCCTGGGGACTGCCCAGCGTGGTTCCACTCGCCTCTTGGCATGAGAGGGCTTTGCAAAGCTCTCCAGGCTCTCTCACAAGTGCTCAGGGCCATGCTAGGGCTTTTCTTTAATAAGAAAAACAACCTGCTTCCCTCGCTCCCTGCTCTTAGCCTTTTGTCCCTTTCCTCTCTGCTAAAGTGACACCAATCTGCAGAAATAAAGCACAACTGGCGATTTACAGAGCAGTAGGGAAAAACCCCCACAAGTCCTCTCCAGTTTGGGCTCCCAGATCATCATGCAATGCAGCCACAGAGATAAACACATGCTAATGCTTGACTGGGTAAGAGCATCTGACAAGACGGGGTTTTAAGCCAAAAAGTGTATCTGTTCACATAAATCCTGTTGGCTCTGTGTGATCCTCAGAGCCCCTCCTCAGACAGGCTCCCCATACCAAGCAGGGCAGCGGGAGGTCACCCAGCCCCACAGCATCCACGTCCCCAGAGCCAGGCTCCACAAGCCCAAGGACTCTATCTGCCACTGGAGCAGAGAGTCACAATTCAGTTACACGTGAAAACAGGCTTTCAGGCTCCCATCCGATCTTCAGGCTCATTCTGATGCAAAAGACAAAGGGCTGGAATAACAGAGACTGATCATTTTTTGCCTTCATTAGGTGGGCACC
The DNA here is from genome assembly GCF_964188355.1 of Buteo buteo. Lineage (NCBI taxonomy): Eukaryota > Metazoa > Chordata > Aves > Accipitriformes > Accipitridae > Buteo > Buteo buteo. Next base: position 1,940,288 of record NC_134193.1, on the reverse strand, counting down.
TAAAGCTTCGTTAGGTTTACACAGGGAGTTAGTAAAGCCTTCCAAGTGTCTGAATACTTTTGTCGATCTGTCCCCAAATATCAGACTCCGCTGTAGGCAAATGCTGCAATTTCCCAAGGAACCTTTTCATCAATTTTTTATATGGCTCACTTTCTTCAAAGGCAGACTGGGGCTTGATGTGAGAAGGGAAACTAATATTTCACTTTCATTTTGTTGCATTTCAATACTGAAGTTTGGCACCTGGCTGAATGCTGCCCCAGTTTGCCAGGGCAGACATCAGGAGTCAGTGGGTAACTGAGATCACAGTCATTAGTACAGAAGAGGACAGAATTTAGTTAACTATATTAAAGGCTATTCAATTTTTTTCCTTTTTATTTTAAAATCAAGCTTGCTGTTTGATCCTTCCCATACCATCAAGTGTTTGTCCCAGTTGAACAAGGCAGGTGGTTAATTAAGAGCTATTTTGTTTTACCAAATAACGCTCTTCAGGGAAGAAGGAATGAACTGAGCACTGAAATGTTTAAAATGGCGGTCCCCAACATTTACACAATTTATCTTAATTTCTTTGGGACTTTAGCAGGGCTGACAGATGACTAGTCTCCACCAGGAAAGTGTTGCTCTATGGTAAAACAAGGATAACGCTCGTAGTAGGTTTTATCGTTTTGGCTCTGGTTCCGCACAAATCATTGTTCAGTCTGAGCAAAGCTTGCTTTGGTGGCATCATAGCATATCAAAAGACAGACGTGGCGAGCACACTACCCAAACAGAGGATTATTACAGTGGTGACTGGCAATGCAGCTTGGCAAGCTGCAGGCACACGGTCCTGCTCAGCGCCTGCACATCAGCTGCGCCGTGGGTCTTGGTTCCAGCATACCCGTGCCTTTGCAAATGCCTCTGGCATCCGATAGCACGTGCACGTTGGCCTCGCAGCAAAGCTAACGACGAGATCCTCACTGGCTGCGGGCAATCCAGCTCCGCTGACTTCAGCAGAGCTACGAGTATTTATGCTAAGTGAGGATCTGTCCCTGTGGGAGCAAACCCGGGAGCAGCCAAACACCCTCGCTCCAGGGATGCTTGGGCTCAGGCTGCAGTGTGCACTGCTGCTGCTGGCAGGGAAAAAGTGGATTTGATGTGAGGGATTAAAAAGTTTACAGGGTGCTTCTATGAGTCCTGCAGCTCTGTTACAGGTTTTCCACTTTCCGTCTTGGAAAGCTGGGTGTCTCCATCAAGACAGTGTTTAATCAAAACAAAACCTCACCAGAAAAGTTCAATCCCAAGAGGATACAGAAGCTAATTAAAGTTTTGGTCAATCTGCAACTTTTTTCCCCTAATATAATTTTATTAATTTCATGCAGACTTTCAGCTGTGGGTAGTATGTCAGTCTGGGAGGATATCTTCTAGCAGATAAGCTATTTCATCATTAAAAAAATTGACTTTGTTTCTGGCTTGTGTCACAGTTTAGATTAATGTCCTATCTCTTCAGTTCAGGAACCTCAATTTAAGCCCTTTCCTGTTCAACTTGATCAAGAAAGAATCCAGTCTGGTCCTGGTACAGAAATTAGTCTATGTTGTTAAAAATTAATTTTACCTGATGGCTCCTCAAAGCCAAGTGAAACACAGCCAGGAGTTGTGCTGAGCCCTCCTCCCTATCTCTACCTTCCTCTGCTCTCACGTTTCTTTTCTCATCTTCATCACTTCTCATTTCTGTTCATTTATTTTAAAATGTTTTCATTTTAATTAAATCCATAAACAGGTACAAATAAACAAGAAGAAAGAAAGATTAGATTCTGTTATCTACCAAGTATAGTCCATATGAGATATTTTAGATAAATGAACAGAGCACAGCATATCTACAGAGCTCATTGTACTGTAATTAATTCAGCAACGGGGTTACACCCCGTGTGGGTTTTCACATTGGGCTTTTCTTCATGGCACAAATTTGTTACCTCCTTCTGCCTTCACAAAGAGCCTCATTGACTTCAACTCTGAGCAAAATAAATCTTACTTGACCTAAGCGCGGTTTTCACCTTTGTGCAGAATTTCTCTCTCCTGCCTTTCTGATCAGCGTCACCACAGGCTTCAAGCATGCAGCTGGGAATCCACATTCTCTTCTTTTTATTGCTGCCTCCATCCCTGACATCTGACTTATGATGGGCCGAGAGTGACTTCTCCATTCTCATCCTCAGCTTGTTCCCTTGCAAAATGAATCCTAATTAATAAATGTCGGTATGTCAGCTTGAGTTCCTCAGACAGAAGGCAGTAAAGATCTACAAGGTGTCATTAATTCAGAATTAGTTTCAGAGACATCATTTCTTTAACTTTATAACTGTCTATCCCTTCACCAATTCGTCTCTACACAATTTTACATCATGATCATTTACCAAAATATCCTAGAGGCTGTTATATTTTAAGCCTTTTCCATTTTTCTTTGTGGTTGCTCTGATTTAGGATGTGGACTCTTGGGAGAGACTGATTTGCCAGGCAGTGAATGGACTCGCTGTCAGGCAAGAGGTTATCTTCCTTAACCCTTCGGGGGCCACAGCAAGATACAGTCCTGGGCAACCAGACAGCATACACTGATTGTTGTTTTTATCAAAATCTTCAACTATAATTCATCTTCAGATGCTTTCCCTCCTTATCACCCCCCTTATGCATCCCTCTGAGAACACCACAATATGTGTATTTGATTGGGGAACTGGAGAAGTGCTCACGTTCAAGGTGAATAACTTTAAAGAACGGAGGACAAGAAAACCAAAGCACACAAAGTTCTTGCACTTATCTCCCAGACTTGCCTAAACCAAAGCATTAGGATGGGAAATCATCACGCTACTGCGAACAAAATCACACCAAAAGTTACTAATGTTAGGTAGGTAAAATAGTGGCAGTAGGGGCCTGTTGTAGCTATTCCCTGTTATAGGAGATTACAGAGACTGTCTCAGAGCCTACATTGCTACTGTTTTCACTGCTGTTGAACATGACCTTTTGTTTTGTTTTTAATAAAAGTGGTTTAGGAATATAAAAAAAATATTTCATAGAAATGTACATACACTCATGTATTAAAAAATGCTGATTTATTGATTGCAAATTGGTCGATCTTTTTGCAGAAAGCCACCCAACTCTCCAACGTTCTCTCTCTGCCCCCAGCTAATTGGAAAAGCCTTTTGCTGAGATTCAGAATCCTTTTTTTTTTTCTTTTTCTTTTTTTTAAGTGACACCCTCTCCCTCTAGTTCCTAGACAAACTGTTTGTTGCAATTGGCAAATTTCTGCAAAACATTTAAATTAAGTCCCCTCACCCCCCCAAACCACTGACCCCTCTGCAAGGTGCTGCTCAAGCCAGCTCTGGGGGTGGGGGGGTGTTTCCAAAACTCTGAAAAAGCAAAGAAGTCTGCAAGCAGGACTGGAGGAGAAGCCAAGGGGTCTGGAGAAGACGGGAAGTGGTTTGGAAGGGAAAAATTACAACACAAACCCCTTCACAGAGCACCCCAACACACAGACACAAAACCAGGAGTTCCCAAAGCTGCCCCCCCCTCCGTGTTCGGTCCCAGCTGCACCGACGGGGACACATCAGCCTTCCCACGGGTTCCCCCGTCGCAGCCATCCTTCCCACCCCCGTTATCCAGCAGATCCCACAGCCGCTCCTGCTCCGAGCGGGTCTGCAGCCACGTGAGGGACACGAGCGGGACCCAGGGCACAGCGGCTTTGCCAGGAGCCGATCTCAGAGGAGAGCTCAGCAAAACCCAGCAGTCTCGGGATGTCTCAGTTCATTTTTGTTTTTTTCTTTTTGCATGTTTATTTCCCTTTGGCGAAGCAGTTTGAGGCAGCTGCAGGCCGTGGAACACCTCACCCGCAGCCGTGCTCCATCCTGCCACGGGGAGGACGACCTTCGGGGAACCGCGCGGCACAAGCCTCTGAGCGGTTCTGTTTAATGAGAGAAAAATTGACGCTCTCATGTCTCTTCAGTTGAGAGCTCTCCTCAGGGGGTTTCATCTCCGCTTCTCCAGGAAGAAAATCAGAAGAGTGGGAGGGGTGGTGGGGATACACGCACTCCTGCTGCTATTCAGAGCTTACAAAAATCCGTACAAGAGGAAATGCCCAAAGCACTTGTCCTCGCTGTGTGGCAGGGACAGCAACACCTCCTCTGCCCTACCCCTCATTTTTATCTTTTTTCCTATTCTTTTTCTGTCTCACACTCCCCTCTACCCTTTCTCCCTACCACTATCTCCCTTCCTCCTACAGTCACAAACACAAATTTTTTCTCCTTGCCAATTTTGGAGATTAAGTTTCCCAGCCAACTCCCAGGGAGAGAGGGAAATGGGAAACGCACCCAACAGGGATGTGACAATGTTAATAGGAAGACAAGTCACTCACGCAGTCTGCCGCCAGCGCTCTGCCACACTGCCCTTTCGTGCTTGACCCTATCTCATCTTCGGAATTTAAAACAACTTAAGACCATGTAGCATAAATGTATGCCTAATCTCATTACACTAATAATTCATAGGTCTTGATCTGCAGGAGTTTTGCAGATAAATGGGGAGAGTTTTATAAAAGTGCCCATCATCTTTAAGAAGTCGCATTTGGAACGTGTCTGCTGGATCACCCTTCCAGCAACGATGGCTCTTAACCCATGCCACAGGGTTTCATCCTTTCAAATGTCACACTTGACAAACCCCCTTGAACTAAAGCAGCAATCAGGCAGCACCTGGGTTTGCCTGTTGGCAAGAGCTGCACACAGCTGTGCAGGGTGAGACCCGGGGCTTCCTTGGGATGCTCGGAGGAGTTTCGCTCACACTTTGTAGTACATTTTATTCCCAAGTTCTCTATTCTCTAACTTTGTTTTAGGAAATGGATTATTACCACATCAAAAATTACCTACATAGGGAAAACAGTGATCTTTACTGTACGTTTCTCATGATTTCTGCGCTGAAAACCAGGCAAAAATTCTCCAGCATGCCGTGAAACACTAGGCTTGGGATGAGGCACTTGGGACTCCTGGCTTGGCACCTGGCTAATTGCTGCTGGTCAGAGGTTTTTCTGTTACTGCAATTATACAAAAACACCTTAAGCCATTCAGGAAATGTGAGCATATAAATTTAAAAGGTTGAAACAAAACTGAAGGACACTCAGCATGTACAATACCTAGAGAGACTTTTTTTGAAAGCTAATGTGTCTGCTGGGGCTTTTCCTCTATTGCAGTCCCCTGCTCAGACCTGTTTATACTAATGGGGGTGCATTTGCTTTGGTTGCACACCAAACACCTTTGAGACGTAAGCGCTCTGTTTAGTTGAGCAATTTGAAACTTTCCTTGCTGCTCAGGTGTGTTTGTGCTGCAATTACCACCCAGTCAGGGAGGACAGTTACAGGGGGCTGTAACATGCTCCGGCTTTGCTCCTGCAGACCAGCCTGACCCAGGAGGGCTGCTGCATGGTTTCCTCGACTCATTAGTCGGTTATTTGTTGGCTTTACAAAAGCAGGAGCTAAATCCTACTCTAACATTAGGACACACATGTAGGACAACTGGTGTCACATAACTGCTGCACAGATAAGGTTAAATCTCAGCGATTATCCTGGCCTCAGCTGAGACCAGTCACCAATTGCAGAGTTACAGGATCCACGGTAATTTATGTTGACTGGAGATCTGGGAGTTTTGTCTGACTCAGAACCAGATAAATATTGAACAAACAGCTCAGGAATTGTCCCAGTAGGTGGGAATTATATTACAAGCAAGCTCATAAAAATGTAGATATTAGCAATGGGAAAGCTGCTAGATTTTTTCCATTTTAGCCTTCCAGTCCTAGCCCTGGACAGTTTTCAAACGCCTTCGGCTAGCACGATGCGTATGTCTGTACATGTACGTCCACTTCCCACACAAGCCATACGAATCCCAACTTGTGGGGACACACAAATACAAAAGCAGTCAATCTACCCAAAGAAACAATTAAAAACTAATGTTATTAGCCTACATTAAAACCGGGTAAGGCTCAGAAATGAAGGAGAAATTGCTTTGCATTAGTTTCTCTGCATGTCATCCTGTTCCTAGCAGGGTTTTAATAATAAGCATACTTATTTGAATAGTTTGCTGATCACACTCATCAATCCTAAAATGCAGACTTCTGCCAGAAGAATTTATAACCCTTTTAATACAATCTGACATTGGAACACATTCATTCACATGAGGAGAAACAGGTGGCAGTGCCCTGGGCAGAGGTCTTGGCTGCCACCACCACCGCAGCCCCCGGGACACCCAGTCCTCTTCCAACGGGAGAGACAACAGGAGCCAGAGATGCTCGGGAGGAACCGCGATGGTTACCCCAACAGTTACGTTCCGGGGGCACCAACAGAGAAATGGCATAAATTGTTTGTAAAAAACCAAACCCAGATTTCTGTTGTTGTTGGTTTTGAGAGTTTGCCTGTTTTCTTGGTGAAGGCTTCAGAGGCAACAGAACATTTTCAGGCTCTTTTTTTTACACACAAAATACTTCTGGGAAATAGATAAAAAAAATATCTTTGCTCTTAAACTTTAGTTCCTTCTTAAATGATGCCAGTATAGCACAAAAATATAGGAGAATGGCTGCAGATTTAAAAAGAAAAAAAGTGGTTGTGTATAGACCTGGAAGCAGTCCCTGGCTCCAGTGGTAGCATAAGCATTATATCACCCCATCACATATAGCCAGAGTTACTTGTCCCCGCTGGCTTTTTTTCCCCTCTTAATCCTTTTCTGCAGCTTTACTTTCTTTTTATTATTTCCGGGGGCTTAAGTCAAGTATTCAGTCAGGCTTCAAAGGATCTTTTACTTTTCATGCCTGTAATTTCTGGACACCAACAAATGCCTGAATAAAGTTACTGGGACTCTGGAGGAGCCATTTGGAGGGGTCATTAGACATTCACAGCTGCAACTGATCCCACTCATGTTTCCAGTTAGTTGCAAGGAGAAAACATGTTAATCCCCAGATGATTTGTATGTGCGGAGGTTCTGTACCAAATTGAGATACTCACTCCTAAAGATATTGCTGTTGGAGAAGGATCTCACCTTAAACCTGATGAAGTCAGTAAGATCATTTTAATGAGCTTTCTGCTGCAGCGTCTACGCCGTGGGAACATCTGCTCATGGCTCAGAAAGGTGCCTGGCTGGGCCAGATGCTATCAAATAACCCTGGGTTTAAATCACTGAAGAAGGCCCAGCACTGCAGCAAATGCTTATAGTTAAATCCATGAGGTCCAGCAGCTCATGCGGGAGCGGGCACAACCGGCAGCCCCTTTCTCAGCAGCTGGCTGAGGTTAAACAGCAGCAATGCCAACAAGCAGCGATACAGAGCAAGGCACTCGTGTCAATAAACATACTTAGTTATTCCTCAGGTGTTGCTGATTTTTTTAATTATTAATGAAGATGCTCCATACAATGCCAGTAGGTACTCAAGAGCCTATATTGCAGCATGGCTGGAAGCCAGGTCTCTCAAGGACAGTGCTGCCTCCTCTTGTGTTTCTGCTCAAGAGTGGGAACAGACTATTGTTCTCCCTCTGATAACTTATGAGCTCAGTGAAATTTGTTTTTCATGTGTAATAAAGTTGCCGGTGGTGTGCAATTTGCATTTAAGTTGGTTATATGGACGCTGACTGGGACTTTTAAGTGTGGTTCACAGAGCTAAAATGGCACAAGAGTTATCTGTCATTTCAACCCCTTCTGAAAAGAATCCATGAGAAAATAATTTTAAATATAGTATCACCAACAGATCTTCTGTCTTGTATTAGGTCCCCTTGATAGGGTTTAGAGCAACTCAGAAATTGTTAATAACAGCCAATCCCTATTTTGGGACTTGTGGAGAAGCACAAAAAGGGGCTGCAGCAGTGGGAGAATGAGGGAGTTGCTGCCTTTTTTGTGCTGCTGGATAATCTGGGACCAAACTGAACCAAACCTGCAACACAACCTGTGCTGAGAGAGCGCGGGCACCCAACAGCATCTCGGCCAAGGTCCGTTTGCAGAATCGGGAAGCGAAACACCACGTGGAGCCCCACAACGAACAGAAGAAAAGGGACCGACAGGTCCAAGAGCACCATTTTGCTCAGAATAATTATGTGCTCATATCAAAGAAAAACACCATGATCCAAGTCTGGAGAATAAGGTCAAGACACCAAGTTTGAGTTAGTGTTCCTGGGAGAAACCACAACCCCTGCTGCTGCTGGAGAACATCACCCTGTCCTTCAGCTCCGACCACAACCAGCTGCCCTCATCTGAAAACAAATGAAATGGGGGAGGGATGCTCCCGTCAAACCAGGCCAAAAACCGAGGGGTTTCCTTTAACAAGAACCGGACCCCAACCCGCACATGGTGCTGCTCGCTGGAGCTCTCTGCCCGGCCCTGCCTCCCCAAGCCCTGCCCTCTGAAACCATCTCCATTTCATTTGCAAGCTGATTTCATGATGGAGCAGAAACGCCAATCAATTGTACAGCCATCAGCACGAGAGCATCCCCAATCTGCATTAGCCAGCTGGGCAGCTTTCCAGAGCATCATCTACAACACATGAATTATTACCCAAACATTACTGCTGTCAGCACATTCCTCTCTATACAACTTCCTATTATTATTTTTTTGGCGGACAACCCTGGAATTTTAAACAGCTCAATCTTGCTAAAGTAATGCAACTGCCTACTGCCTCCAGGATGAACTTTTCATAAAAATCAACAATAATCCTTCTACTGAGAATAGCAACAAAACCCCCCAAACAATCCTTTTATTTTTTCTTTGTTTGTTTTGGTTTTGGTGTCTTTAGCTGCTCTGACTTACATTCTAATTTGCAATAACAGCCTTTTATTTGTCTTGCAGAGGAAAAAGAGACTTAAGGGATCCTTAAGCTTCAGTGACAGAGTATGAAGCAGCTTATAAATCAGGCCACAGACGGCAGGGTCAGCGGCGCTGCCGCTTGCATCTCAGCTCATTAAGAAAAATGCGCATTGAGTACCATTTGCTTTGAAACTGCTAGTGCTGCAGAGAACGCCAAGAGTCCAAGAAGCACTAGAAATAGTCTTAAAAAACCCCAAAATAGGGTTGGTAAATTAGTTACTTAGTCATTACTACTCCTTTCCATGACAACTGCAAAAAAACTAATGGTTGGAGTGAAAAACTGAACAGTGCAACGATGCAAGTACCACACAGCGGCTCGGCAAGCCTTTCCTTTTGCCGTCTTTGGACAGATGTAAACACGTGCAGTGTCCCAGCCTTGGACTTGAAAGTTAAGTTCAGCATTTCGGTTGATATATAACATATATAAACAAAACAGAGCTTGAGAGCTTTTCAATACTACACCCACATCTCCCAGGCATTCCCAATCCCCTCTGAAGGATCATTCCTTACTTCCCATGTCTTGTTTATTTGAAAGGAAGAATTACAAAAGAATCCTGAAAGTTGTATTTAGAGATGAAGGTAGAGATCTTGCCATAATTACATGAATCAAAGCTTTCATTTAGTTTCAATAAGCAAATTACCTTGATAACTCTTCTGGTTACAAAAACAGATATATGTATTTCTTCCAGATCCTGAGCAGCATGTGTGCTATTACATAATTAATAGACTGCACATTTTTTTTAATCAATCATGGTTGAATTTACAGTGCAAACAAAAAATGTGACCGATTATCCAAAAATATTTATTCAAGATTAAAAAACATGTAGCATATGAATATTTTAATAAATATTAAATATGTATGCTTCCTTTCCAAAGCTTCCATAACTGGGCTTTTAATTAATTTGTCATAAAAAAATTATAGAGCCAGGTAGACTTTTAAATGTAATTATCGAATTATATCTTTAAGCTTCAGGTATTCACTTGTTTCTCATGCCAGCATGGGGCAGGATGAGCTCCAGCAATGCCAGGGAGGCTGCACCAGCACAAACAGATTCTGCTGCAGGCCCAGAACGGACAAAAACACCTTCCCAGCCTCTTTCACAGCAGTTTGTGAATCGTGATACACTGGATTAATTAGTCTTTGCATTTCCCTACAGCATGGAAACACCAGCTGAAAGCAGGAGGCCCTGTTTACCGGGAGATGCACACGCTTGGGAAGCGGCAGAGGCGGAACGGCCGCAGCGGACGCTGGGGAGGGCACGGGTCGGAGCGGCAGCCCAAGGCTGGGACACATCCCCCCCAGCTCTTCCATCTCCCCCATACAGGGAATGCTTCAGTGCCTCCTTCCCCCCCGCATAACCTTCTCCCACCTCACAGAAAAGGTGAGCTCAAGGGACTGATGCAGGATCTGGGATGCATTCCCAAAATAATTTTTTAAGGAGCATGGAGCTCGCACTGGCTACGCTATCCAGGTCTCCAGCCTATAATGCTGCTGCCAGCAGTGACTTTGCAGCACGGCCCCGGCTCTCAGCCCGCTCCAGAGCACCCAGGGCTGGGACCCTCCGGGAGCCCGACGCAGAAAGGAGGAGAAACTCTGGTTTGGCAGCCCTCCCCAGCACAGCCGGCCGTCCCCAGGACGGGTCAGAGCCATCTATTCCCTGCACATCCACATCTCACATCGTGGAGATGTCTCTCTACCGTTACAGTCACAGATTGCGTTTGGTGAGACAGCGATGCCTGGATTTGGGCAGATGACAAGAAGCCCAGGCTGTCTACGTCTGCTTGATTGCACGGCGAGCTGGCACAGACCAACCCTTCCTGACACCGAGCTCCAACACCGCGCCGGCTGCCCAGGTTAAGTAGGGCACGTCCACCCTGCCTCCGGTGGGATGCCAGTCTCCACGCCAGCCCACTCCCCGCACCTCCCCAGCTCGGACATCAGGCTTCACGTGGATGCGCTTCCCTTTTTGTAGCCCCCCCAACAGCTCCCGGCAGGCACAGCTCAGCATCAAAGGAAGGTCAGCCAGAGCCCAGCTCCGTGCCCAGGGATCCAAGGAGACAACGCCACGGCTTGGCAGCGCCGTGTGTCGATACAGCCTTTCACCGCTTGCTACAAGCCTGCCTAAGCTTCTCCAGCAAGCTGCTGCAAGGAAAACAGAAGTCACCTTTCCTCAAATCACAACCGAGGACCGCACTCCGCTCACTCTGTACTTATTTGACCCGCTGGCAGCTGCAGAGTTGAAGGAGAAAGAGATGGAGTCAAGAACTGAAATGCTGAAGCCCATTATTTTCAGGAAATTGTGCTACTGGAAGCCCTTGTAGCTTTTGCAATCACCTCCCCATGCCACCAGGCGAACTCAATTCAGCAGCAGAAGGTGGTCACAGCCACGCGAGCAGACCCTGTGCTTTTTCAGGGGGATGCTGACTAAGACAGCAGCAGTTGGCCATCCTAAAAGAGGGGGAGACTGGGGTTTTTTAGTAAATTATTAGGAGACCTGCAGTTGGGTTTTCAGCATCTTCTATTAACTTTAGCTGGTGTTCACGTGACATTTTGGACAAGGACAGCATTCCTCATTTCCTTGCATTTTAAAATTCCTGTCATCTGTTATGGAAATGATGTCATGTAGCATCTGAGTGCCAGTGATGGACCTCCAGAAAATCCCAGACTCCAGATAAATAGGTTGGCCCCAGTAAGAGACTTTGGGTCAACCCACAGGGCTAACTACCCCATAACTAAGATCCTTTGGCCAAATGAGCACTGAGATAAATCCCTAATTGTACTGCCTGGCACATAGCTTGGCCATCTGGCAATACCACTGCCCTCGGAGGTGAGAAACAGATGCAGAGAGCCCAGATCCAGCTATGTGACCTCCCAGGAGCTCCACTGGTTTCCTCCCATGGGATTGCAGCTAAACATTACATCAGCCTTCCACAAACTGGAGAAAACAGGACTTTGCATTCCTGGCTAATTGCAAAGCCACCAGGAAGTTTTTGTACAAGCAATCTAAGTCTATGTCCATCTCCACTGATTTGCCTGCATGGAAGCATTCCTCTTAAACCAGTATTCCTTGCCCTGTGGGGGGGGTTAGGATATCCAATTCTGTATGTATAGATGCTATACATACAGACCAGGAGGCAGCACCACAGGGTGGGGACCACCACGCACTGCATGGTCCAGCCTCCGCAGCCGGGTGGGTTGCCCTCACCTCTCCAGCCCTGCTCCATTCTCACAGCCAGGCTGCGAGGAGGCAGCACAGAAATAACTCTAATGAGGTCAAAGCTGAAGTCCTCTGAGTTACACTGAAGGGCTGGGAATGGTTGAAGGAATCGCTGTTCATAGTGCTGCTCTTTTCCCCCTGCTCCTGCTTGCCCAGCAGCAGATAACCCTCAGTTAATTGTTCCTGGCTTAATTACCTCTTCCCAGAATAAAAGAAAGTTCACTTTACACAGCAACTATCGGAAGCTTCAGGGAGGGAAATGTTCTTGCCCTATGTACTGTGTACACCCTGCTTTACATAAGGCAAGGAGCCTTATGTACACCCTGCTGCCACTCCATGGGGGATCTGCATTTGGGGGGTGCTGGCTGAGGTTCCCAGCATGTTTCATGAGGGCTGTCAGAGCAAGCCCTTCCTCCCCAGAGCACCAAACATGCCTGTACACCTGGGGTGCTGCAAGCCAGCCCTCAGGGATCAAGCCCATCAGTGCCCTCCCTCACCCCTGCTGATGGCTGCAGTCCCTGGCCGCCTTGGCTGCTGTCAGCACGCTCGGTACGGGCAGTCAAAACAGTTTGAATGCCTCTTCTTGAATGTGGCCGACACTGATTTTATGATATACTTAACACCCCATCCAATAGCTATTAGTTTTACTGTCAGGCACACAATGTATGCGATCCATCTTTCTTCCCAGGCGCACCACGTGTCCCCTCTCAAATGACATTACTCTACAGCAGTCTTTATTTGTTACCGTGGGGTTTTTAAGCACTAGCATTAAAGCTCTTATCTTTTTGGTTTGTTTGTTATTAACGGCACATTTTATTTAATCAGCATCAGCCCGCGGTTCCTGTTCAGAAACTGCAGCAAAGGGCTTTGATTTCCTCTTTGGCAAGCAAGGCTCTGCAGCACGGAGCTCTTGCCACCGCACTGCCCTGCGAGAACGAGCCTTCTCGCTCTCTGCTTAGAGGGAACCATGCAGGGAACAGCCAAACCCTCCGAGATCCTATGCACAGGCTGGAACAACCTTATTGTTTTTGTCACTGTCAATCCTCTTTCTTTGTGCGTCACTGCAATGGAGGGGCACATCACCATCCATGCTTTTCCCTGCAGCAGGCGTTGGGCTGCACGAATCCTGCAAACCGCTCGCTCCTGGGCTGTCCGGAGGGGAGGTAACAAACTGCTCCAGTGCAGGCGAGAGCTGTGGCCTTCCATCATCCTGCATGGTGCCATTAGTAAAAACCACCTGTAGTGACAGCAAGTATGCCCCAATTTCAGGATTAGCCTGCATTGCTTTGTGCCACAATTCCCAGAGAGAAAGAGGCACCAGGAAAGCAGGGCCTAGCAAACCAGCACGTAAAGCTTTTCCTACCCCAGGCCTAAATGAAGTTGTTTGCAGCGGGAATCACGCTGGTTCTGTTTACATGCAAAAGCATTCAAAGTTGTACAAACGTCCATCAAAGCTCAGTCTCAGACTCCATTAAACACTAGGGCTGTCAGCCAGAACATGACCACATCAAAAGCCTCCATGAATTATTTCAGAAGCATTAACAGAATAGTTTTTTTGCAAAAGTGTTCAGGCTCACTGAAAACAGTATTAAGAGGCATGAAATCTCACCTGTGCAAAAGTAACAGTTAATGCTTGAGCTACCGGTCTTGCAATCCTATCTTCACTTAGTATTAGTCAACCAACAACATTAAGAGAGTTAAGACAATCTGCATCATAGGAGGAAGTGTTTATTATCCTCATTTATTTTGTTGTCCCATCTGAGTTTGTCTCCGCTGAAGAGCTGCTCTACCATTGTCTGCATCAGAACACCGAGTAGCAACCACCGTGATATGCTATAAACACCAGCATACCTGTATATGCTACTGCACAGTCTCTCATTTGTGGATGCACGCTTCTGTACCACAGACAAACCATGCTGCTTCAAAATCTTTTTACACGAAGGATGGTAGAGCCAGCTTTGTATGGACAAAGTACTTGGATAGAATATTAAACTAAATAACAGCAATTAATTAGGCTTGTGTAAAGCTATTAACCTTCAAATCCCTATAGAAATAATAAGTAATGCTCAAATCCTCTGGGATGCACATGATATTACCCCATTCCATAGAAGAGGAAGCAGAGATCCAGAGCAGCGAAACGATTTTTGCCCAGGGCAATGCTGTAGCAGGGCGGGGGGAAACTGTAATCATTTCCAGTTCCACAGACCAGGCTGCTGCTTTTAGACTGCACTTGGGTGGGTGGGTACAAGTGATACCTACAAACACACACATATTGAGCACCCCATTTTTAATTGTTTATTACATCCTGACACACTGTGTTTGCAGACTAGCATTTGCATCATATGAAAGTGAGATTTTCTGGAACAGGTGATCCCCATATTTTTCTTCTCTAATCCCCCCTGCAATCCTGTGCAGCTGATCACAACAGTCTTTCTCCCCACCTCCTCCTCAGTGTTAGCATTGCACCCATGTGGAAAAAGAGAGATCTTAATCTTCTCCTAAGCACTCTTCCCAAATGCCTTCCTCAACTTCTAAAGGGAACATATAATAAAAAAAGCTGAGCATCAGCTTAAACTCAGAAGTCTCTCCAGGGCATTACATCCACAGCACCAATAAATCTTGTAGGTTTTTTTGCATAGTGTCTCTACAATTCAGCCTTCCCTGGAGCCCACAGCAAACCTTCTCCACGTTTTCATCATCTTGTGGCCTAATTATTGCAACAACCACATCATTTTCAGCTTTGTTCAGAACACCGGTAGGTTTTGCTTGCATCACCCCTTCCCATGCATCATCACTCCACTGGCTCATCCCTCCTAATTGCATCAAACACAGGTTGCCTCAGTTTTCAGAGCCCTTCACAGCTTGTCCTCCCTTTCCCACCTTTTGTTCAGCTTGGCCCAGGGCACCAGGCCCTACCGCACACTGATTATGTTAAAAGCTGCCTAAAAATACCCACAAAGCCACTTCAGTGCTCTGCTTCAAATCTTGTCTCAAACCTCACTTGCTGCAATGTGTGAAAAAGGCTTGAAAACAGTTAGATCGCCCGTGTCCTGAAAACATTAATTTTAATGTTGGCTCCTAGTGCCATTATTTTCTAGACTAGTTCTGTACTTACCTTCTCACGGATTATAAGCACACTTACAATTAAATTATGCCATTGCCCATTCTCTAGTTTGGATTTTGTGCAGCACTTAAAACAGTACTCCAGCCTGTGACTGGGCTCCCCACGCACTATTACATTAAATGGGAAATTAATAACAACACTCCCAAAAGCTTACAGTTTCCTGGGGTGGGATTGTCCCTCCAATAACACTAATGAATCCTGGGGTGGGCCCTCCTGCTGCTGTTTACATGGAAATTACAGCTCCCAGCTGCCTCCCTCCCATTACAGGGCAGGAGGAGCACTTTGCTCGGGTACCTTATTTGCCTTTTGTGGGGGCTCAATTCCCACCTGAAACACTGGTTCTTTCATCAAAAAGTCTGTTCAAACCTACCACAAAAACCCTATAATTAGTTGGCATGATGGCTTCCAGAAGAAAGAAGAGACACAAAACACAGCTCAGGGCATCTTAACAAGGGGAAGACTCAGCTCTGAAAATCCTTGCTCTTCAGGGGTGCAAGATATCCTGCTTTACTGTAATGAAAGTCCTCTTGTCCAACGTCCTCCAACAATCTGCCTTTAATGGGGTTACTATTGCAGAGGTAAAGCATTTTATATGGAACCAGGTTTACATTATCCTGCTATTCGGAGATCTAGCTTGCAATGCTGTTCAAATCCTTTAATCCATAAATAGGATTCCAGCCAGAGCTGGGCTGCCTTCCAAAACTGTAATCTCCAGTATATGAATTATTACAAAAAGATTAGGGTGTTTCAAGTAATAACATTTCAAATAAATCAGCTTTCATGGAGGAACAACAAACTAATATCGGAAATAACAATATAAAGACATTTATATAGCCACTTGCTGGAATAACTTCACTAACCAGAGGGATTCTTTTCTCATTTGCATCATTTTTTTGAGAAACATACCTTTGCCTTTGTCCCTTCACTACTGGGCTCTGCTGCAGAGCAAACAAGGTGCTCTGTCTCATATATCAGCCCCTTCAAATCACCAGCTTTCTGTTATTCAGAGACAGAGAGGTATGCTGGTGTTACTGCAGATGATGCCGCTCTCTCCAAGCCTTCAGCTTTACATAATGCTGCTATGGGGATGGTCAGATAATCCTGAGGGCCAGAAACATTCCCCTAACTGCATTTTAATAATGACAAGCTGTGAGTTTAATTATTATTCCTAGCGCATTTGCAAAAGCCCTCCCTTCCACATATACAACATGTACACGCATGCAGGGAGAGCTAAATAACTATCCCTTCTTGATTATTTTCTGCTTCTTTTGGCAATACTGTTACATGACAAATTTACTGTCCTTTTCCTCCCTGCAAACTGTATTGGCGCAGTACGGAACCATGTCTACAGAGTTCGAAACAGTAAGACGGAGAGAAATTAAGAGGCACAGGGTCTGGGCAGGTGGAAACGAGCAGAGCTAAAAGCACACTGTCGTCCCTTGAGCTCCTGGGGGTCTGGGCAGGGGCAGAGGCTCGGTGGAGGACAGCAAAGCGCAAATCTCCTGCGGTCTGAAGGCAGAGGCTTGGGCTGGGAAAGCGAGGGGATGTGTGCTCAGCACCACTGCCAGCCGCGATGCTCCAGGTTGCTTAGTGACAGATCTGAAGTCCGAGGTGCCCATGGATTTATGGCGTTCCTCCCCGCCTTCCAAGTGCTATGAATAAATGACACATCTCAGTTCCTTATTTATCCATTTGTGAAGCTTAATGGGCAGTTGTAGAGAAGAGTATTGAGCCTTTTATGGTGTAGGGCAGGCTAGTTTCCTGATTTACACTTGCATCAATAGAGAGTGGAATATGGACTCCGCAAGTCTTACTTAGCTTTTTAAAGAAAACAAAGAAACCCAAAGAAACACAGCAAAACTGTGCATCCTAAAAAAAATAAACTAAACCTGGTGCCAACTAGGAGCCTCTGGTTTGAATTCAGACCTGATAATACTATCAAAACGGCAAGAAAGCTGCTGCCAGATGCAGTCCCAGGCCGGCGAACGGGTTTGTTCCCTGCACAGACCCCCCTGGACCATCGGTCCCCGAGGCACTGGCTGCAGCATCCACGGACGCGGGGCAGAGACACCCCGGTAAGGACCCGCCGCTCAGACCGCACAGACACATCCAAGCACACACTCAGCTTTAACACCCTCATCTGCCTATTGGAGTCAATGGACCTGTTTTAAGAGGTGGAGTTAAATAGTGCACATAAATGTTTTTCAAGATCTGGGACTAAAAGTTACAGGTGGTCCTTACACAGCACATGGACCGTGTTACTGCTGCGCAGCGAGTGGCCTGTGCAGGGCTGCGGGGATCGCTGCTGCTGAGGTCCGTCCTGGGACAACCAAACATACAGATTAGCAGCTGTGGAAAGTTATCTTGGCAGCCCATTTTCATCAATTGTTCCTATTCTCATAAACTAACCCCCCTGAGACCTTCAAAATCCAATCACATCTGAAGCTCCTGAAATTAGATCTTAAATAAAAGATACCCAGTGTACTATCAGAAACAGCTCTCTTAGACATTTTATCATAAAAAAAAAAAGTTGATGGTCCCCATAATTTTTGGCAAGCTTCTTCAGATATTCAGTTGTGATTTACACAAGATATTTTGCTCTCATATGATAAATTACACCAGGACACAAAGGAAAGTGACTAGCAAGTGAATCAGTACATCTGATTTTCAAAGGTCCTATGACAAGGAAAATTAGAGCCAGAATTAATTTTTTTAAATGCTGTGGATTCAGGGAAAACATTAAATCATGCATGTGATTTTCAAAACAGCACTATTATAAGGTTAGACTGCTAGATTCTTCTAGTGCAGAAGAATTCCCCTCCAAGTGGCAACACCAACACCAAAACTATTATTTTTGCAAGCATCTCAGTTATTCCAGATTGAAATGCTTTCAGTGCAAGCCTAAAAACACCTAACAAAACCCACAATGCCTTTTCTCCTTTTTACTTCCTAATGGACAGTAATGCAAACAATCCATAATCACATGAAATACAACAGCTCTTTTTGCCAGCCTATAATTTTTTCTGCAGTGCATTAAGGTGGAGAGCAACACCTTGGTTAGAGACTGTCAGCACATCCACTACACAACCAGCATTATTTTTCCCCTGGAATTCATCTTTCAACCGTTTCAAATTGAGCTGAAACTTTGACATGCAGACTGTCAGTTCAGGGAAGAATTATTATTATTCCCAGAAAATTAAATAAATCAGGTCAAACTTTATGACCAGCTTTCCCACCCACTGTGCATAAAACTCCCTGTTCCTTCCCTCCCCCTATGCAACCACTTCTGAACACCTTCAGTTTTAAATGAACCACAAATGCTGTTTATTACCAATTGGGGTAGGGTCCTCAAAACAAAGAACTGCAGTGCTCAGGAGCTTGCCAGAAGGCTCAAGGCAGCGCATTTGCAGGGCACAGGCTGTACAGGTCCCTGCACAGGACAGGCTTTATCCAGAGTCTGTACAGTCACTTTCCTGAATGCAGACTGCAACAGGAGCATTTCACAGCAAACAGGGTAATTCAAGCTAAGGAACTCAATTAAAAAAAAAACAAACACAAAAAACCCACCAAAACCCCAAAATAAGGAAGCATTAAGTATTTGTTGTTGCAATAGCACCAGCACAAGAAGTTATCAGCATAGACTACTTACTAGCACCCCAGCTACCTCAATCCTATTTCCTCCCAGGCCTCCAGCAACAGCCAGAGCAATTAACTCATGTAAGTCACCTCACAATTTTCCAGGTTAAACAAAAGACCAGATGTTTGATTTAATCAACTCTAGACTACACATAGCAATGATTTCTTGCAATTCTGCATCTCATCCAATGAACTCCTGTGCCCATGCAGTGATTCACAGCATAATTTCTTTTTCGCATACTATTATTTCTCATACTTTTTTTAGCTGAAGGAGATACGCTGCTACAACCTGCTCTTGAGCAACCCTCAAGCAAACCGCCATTTCTTCTTCCAAAAACATAATCTCACCAAGAAATACAGCTCAAATCTCTGCACAGAGCTGCAAGGTGTGACCTGGCCTTTAAAGCAAAGCCCATTGCCAACACCTGGGCACCCGCTGGACCTCCCCAAAGGATTCCTGATTCTCTCCAGCTGGGCTCAGCCCTGCTGAGGACACACAGCTGGGGAGCTCTCCTTAACTCTAGTTTGTTAACTCTTTCCTTGCAAAGCTGAGGGTGCTACCTCCTCTGTCGGGTGCTCAGGCTGCTGATGCCACGGCGATGGCATCTATGAGTATTTCATGGGCAACGTGCAGGGCAGCATTCCGAGTCCCCGTCCTGTCCAGAGCACCCTGCCGTCACGCTGGTGCCCAGCCCCTGCTCCCCACTCTGTAGAGAAAATGCCCAGAGTTGTCCTTGGTGAATGTGAATAATGTTGTTTTACTGCATTTTTAATGCCAGCATTTTTAATGCCTATCATTATGTACTGATTGAACTAGATTAAATAAAAGCCACCTTGCTCTGTTTCTCCTTACGACTGCAGCCTGTTTCCACCTGATTTAGACTGCTCAAGGAGTCAATGAGGCTTTTATGCATATATTACATTCTGATATGGCATTCAGCAAAAATAATAACAACATCTGACAAAGTTTATTGTATTAAATAGAAGGTTGAGAATTCTTTTAACCTACAGTACGTGCAGGAGCTAGCTGCACAGAAACAACAGAAAATAGCACAGATCGCTGTGAAATAATTTGCTATTCATTTAGCTGTCAGGTGTACTTTTGAACAGAAGTTCTAGCGCAATTCAGCTTTAATAAACAGATGCTTAAAATACACTTTGTACTATGTAACCGTCTTCTTGCATTAAACTTAAAAACTCAATCAATAATCCAGAAAAACTCAACCCAACAACAGGCTGTTTTCCTATTATTGAACCTTTTTGTCCAATAACCTAGACAACTAGATTAACTGTACAGTACGTGCAATGCAATAATTCTCTACTATGAATATTGCATTGCTGGGATCCATTAGCATTTTAGACAGGCTGTAATTAGGCACGATGGAACCATGTGGATTTTGGAGTTTAGGCTCATATCCAAAAATCCCAGGGTGAAATTTTTACCTAGTTCCAGAATTTTGATGTTAAATGACAAAAGGACCTGCACAAAGCCTGTTTCCCCAAAGGTGAGCCCTGCCCCGCTCCAAGCACTGGAACAGGCTGTTTCGTCCTTGCTGGGAGTTCCACCTCAAAAGCCTCAGCAGATGGTGCGTCCTGGGAGCAGAGCTGGAGGTGAAAGACGTGTCTGTGGGTGAACCTGCAAAATAATTAAGGGACAGGCCACAACCTAAAAATCACCCGTGGAATCGCTGCCAGATAATTAGTAAATCCCTGCCAGGGATCAATGCCCATTCTGGTTCTCAGTCCAAGATGGGCGAGGAAAAGTTTTTTTTCTTTATTCAACTTTTAGACACATTTCCAGGAAAATTAGGATTTTTTTGAAACATTTTCTTTCCAAACACTAAGACTTAGGTTTGAGCTGAGTGCTGAAAGCTGGGAAGGTTTGGAGGAGCAATGGTTGTCTGTTCGGACCACGGAGCCCTTACTCCATCACCAAAGCCCCGGCTCCGGCAGTCGGCTGCTGGCTTCAGCGCGACGGCTCTTCCGACTGCAAGTACAATCAGAAACATGCCCACTACTCCTAATACTTCGTAGCTATGCGGTTGTTTTGAAACCTCTTCCAGCTTTTTGCTGCTGGGATTAAGATCTTGATTGCTTTTGAATCTTTTTTCCTCCTCTCCCTCTACTGCTCTCTCTCTGATCTAATCTCACGCTAGATGATGGTACTGCAGCTGAACGCTAACCACGGGCACTTAGATTTATGTAGCCATACCTGCAGAACACATCAAGGTGAGATCAGCTGTTCTGTGAATTTTTCACAGCAAACTTTAGCTTTGCTCGATCTGGCAGGGCTTTTTTCTTCTCCTAACAACTGGGGACGCAGCACAGAGGAGAGAGAGAGAGAAATGTACTTCATGATGATTTGGTTTTCCACTTTTTTGAAGGGGACAATATTCCAAGGACACAGCTTTCAAAATATTGTCCTGCTTGCCACCAAGGTTTCTGACTGATGTGTTATATATTATCCAGTGCTGCAAAACCTATGTGAAGTGGATGAGTTAAAGTTATGATTATAGAATTTCTTGTGACCCTACGTCAGTATTGAAAATGTCTACCTTTGTATTATCTAAACTCTCTTTTTATATTCTTTCACTTTTGTTGCGCACATCAATCAATAAGACACATCATAACTCCGCTATCCCCCTCTTGGGCAGATTCTTCCCATTTTCAGTTAACACCAGTGCAAGGCGAAGCGCCAGTGAGAGTGTGATATACGGCTCTGCTCTCAATTCCATCCCCAGGAGCTATTTGACATGGCGTGGCTCGGGTCTGAGGACTGAAAGCACAAGCCCAAACTCCATATTTTAATATTACATGATAACCTCGTAGAAGGATAGGGTGTACTTAAGAAATGCACTCTGAATGCCATTGAGGAAATCAATGTCCAGTCCCCAAAATGAGCTCGAAAGGTCCAAAGAGAAGATAAAGCATATGAACTATTTTCTGTAACAATAAACACAGCTCAGGGAGCCCTCTTGCTTAACACCACTGCTGGCTGGAGTGGTGGAAAAAAAATCACCCACTAACTTTGATGTCAAGTTTGCAAAAAGCCGTGTTCATGTTTATCCTCTCACTGACTCAATGACAATTGTTAACAGTATTTTCTGTGTGTATGCTTTGTGTATGTATGGGGTCAGGCGTATTTGTAGTGGAAAGATAAATGTATAAACAGTGTGAGCGCAGTCCAGGCCTGTGCGCAGCAGAGACGTATTGCACGGGAAGGGAACCCGTACCCAACAGATCCCAGTTCATGCAGGTTTTCAGGAGTGGGAAGCAGAGGCTGATGGATGATGAGTCAGACAGTAATGCGCTCAAGGGGTTGGTTTTCCTCTGCCTTACTCTGGTGTAAATCTGGAAGAAACACTCTTGTCTTCAGTGGAATTGATCTCTCTCTGAAATCTCCTCTTCCAAACGTTAATACTGGTAACGTATTGTTGTTTACCGTCCAAAATCATTGAATTCCCTTCTCTGAATACTTCCTCCTGCAGTCACTGTGAATTACTTCCCTTTTTCTCTTAAAAACTCTCCTAAGGAGTCGCTGCGGTACCTCCACTGCCCCAATGATGCGGGCAGGGGCAGCAGGCAGGTGGGCGCTTCGCGGCGGTCCAGCCTCCTCCGAAGAACCCTCAGAGACACCCCAAGCCCTTGCTCGGGACTGGAGGATTTTGCTTGCCGGGCTCTGACACGGTGCTCCAGCGGAGCTGATGTCGAGGATGCCGTCAGCCTTTTAATTTGTTGTTAAATGGAGAGGATGTGTCACGCGCTGGCAGACACGGGGCCGCCGTTTGCACCTTCCCGTGGGCGAGCTGTGTTCCCACGAGCCGAAGAGATTCGGTGCGTATCTGATCCAGCTTTGTGGCTTGCATTGACCCAGCATGGGCGTAAAGGCCAGCGATCCCTCTTATTTTAGGAGATGTGTCTGAGCTTTCCGGATGTGCTTGCAACGTTAAAACTGACTGCAGCAACCTGCTGTCATCCTCCAACCTGCTAACTGAATACTTGCCGGTTTTTTTCAGATGGTATCTTATGAACATCTGAAGTTCTTTTTGCCACTTTCATGCATTTTTTCAGTAACTTTTTTCATTACTTAGTCTTTTTTAATAGAGTTCATTTTCTTTGATCCTCACAAATTTTTCTCCCAGTTCCTCTGATAATTTTTTAAAAGACATCACGGTAACTTTGAAACGCCTTTCCCTGCGTCCACGCTACACAGCATGGCTAAGTGAGATTCCTTCCAAACCTTTAAGAATTGTAAATGTGACCCTGCTAAGAAACTGCAGAAAGTGTCATCTCTTATAACATATAAGACGGTAAAAGACTGTAATTTATAATGCTAAGTACAAAGGGCTGTTTTTCTTTGAGCTAATTAACTGGAAGAAGAGCATAACTAATTAACTGGAGAGACACAGAAGGAAATACGAGGTTGTAGCAAAGCCCTGTGACTTTGGATGCTCCTTTTCATCTTGCGGACGGATTGCTGGGGATCGAGCTCTGCCGGGGGCCGGTGCGTGGCCCTTCCCTCTCCTCTGCTCTTCCCTGCAAACTGCTGGCCTCCTAGTTTGGCTCCTGAAACCCGCAGCCGGGGGTGCTGTCCTCACCCTCCCGAGGGGACCGGCTTTGAAACCCACTGCATTTCATTGAGTCGGACAAGTACCATAGTAAGGGAGATTTTTTCCTCCCAAGACAAGGTTGTAGTTAATTCCTATTCATGTCCAAATAATTCCAGTGGTTCCCTGATACCTCCAAAATTCAAGCTGCTGTTATTTTAACAGTTCAGTATAGTACATGGCTAGGCACCAGGCTGTAGACTTCGGGGCATCATCTCTAGTGACAACACTAATTTGTGGAGCTGCTATGAGGGAAACTGAGGAATCTCAAGTGGTCAGTGTCTTTCCCTCCCTCCCTCCCTCCCCTGGAAATCCATTAAAAGACACGTTATGGGGAATAGGCTTCAAAAATAAGTAACTAGTGTGCATGCACCTGATAAGACCTACAAAATTAATCACAATAAATGACACTGTTTAATGGAGAAAATGGTAACTGCTATGGCTGTTACCTAGAAAGGAAGCCATTCAATTAAAAGCTAGAGAGCTATTTAGGAATTTTCTAGGCAGATATAGTTTCTTGCTGGATTCCTCAATCTGGCTAGAGCTGTTAAAAGGGCAGTGGGAAAATCCCTGCAGGAAAAACCTCTTGTCCTAAAGAAAGAATAATTTTCTGTGTTGCTGACAGCATGTATTTGCTTGGCATTATTACAGCGTGCACCGCGGTGCAGATGCAGCCTAGCCTCAGCACTCACATGTCTTTTAATGCTGGTTTTGGATGATTCGGAATGACGCTGAGCCTCCAAGTAATGTGTTCCCAGTGCACTGCTGGGCCTCCAGCCACTGCCTTTCCTAGGAAAAATTCCAAATCTCATCAAACCCTCTGAACTTCTGGGCTACTGTTTGTTTTCAGCACCGGCTTGGCCGGGTGGCCCGTTAGTTAAATCCCCTCTCCCTCAGAATTGCTCTGTCAGTGTGACACGCTGCTGTGGCACCACAGTACAACCGAGAGGATTACGCTTTCCAATTTCAAGTTGAGCTCAACTCTAATCGGAATTTCTCACCTATGGTATATAACGAATGACTCTTTCAATAATGTTGTGCTGTCCAGCATACGCACTGGATGTCAGGTGCCATAAAAGTAAGAGAAAACAATATGCAGCACAAACATATCTCATTATTTTATGCTAGCTGCTGCAATTATTTTTTCTGTAACACTGGCAAAGAGTTCCATAAATTACACAGTTATCACCCATCTGATCTGCTTCTGAGTCTGCTCTGGACCTGCTTCCAGTACCAAACTGTCAGACAGCAGAGTGCTGAAATTTAATGTTTGCAGACATAGCCTGAGATGCCTGGGAGCAAAGCTGAGGCAGAAAGGTGGCTTGTTTAGAGACTGCTCTTTAGTTCCTCCAAGGATGCAGCTACATTAATATCTTTACCATGACTAGGAATGTGCTTAATTTCATTAAATTCATTAAATTGCATAATTGCATTTGCTACTGAAGTAATCTTTAAGGGAGTCACAGCCCAAGCCATCTCTGGGGCAGCAAGGGCTCAAATCAAATCCCAGGACAGGTATTTTTTGTGATGTCTTTGTGAGATGTCTGAGAGAAAAATCTTGGGGAAGGGATACGATACACAAATCTGGACTGAGAAATGGTTGGAAATTTCTGCTTTCCCCATTTCTTGGTGGGAAGGAAAAACAACCCAGGATCTCCCCGGGGAGGAGAAGAGGGAGATTTTCTCCTCTGCTGAGTGTTATGTCAGTTTGTTGAGAGTGATGCCACTCCTGGCCTCTCCCATCAGCCGGGGTCTTCTCTCGCTGCTAATGAGAGGCCAGGCAGAGTTGGCAGCTGTGCTCTGATCTCATCAGCTGCCCTCCTTCGGCAAGAACGACCTCATTTTCATCTACTCTGACATTTTTCTTTCCATTAGTATCCAGGGCCAGAAACAATTTGTCCAGGTGCTCTGCCTTTTCCTTTTTATTCCCACAGCAAAGTGAATCATAAAAATGACCAAAATTAAAGCAGGGAAAAGACCTTTTAGGCCGTTCCAGTCTTCCCTCAGGGGTAAATGCTGACAGGATTCCCACAGTACGTTTTCCTGTGCTTTAATCAGTTCAATTTTCATACCGCGGGTCACAGAGGATTAGACAAGAGGGAGGTCTAGGGAATCAGCTCATCCTTTGTTTTTATCAGCAAAATTCTGTTCTGGGCTAAACCTGTGGGAAACTTGAAGTATTTTGCTGAATGCTTGATAATTCAGAGTTCATATGCCAGGGAGACAGCAAAGAGGTGTCCTGAATCTGAAACACTTGTTTTAGTTTGATATTATGCCTACTACTAACAAGGACTGATCATTACCTGTGTTTCCTGCAAGGTTCAACATGACTGTCATCGCATGGTCCCCCTGCTATGCTGGCAGCTGTCCCTGTCCCAGAAAAGTCATTAAAATCACTACAAGATGGACTACGGGTAACTTTGCAAAAGATAACTAAAGGATTTAGAACCTAATTGCCTCTGTCTGTCAAAACCATGTAATATCTGTCACTCGTGAGCATGGGAACCATCCCCTGGATGTGCTCTGTGTTGACACGCTTACCAGTATTGGGTTAAGAATCCCACCGACTTCAGCAGGAGCAGACTTGGGTCCAGGCTGGACTACATCCCCAGCAGCTCCTCTAGCTCCTGGGGTTTTCAAAGCTACCCAGGATAATCAGCCCTGGAGTCATACGAGTTGTATCAAAACACTCTTTCCAAAGCCCAGCCTAAACTGTGTGTTAAAGAAAATGTATTACTGGAAATGCCTAAATAAGAAAAAGGAAAGCAATATGGACACACTAGTGAAAAAACTGCACCGAAGGGCTGGATCCAAAGTTCACTGAAGATCATGCAACTTCATCTCGTGATTTGACTGAGCCTTTGTTTGACTCCTAAACTTCAGGACTGTATGTATACTGGTAGTGGGAACTGTGTAGCTGCATAAGCCAGAGGAAGACCAGTTTCCTACCCAAAAATGCTGAAAGAGGGGAAGGTGCAGCGGGGAGAAGCTGTGCTTTGTCCCTGCTCCATAGCAGTGTGAAGGCAGCAATGTGAGCCGGATCAGCAAGGCATAAAGCAAGGCTGAGTTTGGATTTGACAAGTATCAACACACACTAACAAGGGTTTATGAGTCCAGATGATAAACAATAATGAGAACAGCTGCATCCCAAATGAATCTTTCTCTTCTGAGAGAGAATATAGGAGATTTCAGCTTATTCAAGTAACATTAGCTTGGGGCAGGGTTAGATTGTTCTGCATTTTGACCTGATTTTGTAATTATCACTCCTTCATAGAAAGATGTGTTGTTTAAATATCCTCTAATTTGCTTTCAGAGATCCTAAACCCCTCTTTATTATCTGCTGCGATGTATTACAGACAGATAATGACTGACTTTTGCCTTCTTTACTTGGAAAAGTGCATTTAATTTTGTGAAATAATGGAGGCGTTTGTTCATCTTTAATACTATTTTCTGTGCTTCATTCCCTTTTACCTAATAAAACAGCCTCCTTTGGAGGTCCACTCTGTGTGATTACTCCTAATGCAGACACTGTATACAGCTGAGGGCACTGATGTGTTAGATATTCATCAAAAACATTGTACAAAACTGCTGCCAGAGTATCACACAGAAATGCCTAGTCTCAGGTTTAATCTGTTCCATTTAATGCACGCATAGCTATCAAGACTTTTTCCAAATTACTTGTAATTAAGGCGTTTGTCATTACAGAATGAGGGTGTCTTAGGCCAGCACCAAGTCCATATTTAGCAGAATGGGTGATGGCCAGGAGCTCTCTCTTAGGCACCTCTGCTGACTGAAGGGAAAACCTTTCCCCAGCCCAGTAAAAAGAGCTCAAGTACTTAAACCCAGGGATCACTCCAGGTTCTGCACACTTACAACAGAAACCCTCCATCTACTGGTTTGTTATATGCAGTCACAGTTATTCCCATAAAAGAGCACTTCATTGCATCACTCTGAGCAGATTTTAGCTTTAGTATTATGCATGCACAGCACTTTTTCCTGGATATTTGCAAAGCTTTTAAAAATATGAAATAGTTACTGCTTGTGCTTTCTCAAATGTATCAATTATTTTTAATTTCTCAAAACTGCTACAGTAGCATACAAATAGAGTAGAAATGAGAAGGGCTTTTTTCCTCAAGAATAGGGTTTAAGCATCCCCAGACATATTCAAATGGGGGAAGAACTGTAACAGTAGCTTGTTCCCTACATATTTTCATCTGTTTTTAATGCAGTTTCTGTTTCTATATTCTATTATATGGCTAATTATTCATTCTCTCTCTGGCACTTTGAGATGCATTGTGTATTTTATTATTATTTGTATTGCAGCGTGATTGTTTAATCACTCTGCAGACACACAGCAAGAGCCAGATTTGCAGCCTTAGCAAGCCCTGGGCAGCAGCAGCTTTGGACTTAGAGCTGCTCTAAAGTGAATGTTCACATGCAAACTTTTACTTGCGGTAAAGACAAGTTATTGGGAGGGAGCTTACCCCCCGGGGAGAGAGGATTAAGGTCCCTTAAATTTAACGGGCTACTAACACGCATATATGCAGTTACTGTGGAGCAGCTGAGGTCCGTGCCGTCCATCGTACCTTGCCTTGCCCATGTGGCTGCAGGCAGAGGTTGTACCCCAGGGCCCAGAACCTGCCCAAATCCCCGGCTGGGGCAGGAGCCCGGGGGACACCCCTACCCCGTGGCTGGTGGCTGGCGGGGCAGAAGGAGAGTGGGAAACCCACGGCCAGCCTCCCTGCAGCGCATTGCCAGCCGGATCACACCACCCACTTCGTCTGCCTCCATTCCTAATTTTTTATTTATTTTGATGGCACCACACTTCAACAAGGCAGGAGATAGTATCAGTCAAAAGACTACCACGTTATTGCCCATTATCTCCATGTTATTTGCTGGCTGTCCCTTCCAGTGATTTATTCACTAGTAATGACACGCAGCCCGGTTGTCTAAATGGCAAATGAGACAGAATCCCTGCATACGGGACCTAATTCCTCTGCATGTGGGAGACAGGTCTCTACCTATCTGCGATCTCCATTACAGGTAGCAAAGACCCTACAGACACACGCGGGCAGAGGGAAGAGGAAGCCCTCTGGGGTGCTTTTAAGAAAGACAACTCCTTACATGCATATACCAGAAACAATTCCCAACACTTCTGCCTAAGTGACCTAGCAATACAGCTAAGAACAGAGATAATATGCGATGTTCAAACGCAAGGATGGCATTTCCCATAACTGCACAGAAATATGGGACACTTTCCCTCATTTTACTGTATGTAATTGATATGAGGCCAGGAGCTGCTGGCAGATTAAATTTTACAACCCATGACACACCAAGGCCTTGACTCAAAAATTACTTGCACTCGACTCTAATTATTCACGTTCTACCAGTTCAGATGTTAGGGATATATGCCATTTATTCTGAAGGAAAACGATTTGCAAGCCCACAGCAGAACGCAACAGAAAAGCAGGGGCTTAAGCACCGCGGAGCTGCACAGCCAGCAATGCAGGAAGGTGCGAGGGAGCGAGAAAAGAGCAAATGAGCAAGTACTTGACGTGGGGAAAACAACCAGGGCAATGCAGTCTGCTAAAGCATGTACCAACGGGTCTGCATCACACGTTATCACCTCTGCTCTTGGAGGAGAAGCACAGGAAAAGTTTTAGCACACAAAAGCAATTACTGATGGACAGAGAGTAAAATTTATTAATAATGAAGATGCTTCTGGGTGCTTGCAGAGTCTTGCTCAGGAGTGAGCAGAGAGGTTTGAGCAAAGATCAATCATGCCAGAACACCCATATGTTCAAAGATTTCCCATACAAGCACCCACTGAAATTTTGAACAAACGCAAGCGAAAGCTGACTCAGCAGAATACAGTTTTCTATACAAAATTGTTCGGAACGCAACCAAGCTCCTATACGAACGGTTTTGCCGTGTTTATCCTAAGCATGGGGAAGGCTGCCTCCCCAGGAGTCCTGTCAGACTCCTGTTTTAAACCATGCTACAGGCCATATTGGAAATAATTCACAGCATGGCTCAGCTGGCTGGGTTCCTTGTTGTGTAAAAACACAGGATAGATGAGGCTGGCTTTCTTCTAAATGAAATTAGAAAAAAGAAACTATAATTATGCTAGGAGAACATTCATTTGCTTGTTAAGTGAAATTTGAAGGGGAAACTTTAATGATGTTAGGAACAAAATCAGATTCTCTTGTTAAACTAAATTCCAAGAGAACTCTGTGCATATGCTGGACAGTACATTAAGCATCAAAGACTCATCAGTGATTCACAGAAGACTTTTTTATCAGTAACATGAATTATTTTCATTGGAAAAGATATGAAGATATCTTAGATGAAGACAAGGAGTGAATATTTTTTTTATTTCTGTCCTTGGAAAACAGACGGTGTATAAATAAACCTTAAGCTTAAAGGCCATTTGAAAAAAACCCACAACTTTATCTTTATTTCTCATTACGTTAACACAGAAAAATAGGTTCTAATCCCTCAAATTCAGCTTGGAATTGCAAAGAGGTTGAGCTGTTTTCAACTAAGCTAAGGGAAAATGAATATATAGTGCAAGTTTGTTTAGCTGTTTTCTCACTAACTCCTTTGCCCATTTGCCTACAGGACCGAGCACGTGCCTCCTTGGTTGGGTGGAATCTGCTGTCAGCGCCTGGACGCTGGTCAGGCTGCCCTCGGGTGCTGCTAATCACTTTGTGACTTACAGGTACTAATCACCTATTCATATGAGTTCAGCTAAAATCAACACCGGTAGAATAATAATATTATTGTTACTAATAATCCTCTTTCTGAGGAAGGATCTTGAAACGTTAATTAGGCATGACATTAATAAATTAAGCCTGACTTCAGAGCATCATTAAAGTATTTACTTAACATTATATCACAAATAGGGACACTGAGGCAAGGAGAGCTAATCTACTTTCATTTACACACTCCTAATTCCAGAATAACTCCCTTGCAGTTACTAATATACTTTGGAAGAGTACACAGCAAGCATACATCAGATTTCGAAACCGTTAACCTGATTTTGAAGGTAAGTGAACACAAGTGAAATGCATTTTCATGGGAGTTGGCACACAGGGAAGGCAGAGAGCAGCGTGCGGGTGCTGGGATTCAAGTCCTGCCTTTTCCTTTCACCCACCAGCTATTCCAAGGAGATTCTCCCTGCCTCCCAGTACCCTGTTTTCACCTCCCACCCTTGTCTCTCAGTTACGAATGCTCATGAGCTCCTCTGCTCTCTGTTTGCCCACTCCTCAGCAAAGCAGAGCTTCAATCTCAGAGGTGGATACTAACAATTACTATAATACAAATAATAACTCTAGGATGCTAATGAAGGATACAATTAAAGGCAGTCAAGCATTTATTCCTGGAAACATACTCGTAAATCCCATCCTCCAGCTCAGATGAGGACCGTCCGGGCCGTACCCCCGGTCCGGCTCTGCAGCAGCCGATGCTCAGGAGCGGCGAGGAGGGCTCCTTCTGCCCAGCTGCAGCCAAGCTCGGCAAACTAATACCAAATATCCACACTTAATTCATTAACTGACATTTAGAGGACAGTATAGTAGAAACATGACAAGTGAGCGTCAAATACAAAGGTATTTAGCGTTATCATATATCAGAGGTGCCTCGTACCATTAATTGTGGATACTGCAGTTGTGCTGCTATCAATCAATCACCAAATGTCCCCCTCTCCCTTTCTCTGTCATCCATCACCGGAGGTTTCCAACTATATATCCATCACCTTGCATTCCTCAGGAATGTCCATCATGCTGCTATCTGAGGACTGAACCATATGGGAGGAGGCGCAGCGTGAACTCCTGAGTGGGCAGATAAACCCTCTAGTATCTCTCCTCCCCTCCTCCTTTTTTTAGAAAGTGCAGGGTAGTCTTTAGAGGGCGATTTCTCTCTAACAGTCTTACTCTTCCCTTCCCCAGCCACCATCCCTCCTCCCACCCATGAGTTATTAGATGACATAACATTCACTTTGGTGAAATATATTATTCAAACTGAGTGGCTTAAAATTGAAATGCTTACATGGTCATGAACCAGGGCTGCAGTTAAAAATAAATCCCTTTATCTGTGCTGCATTCTCAGGCCTGCATTTTCCATGAAAAGTCCTTTAAAATACTCCGGACTCTGAGCCTGAACAAGATCAAATGTGACTTTTTAAAAATAGGATGCCTGGTCCTCTCCGCTTTCCTCCTTGGGTCGACAATGGGAGATAAATTTGCTCCACAGGAACCTTTTGTGGGCCGTGCTGCTGAGGCAATTTGCAGTTTGCTGTGGAAAAGGCATCTTACGCTACATTTATCACCCCCTGCCGCTGGCTACAATTCAACCCACTTGGAGCCACTGAGCAGAGGTGCCGAGCAGAGCTCCTGCATTATTATTCCACATAATAATGGGTGTTCAGGGAAGCAGGAGACAAATATAGAGTATATTCCAGAAAGGCTCAGCTGGAGAACGGAGGTAAAAGGGCCAGGGGGTGGGCTGCAGGGAGGGAAGGCAGAAGGGAGGAAGGTTAGCAAAAAACCCGAATAAACTTGTTCATCAAAGAAGGCCTTTCTCTTGCAGTGTTACAGAAATGCTTCTGCCTCACCTCGCGACGCTGGATGTCATTGTCTTACAGCGGGTGCCGGAGCTGCCCGTGTGGACACGAGCATCCTTGGTCCGGGCGGCGCGGTCTATCTGCAGAGGTATTCCCTGTGTTCTTCCCAGGGAAGCCGGCATCCCCCCTTGGCCAATTCCAACCTCATGCAGGGGAGGAGAGGTGACAGAGCTCAGCCAGATGCAACAGGGATGGGCTTAAAATAAGGATGCGAACAGGAGATAACAGAACAACTGGTCACATTGGAGGTCAAGGCACTGAGAAGTTACTTAAGTGGCCTACAGGCATACTGTAAGTCACTAAGGAATCCAAAGTTTCTGTGTTTTAACTCTTGAAATTCAGCCTTCTACCACATACATATCGATCTATTTCCTCTACCATAACACTAAAAGCCATCTAGCGTATCCTATAAAGACAGTAGAAAAAGCTACATAACATATTGTAAGCAGATATAGATGATCAGAGGACAGTTCTGTACTTTAACATAGTTATTTTTTAAGGTTCAAAATCAAAAGCGGGATAGCTTTTCACTATATAGAGCTTACAGACAGATATGCCTTTATTTTGCCACACTTGCAACCCAGAGCTTTGTTGAAAATCTGCCTTTATTTTGCAACACTTGCAACCCAGAGCTTTGTTGAAAATCTTTGGTGAGTATTTTGGGTAGCAAATGTCAGTGAGGAGACATTCCGAGCACGTCAATTGCAGGAATTTTTCTCATATGCCTAAAAAAATGACATTCCTCTCATGTTTCAGAATTTCACATCTGTGAGGATTTTATTTTTGAATACAAGAATGAAATACAGCCTCCTGTCTGAAGACGCTTCATCTTTGGTCCTTGTCAGTGCCCCTGCCTGACCCCTGTCATTACCATTCCTCTGCACAGGTACCCCCTTTCCCCACTGTTAGCTTTTACAGTTACGGCGATACTAATTTTTCTTTTCCAGAGTAAGTTGGTTAATCAGATCATTGAAAGAAAACTTTCAGCTGGATATTTGTATGCAGCCCCTCGACAGAAATGCAGATTTAAGGAGACAGCCATATGCAAGCATGAAGGGAGCAGATGTTGTACAATCAAGGGTAATTTAAAAGAGAGGGGAAGGTGATAGAAGGACAACATGAATCCAAAGTCAAGAATTTTTTTGCTGTTGATACAAACACAGAAATGATGTTCTACTTTGCATCTTCAAGTCCCATGCTGAAAGCACTGGTTGTCTTCTGGGTCACTGCCACCACATGCCACCTCTCTCTTTTACAGATGTAATTTCAGAGCAGTGCTATTGTTTCTCACACTGAACAGACAATTCATCCTATGCATCTTTCCTTTCATCCTCCAGCCTCTTTGGAAGATGGAGAATTCCCTGGTTTGGAGCCATGAAGACTCCTGGCAAATACAATGCAAAGGGATCACATCACCACGTCTAGCAGTGGAAGCAAAGAGGAGTCAACCACGCTGTAATCTACCACCCCATGAATTTAACCCCCATATTTGTTTTCTCCCCCCATATTTGTTTTCTTCTCCCTCTAAAAAATATGAGCACTATCAGCCATGTCCTATGAAAGACAATCTTGCAGAGGAACCTGCGGGGATGCTGGTGTGCTCCACAGTTCACTGCGGGGACCAGCGTCCTGCCAACAGCACCCGCTCATGCTGCTCTCCTGCAGGCACAACGGTCAGTGTGGTTTAAGCCACGACCATCCCTGCAGCCATGTGGGGCACAGGAAAAGGCAGAACTCACTGAGAATTGCTGGATCTTACTTGCTGTGGCCAAAAAACAAGCAGAGATAGGACTAGCTCCTGTGAAATCCAGAAAGGATGAACTCAGCAGGTCAGGATGAGGTGAGGGGCAGAGCTTTGTGTTGGCTCCAGAACCAAAAAGTCAAGGCTGCAGCTAGGACTTTGTCTCTCCACTGTACTTTTAGGGCTGTCAGCCTGCCACATCCATGGAGATCAAATTTTGCCTTCCTTCCATGAAAAGGGATTGAAAAAGGAAAATAAAAGTAATTTTTTTTGTAATTCAATGCAATACTAATCAATTGTGACAGGATCTAGAGAATATTTTCACGGTGCCAATTACTTAAAGGGCAAAGATGCCATAGTACCATTAAAGTAATAGCGCAGACAGCTCTCTAGGACATTGTGGAACAATGTACTAAATGTTGTTCAACTTGTTCAATGAAATAAAGTATTGGATCATTAACCTTACCAATGTCAATGTGTTGTCACTATCAAATTCAACTAAATGAGTGTCCAAGGTAATAGTTAGGAGCACACTTCCCACTGAGGAATGCATTAATACATTACTGGCTGCTAATAAAGAGAAACTGTAATGCAGTGTGAGGAACTTGGAGAAGAGCTATAAATGTGCATCAAAAAAGAGGGTCAGACTGGATGGGATAGACAGAAGCCTATAGGTATGGGTGGGTGTGCGCAAACAGATTTATGCACTCACACATGCATGTTTACAATCCATGAAATGACTAAATAGAAAATTTATGAAAGCAAACTCCAAAGCTGTAAACATGCATTACAGGAGCAAATGTTTGCAAACTTCCTTTGGAACAGGATTTCATATCTGTATATAAATATCTCCGACAAGTTGCTTGTGAAACTTGTCAGTAAGAGTCACTTTTTTTTAATTTCTCTGTCTGCAGCGCTGGTGGGGGGAGCTCTGTTTTGTTGTGTTTCTCCAGAGAAAGAGAATGGCTCTGTCACTCCTGGGTGTCTGGTTGAGGTGGACGCTGTGGGAGCCAGTAGACTGTCATGCAAAGAAATCAATTCAGGTATCGCTGCAGTTCAAAAACCTCTTGCAGTGACATGTGTGAAGAAGAAAAAAACATTCCTGAGCAAAATAAATGCTGTTCCAAAGGAAAATGCTGGCACTAAGAAAAAAAATGATCAAAATACTTGGCCACTGTAACATTTCAGTATGAACCAAATTTTCAGGTAAAGGGAGCGGAAAAGGAAATTTTCCTTCCTGATCATTCATGGGAGCAGGGATAACAGTGTGAGTAGCCAACAGTTACCAGAGCAGATGTCCTTCGATACTTGCAATCCTATTTCAATTTTATAATGAAATGGAAGACAGAAAATACATAGATTTAAGATATGCAGAGGTGGAAAAACCACCAGGATACCAGGCACTACTGCCATTATTTCTGGGCCCATTTGTATTTCATAATTAATAACTTAAATGGGGTAATTTAAAATTGTTAATTCTTTTCACAGAGTCTGCACGAGCTCAGGTGATGTCAGACACGCTGTCACCAGGAAGGTTAAATACTCTTGGTAGTTGCTAATTACCTAATCACCATTACTATCTCATATTAATTCTACCCTAAGAACAGATTTCATTATGACTAACCCAAGTTATTAAAGAATGAGCTGTAAAGAAAACCCCTGTTGTTTGCATTCATTTAAAGGAGAGAAAAAAGCCCCTAATAAGAGCATTTCTCCCTAGCATTAGGCAATCCTGAAAGGCAGCAAGCCCGCTCCCCTCCTGGTGGTGTGCAGGCACAGGAGCTCTGCTCCGCCATCTGCTCCGCATTCCTGCAGGCGCAGGATCGGGCCCTTTGCCGGCTTCGGTGCCCGGTCCCCTCGAGCAGAGCACACACAGCTTCTTGTCACTCTGTGCCCTCTGAGCATAAACATGGGGGGGCTTTAGTCTTGATCAGGTGTCACTTCTGTCTTCCAAACACATATTTTATCGATTAGTTTGTGAATACCCTTGAAGATAAACCCTTGAATGCCTGGATAGCGTGGAAGTGGGACTGAGTGGATCTTGTTTCCCACGTTATCCTCTTGTTCCCCTCCGCACATGGAGAATTCCCATTGTTCAGGCTGCCTCTTAAGTATCCCCTTGACAACGTCAGAGATGGCTGATAAAATCTGAGGCACTGACTTAGCTCTGTTTTCAACATGGCCAAAACAGACATTGTTCCTGACTTTGGTGGGCCCAGAGTTGCAGAAATGATGGGTTTTGCTGAAAACCCTGTCAATCAGCTCCCTCCTGGGCTAATTCAGCATGTGTCTGCAACACGTGCACGGGAGGGAGACTATTGCTCTCCAAGACAAAGCTTCTATTTTACCATCTATACCTACAAGTACCCAAAGAAGTTTTGTGATGGGAAACTTCTTCATGCTTTTCCCGTGCAAGTAAGTCTATGTCTCGTGGCACTTATTTGGGGTGGGAAGCAGTTCCACGCAGTGAGGTCAGGTCTGCGCAGGGAGGCGAATGTCCCCTTCTTCTCACCCCATACTGAGGATGGCCGATGGCAGATGTGTCATGGACGACTCGAGATTTTCATCTATTAGAGAGTTAGCAGGAACACTTCCAGAGCAGGTAGATTTTATCGCTGTTTTTAGTGCTGTGCTATTAATCCTTACATTTGATTCAAACTGTGTATTAGGCGATGGCAGCTACATAGTTGCAACCTTTTGAAATGCTAATTGTCAAACCAAAGTTTAGAAAGACTATTTCAAAGCAAAGTTGCCATTATTTGTAGGCTGTGCTCTAAATGCAAGAGCTCAATTATCTAGAGTGTCAAACTTCTGACACCTTTGCTGATCCATATAAACAAGGGAGATTAAAGAGTTTTCTGGAGTAGAATCTCATTTTTATGCTCAAGGTTATTTACTGCATTATACACTGTGGCCAATCCCAAAGCCAGCTTAGTGATCAGGTCAAGATATTTATGGTTACCTATAGCACCCTAATGGGGAGATAACATTCAGCTTGTAGAAACACTTTCATCGTTTTAATGGATTTTTTTCTGAGCCAACAATCTGCTTTTAAGACCTAGAGAAGAGGAGCACTGGTGACTCTTTCAAGCTTTCGACTGTCTTTTTAGAGACAACAAAGGATTTCCTTTATTGTTCCCTTGACTTTCTTTGCTATTAGTGCATGGTAGAGACCATTAGTTTCTTAGAGGGACAGACACTGAGAGTTACGTAAAAGATGAAAGATACAGCGTGAAAATGCAGTTTTGGTAGGAATTAGCATTTGCAATTCAACATTCTTCTGGGAAGCCATGTCTGCCATATCTCCTAAGAGCAGAGCAAGATATCCTTGTTCCAGTGTGCAGTAAAGTTCCCTGGTCCTGCACTGGAAACCAGTGTTCCCTGCTCGCTGACACTGTGCATGAACAGGGACACAGCTCTGCCCTCCAGCCACAACTCTCCTCACCTTCCAGTACTTCGTCTGGAAAAGTAATGGCATGACATTTAAAAAAAAAAACAAACTTATCAGAGAATCTGAAGTGGAAAAGGTGTATCATAGACTCACAGAATGGTTTGGGTTGGGTGGGACCTTACAGATCATCTAGTTCCAACCCCCCTGCCATGGGCAGGGACACCTTCCCCTAAACCAGGTTGCTCCAAGCCCCATCCAACCTGGCCTCAAACACTTCCAGGGATGGGGCAGCCACAACTTCTCCGGGCAACCTGTTCCAGTGCCTCACCACCCTCACTGTAAAGAGCTTCTTCCTTACATCTAATCTAAATCTACCCTCTTTCAGTTTAAAGCCATTACCTCTTGTCCTCTCTCTACACACCCTTGTAAAAAGTCCCTCTCCAGCCTTCCTGTAGACCCCCTTTAGGTACTGGAAGGCTGCTATAAGGTCTCCCCGGAGCCTTCTCTTCTCCAGGCTGAACCACCCCAACACTCTCAGCCTGTCTTCATAGGAGAGGTGCATCCTCCTCTGTTAAGTAAAAACTTATTCATAAGTAACCTTACTGCTCTTGGTGCTATCAGCTCTGAGATACTAATGAGAGATTCAGCCCAGTGCTAAGCTGGACTTCAGTGCTGTGCAGGCTCTTTGCAGGGTGCTTCCAGCCTTCCTGCGTACTTCTATGCTTCAGTCAAAACTGCAATACTCTTATTCTACTTCTGACTCTTGCCCTAAAATTTCAGCTGAGTAGTAGCCAGCTGAATTATAAGCTTGGGCTCAACTTAATTTTACTTATTTCGAAGAAGAATATAGTATGATGTCCTAATGCAAAAGAATGTGGCAGGCTGTATTCTGGATCATTTGCGAGATGAAACACTACATTTTTGTCACATTTAGGGTATCACGTTACACTCTATAGCATCCAAAGATTCAAAAGCAGTTAAAGGTCATGAGCCACATCAGTGATCACATTGCTCATGCTTCAGTTCATCTAGAATTTGTATATTGTATTTTTGCTGGACCGTGCATGGGACATAATTTTTCAGAATGGGCTGTTTCATTTTTTGGTGTCCCTCTAGTGTCGAGAGGGTTCCACTTATCATAGTGACCCCTTCTGAACACATGGCTTTCTGCCATTCCCCTTGCAGAGATTTTATCTGGATGGCAGAGCATCTTCTCATTTCATCCTCAGAGAATCACAGATCACTGATAAAACGGAGATTCCTTTGGCATGACATGCCACCCATCTGGGGACTGGGGCAGACTTTGCTGCTATCTGCAAGGGCATGGAGAAGCCAGCGTAGGTGTAACCACTGTTTGACAGTTTATATCTGTGGGAGTCAGGCAACAGACACTGAAGAAGAACCGCAGAATAAAACCAACTTTCAGGGAAATCGCTAAAGGAGGTGAACACCCCAGAAAGCGCATCTGCCATGTACCAGTGCTACCCAGGCACCATTCACCAGTTCCACTGAACATATCACATATAACGTGTCCTGGTACTCCATCAACGTCGGCAGAAGCTTAATGGGTAACAGCAGAGTACTTAAGTGTCAGGATTATTAATTAAGGGGTTAATATGCCTGGCTGAACTTTTGTCTCCATTGTTAAGAGGGTTGTAGATGCCAGGATTTGATTATCTGATTAAATGGATGTGCTGGGATACAGTTAGAGTACTCTCTCATCAGCTGGATTACTCCCTGTTACAACAAATTTTACCCCTTTCCCAAAGCAGTAACGTGGGACGCAGCTCTCCAGCCAAACCCAACACAAATCCAACCCTTTCAGATGAAACAGAAAAGTTCAAATACAAACCCAACATTGTTGGTTCTTTCGGCTCAGTACCTCTCCAGCTGAATAAAGATTCAGCTACATCTTTATTGGCCTTTATCATCAATAGCTCTTTTCTTAATGGTGTCTTTAAGGTGGTTTTATCCTACT
Organism: Buteo buteo; assembly: GCF_964188355.1. Lineage (NCBI taxonomy): Eukaryota > Metazoa > Chordata > Aves > Accipitriformes > Accipitridae > Buteo > Buteo buteo. Next base: position 1,901,133 of record NC_134193.1, on the reverse strand, counting down.
TGAAAAAAGACTGAAGGTATCTTTCTCCATCTCTTTTCAGAATCCCTCCTCTGAAGCTCCTAAACAAGGCCAAATGTCAACATTAGCTTTCAGCTCTAACTAACTCTGTGCTGCAGCCCGTTTCCTTCACTTCCCCCTTCCTGACATCCTGACATCCACGCTGGAGAGCCCGACATAGGAGCTAGCTGTTCCAGAGAGCAAGCGGTGATTTCATCCCGCTGCGAGGAAAACATGCGTTTCTACATCCCAGCAAGCCTCGCTCAAAGTCACCTCTGCTGCAGTCATGTGCCAAAGCGAGGAGGAAGGAAAGCCAGGTGTAAGGTACGCTTGGAATTTAAAGCTCCTCAGGTTTCAAAAGAAATCATAATAATTTCAGGGGAAGCTTGGGAGCTCCAAGTGTAACAAAAAGCTGCTATTTCCAGGGAAAGCTTAGTTTTCACCAAGCTGCACACTGGATTAGCAAATTGTCTCCCTTTCTGTTTTAAAATGCATAAACAGAGCTGATAGGTAACACTGAACAGCTTCAAGATTGCCACGTAATGCTATAAATCAGTTCCATACAAGTTAAGGACTTGAGCCTTTGGCATATATAATTTTACAAAAAAAATACGCTAATGTTCTTCTGGAGCCAAGGCAGCAGAAGGACGTCAAATGGGGGTGTACAATAGGGTTTGGAGTGCCAAGTTTAACGCATCTAAAATGAATAACCTGCTTCAAAGATCCAATCAAGGCTCTGAGTGCCCCTCTGAAGCCCCATGGAGATACTCCTTGTTCAGAGTAAGGTGGTCCAAACCAAGCAGGACTTGGCAGCGTCAGGCACGGGAAGGCTGAGACCACTTTGTGGTTTGGAGTCATGCCACATTGGATACCTCTAGCAAGGGGCATTAGTTTCAAATTAAAGTGCAGCCTTTTGCCTGGATTAAACCACCCCAACTCTCTGGGCATGACCCACAGAAAGGAGCTGGAGTCCCTGGTTTTAGCACCTATTGCCTTAACGAGTTCAGGCTGGGATACAGCTGCAGTCTGTAGTTATTTCTATGTTCCAGTACATTTAACACCTCCTAAACATGGATAACTGGAAAACCACATATACTACTGCGTTTTGCAAGTGAAATTTTTTTATGATTTTTTTTTTTTTTAAACTGTAGTAGATAAACCGTGCAGTCCAAAAGAAAACTGATCAGTGCAATACCACTCTCAATATTCACGAGTTCATTTGCCCCGTTTATTACATCCCCTGGCATCTAACCTGCCTAGGAGCTGAGATGAATTGCAGCTGTGCCTCTTGGATGTGATTATTTGAGATGCCACAATAATGTGACCTTTGGCTGGTGAAAGTATATCTAGAAAAAAAAACCAATTTGTGGGGGAAAATAAACCACATGATCACCATCTGAGATCTTTGTTCCAAACCGTTGCCTCTCTGCTGGTGATCCCGCATGTGAAATACAACCGGACAGCTAAGTGACTGCTTCTGCACACAGCTACAAAATCCAGCGTTACTTTTTCCATTTCTAATGGACCCACTAGGCTATTCTACCACTGTTTTTTTAAGGGGATATTTGTTTTTATTTGTAACTTAACAAAGCTTATTGTTTGGGGATGCGCAGTAAATCTTAAGGTGCTATGGGGAAACTCAAGAGTGCAGCTTTCTTTTCCAGCTGTGGGCTCTGCTGGTTATGAAAACCCATGGCAGGACTGCAGCACGTGGCTCTCGATTTCTGGTCCAGCACCAGGGCTGCGGGAGATCACTGGCAAAATTCAGTTAGCAAAACTAAGCAAGTCTGGAGGGCTGCCTCAGAAATCCCACGTGCGTCTCTCCACTGGCCTTGTGGAGTTATCTAATTCCTCACCACCTCCTCTGCAAAGTGCACTTCAAGAGCCTTGCACTTAATATAGCATTAGATGAATGCTATAACAACAGCGATAATAAAACAGACCATGGAAAATCAGGGGACAAAGGAACTAAACATTTTGAAATGAAACTAGTGGCAGAAAGGAGCCCAAGGAGCTGTTCTGATGCTTTAAGATCTAATCCATCACCTTTTTTCCTTGCTGGCCTTTTAGTTTTTTCTTTGGGTTGTTGGGTTGTTGTTTTTTTTTTACAGGGCAATTTCATAAAAATAGATTTGGCGCTTTGACGTTACAGTAAGTACCCTGGGGAAAAGCAGATAAAAGGCAATAATACAACTAATGGAAATAAACTTTACAGCATTAACTGGTCAGGAGCACAGAAGAAACCACCAACCGGTGGGTACAAGATATAATCTTTTTATTTTTACTTTTTTTTTTTTTCTGGCATACTGCATCAGTGCATAAAACTCAAATGTAAGGACACAGGTTTCCAGGGTACAGATAAGAAAGTCAAAATGACTCATTTCGGAGCAGCAATATGATAGCAAAGATGTATGCTGCAACCCTACTGATTTACTTCTCATGCCAAATAAAGTGCCAGATGTTGCTCTAGTTTAGATCGGTATCTGTTACTTTTGCTAGATTATGCCTACTTACAACATGGAAGCGCAAAGGCACCCAGACCTGAAGAACAAAAGCAGCTTGTTCAGTAAGGGGAAAACCAAAAAAATCTCACTTTGGATTTATTGGGTCACATTTACAGATTTATATGGGGCATCTTTATCGACTTCAGTGCATTTTCACCTACTACCTCAAGAGAGGATTTTTCTCTCTTTGCTTTCCAGCAGCAGCAATAACCTATTCAGCAGAAGTAGAGCAGAGAGGTTAATCTGAGGAAGCCCAATAGGAAGAGAAAAGAGAAAGCCTGGGGGGTTTGGACACCTGAGGTCACTTCATGAGACAGGAATTTGTGTTCCCTGTCCCTTTTCTCATAACACAGCCGTCCTTTCCTTGCCCGTGTTGTCAAACACACACCAGGAAACAAAATATACATTAATTTTCAATGGTCCAAACACGGTTACTGTTAATTAGCAGGTATGTAGTGCTTTGGCTATCAAAGTGCTCTTCTAATATTAAATGATTAATCTTTGCAGAGCTTTCCTTGTGATGAATTAGGAGGTCGTTATCCTACAGAGGGTCAGAAACAGATGAAATGGGACACGGAGGAATGCCATTTCCAAGACTGCCACACTTCTGACTTCCATTAGGAAACAGAACCATAAGCCTGTGTTGTAACAGAGAGCTGGGGTCCGTGATGACCTTGTCAGTCTGTCGGTCATCTGTGTGTCTGTCCATCTGCCTATCCTCCTCCCTGTCCTCCCTCCAAGTGGTGGTTACAACATTCAACCGGGAGAGGAATTCAGAGGGTGGGAGGAAAGGAAAAACATCCACTTTGTCAAAGTGATAGATTTGATATAAAACTCTATGACTTAAACATTCAGCTTGCTCTGTTTCAATAGGGCTGTCAGCAGTGGATGGTTAGCTTAACTTACGAAAATCAAGAAAATGCCTTCTTGTTGCTTCATATATCATGATGAACAATAGTCTGACAGGAGAAACAAGTACTGATTAAGAAAGGATTGCTTTTTGGGGCATGCCAGTAATGAAGTATGAAGGAAATCGAAGGCTTGCCGCTCACAGATATTAGTACAAATCCAGATGTCTTGGAATTATTTTTTCAATCACAATAGATAATTTTTGAATGATGTGCCTAATGGGGACAAATCCTGGAACCAAAGGAAGCCATCTATTAAATTAATAAATATATTTTCAATTCCTTCAAAACAGAACATAGTTCAATCAGATCTTCAAAGCCAGAACAGAAATGTTAAATGTCTTTCAGAAGCAGTTTCTGCAGAGGTGATCCTGGCAAAGGTGATCTGACAAAAGCATGTGCTGTAGCTCAGAACCTCTACTACAAACTGAAGAGCAGATTCTAATACTCAGGTTCACTTTTATTCTCACCTACTCAAGCAAGCTGCAAAGATTAAATTCACCCCTGCATGGAGGTACAAGCATGAGGCTGATGCAGCGCACACGTCCCAGAGAACTTAACAAAGTTCAGCCCAGAGTGCGTGCCTCCCCCGCGGATGCTCAGATTCAGGCAGCTGCCTACACCTGCACTTTTCCTGCAAGCTCTATCCTGAAGTTCCTAATCGCTATTTTATTACAGTCGGGCACAACTGCATTTGACTTTGTCAGACTCCAACAACACTATAAGTCTTTTTTTATTGCATTAAATTGCTGACCCCAGGCTGGGGGGTAAGGGGGAGCGACCTGGATGCAGCCGTTGAGCCACGGGCAGGGCACCCGTGTCTTCACACGGTGCCACCGCGCGCCCACGCAGCCGAGGGAGATGCTCCGCCTGTGCCTCCGCCTGTTCAACCTGGCAGCTGCTCGCGTGGGCAGCCCTCCGGCAGCTCTCACGGCCAAGAGTGTCGCGGAGTTTTGCTGGGTCAGATCCCAAATGACAAGTGAGGTTCCCGCTGCAACCCACCCACCCCCCCAGGGACATCAGTGGGAACCAGAGACTGCCTCAGGCCTTGAGTTGGGCTGCCAGTGTGAAGGGCAGCCTGTCTGCTGAAGGAAACCCTGGGACATGCCCATGTGTAAAACACACACACGGGGAGAAGAGACCCAGCACAGGGAGCCGTGAGACGGAGGGCTCAGGGGTCTGTCTTGCGAAAGTCCATCAGTGGTGATCCCTCCTCTCCGGGTGGGACACAGCTCCACACGGCCAGCTCAGACCCTCACCAGCGTTACTGAACGCAGAGAGCCATGGTGTGCCTTGTGTAGCATCATCTAGACCCGAATGGAGCACGCCATAGCCAGTCATCAAAAGTAATTATTCAAGGAGGCCTGAGGCTATAACAATGGATTTAAATACAGAACAGCAAGCCGGGTTAGAGTCTGCGTAACTTAGTTTGTCATTTCCTTCAGCTCTTCTCTTTAAAAATGGATTTTTGTGCTCATGAGAGTTCCCAGGCTGCCTGCTCAAGAACCTGACGCTTGGCTACACTCAGATTAAGGTCAGCGGAGGCGCCAGCACAGCCTTCCCTTCCCCAGACCCTTTGGAAATCCACACATGGGCAATCTCACCATGCTGGGATGGATGGGAAATCCCTTCCCAAGTTGCTGTTACCAGGACCACATCTAGCGGCATCCCCAGTCCATAGCACAACGTGCACAGCGTGACACTGCTGGAGCCCAAAGGCAGCCAGGGACCCCGGCTCCACTCGCTGCCAGACCCCATTGCACTCCAGCTCAGCAGAGCTGGACCCCACGTCTTTGCTTCTCACCATTTCCGTGCTCTCTCCTTCCCTCCCAAAGGCTGCCTGCAGGACAGAGAGGATGAGAAAGTCTTGGAGGTACTAAAAACTCTGAAGAGACTAAATGCTTTTCTTCCATGGTGGATAGCTACCCCCTGATCAGACTGTCCTCACACAGAGGGAGGGTAGGCTGGAGAGATCTGTGCTAGAGGATTGCATAAAACTATTTGGAACTGAAAAAAAATTAATAAGAAATCCCTTCCTGATTAACAGAATGATCATGTCATTCGGCAGATAATTCCCTGGCTTTGCAAGAGGATGGCCTGGAAGCCCTTTCCAGGAAAAACAGCACCACCACCACCACCACAAAATCCTCCGCAGTCATGAAGCTTGTCCCTCCTCCCTCTTCCCCCTCTCCTCTGTAGTCCCCTGACTACAACTTCAGTCATCAGCTAGCGAATTAGTCCTGGATGCAATCTGCAGCAATGCTTATTTAGGCCTGCAGGCAATTCCCTCACCTTTTAAATGTTACTGGGGAGTGCTTAGAATTCTTTTTTTTTTTTCTAAAAAACAATTTCAGTTAATTTAATTATAGCTAGGATTTAATGTTTAAAAGCCATCAGCTTAATAAGTACCAGGGATCTGTATCATTGTTATCAGCATCTTTGAAAACTGCTGAACAATGTCTGTGCCATTTAGAGGATGCAGAGATGGAGTTGAGAGATAGTTCCATGCAGTTCTCTTCCCTCTCAGCCCCAGAGGCACTCCCAGACTCTCCAGTCCATGTTCCTCCATCTCTCAGGCTGGTTCCTCCATCCCTGGAGATGGCTCTGCCCTGTGGTACACGTACATGCGCGCTCACCTGCTCCTGTGTGCCTGTTCAATGCTCACACATCACGTCTCTAAAGGTCAGCCAAACCCAGTGACATTTTAAATTATTTTGAGTCAAAGGTGTCTTGAACTACCATGTTTGACTGTGGCTGAACTTAAACTTGCAATTGGGAGCGAAGGGAGCGTGTGCCCAGTGAGTACACTGTGTGTGCCCACAGCAGCTGGCATCACGCCACACACAGATCCCTCCAAATCCTCTACCTGACTTTAAGACTGTCACTGGTGTGGGATGTACTGTCCTTCATATTTGTGTGGATCACTATTACCTCTCCTACCAGCTATTAGGGGGCATTTGGTTCTCACATCTCCACTTGCTTTGCTGAGCTATTTTTCCATGGGAAAAGTGGGTCTGAGTCTTATTTGCACTGAAGTCCTGAAGGCACAACTCCTTACTAGCCAAAGCAGTTTGGAAATGACCTTCCAGCCCTTTCAGGGATAAGTTTAAACTCTGACACAACTAGATCGCCTCCCCCCAAAACACACACACACACACACACAAGTACACACACAAATACTTTTACTTGCTGGCTGGAGGATTTTCCTCCTGCTTTGTCAAGGTGTAAATCACTGCACAAGGTGCAAGGCAGAACTGAGCTTAGGTTTTGAGTCTAGAAAGAGCCCCGGTGCAGAAATGGCTCTGCTGAGAATAACAAATTATCATCTTATCTCCACTGATGCTGCATTTTATTGCTTCTTAATATTTTTTCTGGGCTGTCCATCGCCTTTTATCATCTCTCCTGCTCTTGATCACAGCTTTATGGCCTGCTGTTCCCTCCCCATTTTTTTTTCCCTGTCTTACTGGTCTCTATTTCTCTCTTCCAAACAATGGCTCTTTGCAGCCACCTCATCTAGTCTAGCTGCTGATATTCCTCAAGGTTCAGTTGCTTTCTGCATTGTTATTTGCAATTTATCTGATTCCAAAACCTGACATTATTCTTTGCCGTGATATACAGTTGCCTGGCTATTGCTAACCATGTGCAAGCATATTATTCTGCATTGACAAATTTTATTTATTTATTTAGCCGCCCTTCCAAGTTTAGAGCAGCATTCACTGAATTACGGATTTTGATGTCTGCAAATCATAACCCCATCACACAGATAAGACAGAATTCATTACTGCAAGCCCTGCCATTACACGGAAGGATTTAGGTCAAACTGCTTTGTCCTTGGACAGCATCCCTGGATATGAAATTCAGCGTATCTTCCTTCATACAAGTTCTCTCTGGATCCCAAAGAACCAGTGACACCACTAACTTTATACTGGAAATCTTTAGACCCACCAGCTTGGTTTATCAGGAGCAAAACTTTGGCCTGCAGGGAACATGAAAGCAGAGGATTACTCTGCAGCCAGGCAGCTGCAGCGCAGGCGGAGGAGGTCACTGCCTGCCACCGCGGCGGGTGAAAGGCAGCGAGGACAAAGGAGCACGCAGCCAGAAAGGGACTTGCACTACCGGCCAAGCCTTTGGGCACCTTCTTTGCACAGTTAACAATGAAGAAAAACCTCAGCAGCAAACCCCGGGATTTCAAGCAAGAATTGATGTGATAACCAAATGGGATAAAGTTCCTTCCTGCCCTCTGCACTGAGGAAACATCCACTCACTCCTTACAAGCTTGCCAGGTGGGGCTTTTTGAAACAGCCTCTACAAATTAGCAGCTAACAAAAGTATTTTCTGTCTGTGCTTTTCATCCATATTTTTCTTTAAAATGTCTATTAAGTTAAACAACAAGCATATACACTGCAGATACTATCAGAGCTTTCATCTCCTGATTTGCAGATAGGAAGGCTGCAGCACAGAGGCAGTGTGTGAATACAGGTCACAGACAGAGTCACTGAGGACACCGCTGCACGGCGTTATCAGTGAACAGAGATGCTGTGGCTTCGCTTCCCTGGGCCTTCATTCCCTGCTAGCAAGACCCTGGATTTGTAAAAGGATTAAAAAGAGTAAAAATAGAAACACAAGGATTTTGAGTTGTCCTACCCAACTTCAGGCACTTCACTGAGGCTTCCAAGATAGAAATCCCGTGGCTAATAGCTGTGGAGCAGTCATCAGAGAGACATCTCTGGAAGCCCTTTGGCTGCAGATGGGCTGAATTACCTTCTGGAAGTGTCTCGCTATTTCTCTTGCGGGCAACTCTGCTCCCAGCTCAGCTGCTTCAGCTAAGTGCCTCTGACGAAGCAGGAAAATCCCCCGGCAGGGTGCTCGTGGGTAGACCCATCCCACAGCTTCACACGAGTTCACATGAATGGTGCAGTCTCGAGGTGACGCACGCTCAGCAAGTGCCCACTGCTGCTCCTGGGGGTCTGGGATCTTGGGCCACCTGCATAATCGAGGCCCCCCGACTTCCTCACCACAGGACACAGACAACGATCTTCTCCTGCCATCCGTGCTCCAGCTGCCTCAACTGTGGCTCCGGCCGGGAGCGGCTGTCGCTTGCTCCGTGCCTGCACTCCGTGATGGGACTCCAGCCCTGTGCCCCAGTGCCCTAATCATGTAATGACTTGATGGATAGCAGGGGTGGACTCGGGGGATTTCTTTCTATGCAGAGCTCCTCGATACCGATCAGCAACAATAGGTTTTATATAGACAAAAGAGACAGAGAGGAATATCTGTAAGGGTCACGTCTCCTGATAAGTGGCAAAGCAATATCCCTCCCCTTGGCATTCTTCAGACACACAGCTAAGGCAAGTTTGGACAAAACCAGCTCCCATCGATTGACCGTATGATAGGTTTGCTGGATTATTGACAAAGTGCTCTGTAATCATTCTGCTGTAACAAGAAAGGCAACAAGACAGGCCTGAGGAACGGGGAACAGATCAGATGTTTGTCACATATTAAAGACCCAATCACCAGAGTTGCACACCCGATTAAAAGCAATAAAGGGAAGCAGGCAGGCTCCGTGCTTGCCTGCCACCAGCTTGCATTTGCGCAAGGGCCACGGCCATTCTCATCACAAAGATGTGATGGGGTTTTTTGCTCTGCTGCCAGCTCCAGGAGCTCACAGGGAGGAGAAATTTGGTTTCCTTAGGAGCCTTCCTTCGGTGGGCCCAGTTTGAGCGAGCACTGGCATCCTGTTAGAGGGAAATCTCACTCCTGCTGTGATGGGACTACCAGTCAGGCAGGTGAAAGCCATCTGCATTTTAGGATGACCAGAAGCTGTATATCTGCACGTCACTGAGCCCTAAGTCTCAGTAGAATTACTAGTTTAGGTTAACTGTGACAATACAGCCTCCAGATCAAAACACTTGGAGAGAAGGCAGAGGAAGCTCGCATTTCCCTATAAAATATTGTGTCAATATACCCACGATAACCTGCTCATATGCAGAAACTATGGAAGTCATGGAGAAGACAGCAGAACGGAGATCAGTATTATGCCTCTGAAAACAGCAAACAATTGACATCAGTTCTGCAATACCAGCAAAGAGTGAAGTGTTTGCTCACCACTAAGGGACCGTCATTCTGCGTGTCTGATAGTTCTTCCAAGCATACGGTATTAAGACATCTCCTGGAGAAAGTCCATTAACGTGCAAGATGTGCAATCTTAATTTTACACAGACTAACAAAAAGCCATCAAATGGTAATAACTTCAACTTTCAGCTTGTGTTATATTTGAACTGGTGACCTTGAGGAGAAAGACATTATGGAACCCTTGGGCTACTTAGTCATATATTAATAACAGATTTGTCACTTCATGTCCAGAGCTGTTGTGTGTAGGTACTGTTAAACAGCCAAGGAATTCTGTCCCAGAGAACCCTGCATTGCAGTGATGAAGCAACTCCCTTAATGTAGATGTAAAATGCTTCTTTAGCTAGAATTCAAAGAACGACACAAATTAAGATTATCATCAAGTACTATCGAGCATGAGGCAAAGAAAATAAAGTGTAATGCGGCTGCTTAGTAAAGCAAGTGGCAAGAGAATTTGGTGGTAGTGCCGTAGTTTGCTTGGGCTATATCACAGCTTTTACTTGTTATGACCTTCCAAAGAGAACTTTGAAGACTAAAGGCTCTATTTGCAGGAGCAATTTCAAGCAGTGAGGTCATGCTCTTTCTGTACACTTTCTGTGCACCGTCCCATTCTGGATTCACTAAGATGGGTCCATGTTAGGCTAGAAGAGTTGTTACAGTAAGCACAGCAAGAAATGCAAGAAAAGTGAGTAGGGAACGAATACCACTAATTTATACTAGCTAAAGACCTGGCTTAAAAATTAAGTAGTATGGTTAGCAATTAGAAATCCTCTCTATCTTTCTAGAGTCATTATAGTGAGGCGTTTTCCGTTTTTTAAAGAGATAAGTTGAGCTAGCTCTGAAACTGCTAGGTAAGACCATTCCGCAACCCACATACAACCCACACATGGATTTTTTGGTGAGAGACGCAAAACAACATAAGAGCAAGCAGATATATGAACTTGAGCAACTCCTTATATAATCACTTACAAGACATACTTTTTGCTTTTTTAATGCACAGAACCTGGGAAAGAATTGGAATATCTTTCTGAAAGGACAGTATGTATTTTTCATAGAGCATCCCACATCCAAGCCTTCAGGGGCAATCCAGTGAGCCACCTTCAGTGTTGGAAGCAGGCAAGCCGCTGGGTGAGACCGAGAGGGTCAGGTAGCCCTGACGACTCAGGTTGGGTGCGTATGCTCAGAGCTGGATGGAAATAGGGCACGTAAGGCTTCACGGGGCAAAGGGAATCAGCCTGTGAACAGGGCTGAGTGACACAGGGACAGCCGGGAGGGCTGCAAAACATTGACGACTCCCAAGAACTGCACAACCATTTTATGTACTCCGGTTTACAGAAGCAAGTGCCTTGTCGCTAATTTGCATTTCTTATGACAGCCGTCTTGCAGAAAATGTACTTAAAGCAAAGCCAAGCCAACAGATACAGTTACTTCCCTTGGTTATGAACAATTTCACTTTACTGCTTCATGTGCATAAATTCAGAGCAGAGCGAGACCTGCACGGGAAGGGGAAGAACAGTCTTTCAAGAGTCTCGGAAGCAAGCTAATTGGTCTCTAACATAAATCATAAAAAGACCTGTAATTATACTGCTCAGAATTAACACAGAGGGCTTCTAAAAAAGTCCATTTTTTAAGTGAATTTATACTATTATAAGACCTGTCGCTTCTGAGTAATAAAAACAGAGATGTTACGTTAAGCTTCGTGTTATCCTGTTTGCTCAGATGGTGCTTATGCCAGCTGTATCCAGCGGAAAAGCAGTTTTCAATTTATTTTTATTGCTCCTCTCTAAAAGCATTCCATTACAGGAATATTACACTGTATGAAGTTTCAAACCACCATCGGCAGTTTATTTGCTTGTTTTGCTGGAATGGAATAAACAGTTATTCGCAGTAACTGTTATTACAACTTCACACGTGCAACATTGCATTTAAGGGTCAATGCCTGTTTGCTCAGTGCACCCCACTTTTTCTCCCCCAAGGGGTTTAACCTCTGTTTCAAGAAATGAAGTGGGTTGAAACTTCACTTTTGGTTTTATCAGGTTGTATACAAAGGCGCTTTCGGCAAGCTCTTTTACAAAATGAGATTCTTTAGCGAGCTAGGAAAATTGAGAGAAGGTCTAGCATGGAGCTGTATTAGTTGATCAGCAAAATATTCTGACCAAAATGAATTTTTGTTGTGCTTTTTAAAAAACTATTTTCGTAAAAGCACTGAAAAAAGTTTCACTTTAGCTGACACTCTGAATTTGCCAAAATCAGGTCAGAGCCGGTGTGGGTTCCCTGTGCAAGACGCACCCTGTCATCTCTTGGACTCAATTCATCTCGTCTACCATTAGCTGTCGAAATAGTCGGCGTGGAGCAGCGCTCCATGATGGGACCCCCCTACCCGCAGCCCCCGCCGGCTCACTCCCTGGGCTGTCACGGAGGAGGGACGCCAGCACTGCCGCTTCCACTGCCACCCACCCTCGGGAGATTTTAAAATAGACTAGCCCTGAGTGAAGCCTCACTGATTGCAGTGGGTTGGATCTTTAATTCTTCAGCTTGTGAAGTGCTGAACAAAGTAGTTAGATAATCAGATAATTGTCTTTGTGTTGCTATTGCACAAAGCAGCACCCCTCTGACCTAACTGTGTTTCATGGTATTCCAGGGTAAGGGAGGTATGGTGCAGCTTGCAAATAAACCCACATATTTTAACTGATTATTTCATAACATCTGAGCCTTAAATAAACCTTCAAACTTGGATAGAAGGTATTACAAAACTTTATTTTTAACCCAATTTACAAGATGTCATTGGAATACCTAACCTGGTCGAGTACGCTATATCCAGCTATTAAACTTGGAGCCAAAGAAAATATATAAAAGAATGCTTTTTTAATGCCCATACTGGGATTATTTTTCCAAGTTATTACGTGAAGCACAGAATCAGAGCTAGCATACTGTCCTGACCAACCTGGAAAGTTATACTAAGAGTAATTACTACCCAATAAAAAAAATAGAAAAATATACAGCCAGGCCCTCCTTTCCAAGTCTTTAAATTCCTCTATGAACTAATCTTTTCCCTATGGTGTTGGACTCAACAATTTGATATTTTATTGCTTTTAGGGTCAGAAATTCACTCACTATATTATCAACTCAAGGGAAAAAATTGGAAGAAAAGATTTGTGTCGTCTTTGGACAGTAAAGCCAACAAATCTCTTCCACTGCTTGGTTAGAAAATACAATTAAGTGGACTATAGTGGACTCCCTTGAAAGAAAATTGTCTGGATTGAGATGTGAATAGCCTAAAAGCCAAATGTGTAAAAATCAATCCTTCCCAGTCCTTTGGGATATGACTGTTTGGGAAAAAGTTTGCTCTGATTTTCCTGTACTCTGTGTGTGTGTATATATGTGTGTATGTGTGTGTGTGCAATTCTTAAAGCAATCAATATAAGTCCCTGAAATGAAAAATTGAAGCTATCAAAGCCTGGAACATCTCATAGAGGAGGAGGGTTTGCACAGTTTTTCTAGGCTGGCTGTCAGATCTAATCCTCAGAATCCTTAGCCTGACAAACAGTGGCTGTGATACAGATTACTTAAGGTGGGTTTAGCTTGCCTCTCCGCCCTGAGCCGCCTTGCCCCACGACCTACGTGCCCTCCGAGGGTGGGAGACCCTCACGGCAAAGCTGACAGACTGGTGCCCCTGCACCAGTACCGCTTGCCGGAGCTCTGCGGGATGCGGGGGGGCTGCGGGCGCTCGGAGCCACAGGCACCCCCGAGGGCGGTGGGAGCCTGGGAGCACCCCCGGTCTTGGCTGCCGGCCGGTTAGATACCAGGAAGCCAGAGTCATCGAAATTATCTAAAGATGGTGGGGTTGGCAAGGCTCTTTGTAGATGAAGGGTATGAAGTTAGGAAAAAAATGATCTAATGGATTCTGGGCAGCATGTACCAACGTACAGTGAGGACAAGGCTCCGCGGGTGAAATCCCAAGCCCAACAGGCATCCTGGTGTCAAGGATGCCAAGACTGCACTCTTGCGTTTCACTTCTCCGTTCTACTTGCGAGCACCTAGCACAATCAGCATCAGGATCTAGCCTCTAGACATTGCTATAACGCAAATAATAAATAAGGATAATGATGATGAATGTCAAGAATCCCATCCTCAGGCTCTCACCTTCAGAAGTGGCAGACCCAGTAATCTCTCTATTATGAGCTTGGACCTTTCATATTCAGACTGCACTTAAGGCTGTGCTGCTTCAGCCATATCACATTTTATGAATCATCAGTTAAATATATGTAAAAATCAATTACATTATATCAGTGTGCCCTGCATCTTAACTGATGCCATCTTTCATCTTCCTAATGATCCAGAAGATCTGGAAATAATTAAAAATCGCTCTTGAGGGTCCAACCTTGTCTTTCTTTTTTCTTTTATGAAAGAGGAATCTTATCCTCCACTAAGATATGACATTCTGAAGCAGAGCAGCAGTGGCTTAATGATGGGATTATTGCCAGGGGAAACAGAGTCAGCACCTCAGCAGGACAGTGTGCCTCGATTCATCTACTCACTTCATTGAATTTTGAGGACCAGGGGCTTCACTGGGAACAGGCAGGGCATTTCAGAAAATGTGAACCAATGTGCATTAATGGGAATTGTTGGACTGGTTTGAAGGAAGTTATATCATGTAGAAACTGTAATGGAGAATGAATGGGGGGGACAATCACGTTTCAGAGGATTGCTTGTTCCCAGGTTGTTCTCTGGTCTCACAGAAATAAGACAAAAATCGTAACAGCGCATCCAGGTCTTGCCCTGGTCTTCCAAGAAGCAATGCAGCAGCTCGCCCAGGCATAGCTATGTAGTGCGGACTGGCACATGAAGTACTCAGGACACCTGCATAGACAGAGCTGGTGTGGAAACATGAGAACCCTCTTGGAGACCACAAGATGTATTTAAAACCAGTATAGTATAAAGAATCAACTGCATAAAGGAGACAAGGGTGGACCAGCCTGTTATGTGTACAGATGGACACCTCTCCTTTTACTTCCCTAATTGGCTGAAGCTTAAATCAGACTTTTTTGACATTATTTCATTGCTCTATCAATAATACCAGCTTTCTAGTAAAAGCAGTGACTGAAGACAGGGATTTTACACACTGTATGACCCAAGAGCTGCTCTCACAAGTAGGTAGGTCTGTGCAGAAGAGAACACATTCCCCTAAGGATCTGTCTAGAGCCTCATTTGAGCATCTTCCTAAATACCAGTGGACCCTGGTATCCAGCAATATGTCCTTCCCACCCAGGTACAGACAGACCAACTCAGCATCACCTTCCCCATAACTTCCAGGAGGAAACTCCAGCTGCTGTTGATATCAAATGAGGCCAAGGATGCTCGGCACTTCATGTCAGTGCTGCGGGAGAGTCAACCCTTGTTTTGCATAATACAGATTAAATCTGACTGGAAACCGGCCCCTGAGTCTACATGAGAACGGCAACTCATTGAAGTTAATTAGCACACCAGTAACAAGGTCTGCAAACCTAGTGCCAAATTTCCTTTTATGCCTGATATACTTCCCTCTTCTCCCGTGGTTTCAGTGGGATTGCACTGATCCAAGAGCAAAATGTGTGTTATATTCAGACCTGTGCAAACACTTCTTGAGTTTCTGGGTTACATCATGGTGCTGTTACCAGCTAGACAGAACCGAAGACCAAAAGACCAAACAGAATGGCTTCCCCAAGCCTATTTTCCTATTGCTTGGATAATAAATACAGTCAGGAAGAAGACAGGACACATACAAATGGCTGGTATCAAAGAGCTGCTCTTTAATGCCAGCCAATAATGTCATGGTCCTCAGTCTTCCTAAATTTAAATGATTAGCAATGACCAAGCTCTGCTCTCTCTTGATGCATCACTTAACCTCGTAATCAGAAAATCTATTCCATTCTTGGTCTTAGATTGATGATGTCACATTAAACTTGGTTTTTTTCACCAGACAGAGCAATCATATCGGAGCAAGCCAGCCCTGAGCATAGCTGCCACGTGCCCATCACAAGCATGATTAATATCATTGATTCTATTGGTAAGCGAGCGGTGCATCTCAGAGCCTACTATATTTAGGACACATTAAGATGTCACAAATGGATTTTTTGCAAAGAATAATTTCATTCATCGCTTTAATGTTATAACTTATTGCAGGGGTTTTTTTTTTAATTTAAATAAAAGCAATAAAAAAATTCATTGATTTTCTCTCCTGGAAGAAACTTTTTTTAATGGCAGCTGTAGCTCTGGTATGGCTGCACAGAGTGCTCCTCCTTCCCACACAGTCAGATGTCATTTGGCCCACGGACTTGGCTGTGCCACCCCAGTATGTCCTACACTGTACTTTGTGCAGTCTCTTCGATGTTTATTCCT
This sequence comes from Buteo buteo, assembly GCF_964188355.1. Taxonomy (NCBI): domain Eukaryota; kingdom Metazoa; phylum Chordata; class Aves; order Accipitriformes; family Accipitridae; genus Buteo; species Buteo buteo. Next base: position 1,885,217 of record NC_134193.1, on the reverse strand, counting down.
TTAGTTTACTACCTGGTGGTATTAGCTGTATCTGATATTTACACCAATTTTATTTTGATTTTTTTCACATTACAGGTGGTAAATGCAGCTGCTGCTGTGCCAATTTCCCTTCCTTACTACATACTAAGAGTGTATTTTACCATATGCCTGCCTTTCCTTCTAGTGATTTACACTTTCCTGCCAAAAGATGTAAATTGACTCAATTCTTTAACTTCTTTGTCTTTCTAAAGTGATGTTTGAATTGGGAACTGCTGGAGTCCTCATTAAATTTGCTTTTCATTTTGTAGCAGGTTATTAAGGGACTGTTTGTGGAGCCTATGAAATATCCATCCCCAGGGGTCTTTAAGTGTTGGTTAGACAAAGATTTGTCAGAAATGTTTACTGGGATTTGGTCCTGCTTGGGACGAGCAGGCAGATCTCTCGGGGCTCCCTCCGGCCCCATTTCTGCAGCTGGATGAATATCCTGCTCCTCCACACAGCAAGAGCCCAGCCAGCAGTTTTTACCATATGATTGACTGTCACTTAGAAGGGACAGATTGCCAGCAGATCTAGGTCTTCTGTTGTATTTCCACCAAAGGATGTGTTGCCTTTAAAAACCCTAAGGCAGTACTCTGGCCTTTTTGGCATCAGTGGAAAACTACCACTTTTTCCCAACATTGCCAGAATTCCACCCGTGTCACGAATCCCCCTCTGCTTCTGCCCAGACACTTGTTTGCTTTTATAAAAGACACGCTTGTTAAATTACAAGTTGTCTGAATACTTATTTATTTTTCCTGCTGCCAGGCAGCAGAGCATCTCTATTCCTGATGCCAGTAAATGCCAACAGAGGGGTCAGGACGGGCCCCTTCTGCCCACACCCAGCCTGGCAGCACCCCCTCCTGCCACGAGGCACCCACACCGGGATGCCGGGACGGCTGCAGGAGCCTCCCCCAGCAGCAAGAGTCAAATTAAAACCCGACAGCTGGATGAACCGAACCAAAGCAGAGCAACGCCCTCCTCAAAACAGAGCACAGAGTCCTCCTGTTCAGATGAAAGGAAAGTGCGCTGTGTCAGGAAAATGTCCTTCTGGAAGGTCTTGCTGTTTGTTTGACCATCAAATTTTATTTTGGAAATGCAGCTTAGGTTTGCTTCAGAAGATAAATATTTAAAATTGTTGCCAGGTATAAAAGCCTGGGAACCGCTCGGAGTGGCAACAGGAGAAACAGTAATTTGCACAAATTACTCCCTCCAGTGTAACTGCTTCCAGAGAGGTTTTCAGCTCATAGTGCAATGCCTCTGCTCATAACCAGGATCAATCGCTTACCCGGTAGAAACCTGGGAGGTTTTGTTCACAAATGTAAAACTCCATTTGGGGCAATTCTAACAGCAGACATTTGTTATGCAGTAGAATTAGTTTAACTGCACTAAGTTTTGCTTCCTCCTTCAGTGTAAGCATGATTCTCTTAAATTTTGGCTTAAATCTGGAGAGCACTTCTAGCAGATTGCTTTTGACAGAATACATTTCCAAAGAATAGCTCATAATAGAAATACACTGCTACAATGTGAACTAAAAGAGATGAGTATTAATCATAGAATGGTTTGTGTTGGAAGGACCTTAAAGATCATCTAGTTCCAACACCTTCCACTAGACCAGGCTGCTCAAAGCCTCATCTAACCTGGCCTTGAACACTTAGGTAATATTAGAAGGGAGAAAGGCTACTGTCATTACAATATTTGTCCCTAAATCTCCACAATTTGTAGACCAATGCCGCTCTGACCTATCGGGAAGATTGTGCTGCCAAACGCGATATAAGTTCATCAGTGCAGTTGTACCCTGAGTTTGTCAACCGCTTGACTTTTTCTGCAGAGCTATTACAATGACATAGCATAGTGATATATACATTTATATGTTTGTTTCTTTTATGTTTTTATTCACCCTCTGATAAAAGAAAAGCCAAAGAAATGGTTTTCTTTTTTTTTTTTTAAAGCCATCTGGGTTATAAAGCCTGACTTCAAATCAGTAGCGACCTTTTGTTCAACAGCTAGTGAAGTAAAAACACATAAAAATGTCTATTTAGATGTTGGTGGGGAAAAAGGAGTTCATTGATTTTCTTAGTTTGCTAAGCTCCCAGGGTTTTTAAGAGGCATTTGTTTCTGCAGAAGGAGACAGCACTGAGGGTGTGGAAGGGCATTCATTATTTCCAGAAAAAAAAAAAAAATTCAGTTTCAAAATGGATGAGATGCCTGCTTGATAGAGCACATGGGTTCCTCCTAGAATTTCACTGGCCCAGTCATCTTTAAGATACAGAAGGTTTGGTAAATTAAATGTTCCTTGTGCCATCTACCCAGAAAAAATACTTCTTTTTGGTGGATGTTTGTATTTTTAAACCTTTGTTGTAGGAGAGAAAGTGTCCTAGGAACAGATTTGTTGATGATTCACATGAATATTGCTGCTAGGAAGAGCCAGATTCTAAAACATTTGCCAAGAGACTGCACAAAAGAGGATGAGAAAATTAGTACTTATTTCCAAACAACTTTTGGTTGAGTTTGGACATTATTGCTCTATGGCTACCCAGTTCTCACACTTGCTGTTGTAAAGGTAACTCAATGTCTGTGTCACAGCAGCTCTTGGGCAGACACCCTACTGTCCCAGGTTCTGTGTACATAAGGGAGGTAAGAGGTAAAAAGCATTAAAGTCAAGACCATAAGATGGACTGAATCAGAGAACAAAAGAAATACCCTCCTCTTAAACAGGGAACTGAAGCACAAAAAGGTACGGTAACGTGCAGCTTCACTGCCTGTTTGCAGTTGGCTTTCACTTCTCCATCCCAGACAAAGAAACTTGCCATTCACCCTGGCAAAATCTACAAGCTGATCTTCAGGTACAAACCTGCTTTAGGGGCTCTGCTGCTCCACTGTCAACATAAAGAAAGCCTAACAGAAGCTAACAATTAACAATCTTATTTAGACAGACATAAGTCATCCAGGGATTTGACAGTTTATGGAGAGGCATCAATTTCTCATTGCCTATTTGTTTATTTCCGCAAGTGTTCTCAGTTCAGCTGGTTCACCAATGCCCAGATAATTTATTGAAAGCTCAGCAAAGAAATCTAGATTTGAATCTGTCAAAGGCAACCTGTGAAACAGAAGACCTCTTCAGAGCAAGCTGCAGGATGCCAAGTGCTGCTCCGGTCACATCAGTGCTGGCACTGCCAGGCTGGACTGGCCATGGCACCCACAGAGGGGGAGCTTTCAAAACGCACCCCTGCTGCCTTCTAGAAGTCCTGGGGCTTTGGAGAAGCAAGAGAAACACTAAAGACTTGTACAAATTGGTTAAGGGGCCCCTTATCCATTTCCTTCTCTGGTATCTCCTGCTTCTGCCAGAGGAGAGTTTGGAAGAGCCAAGCAGTATTACTAAGCTAGAAACACTGCTTCAGGCTAAGGAGGAATCAGCCCAGCGTTTCTTTGTTTGAATGTGGGGTTTGATAGCTACTGAACAGCTATGCTGCCTGGAACATACGCTACCAAAGTACTGAATTCACACCTTCTTTCAACAACTGCAAAACTCAGAGCAGACAGTAAGAGACTTGATTTCAGCACACAACTCAAGTATCAAGGAGATGTGTTTGTAGTGCTGCAAGTTCTCATTGCTATACAGATGAAAGCAGGTACCACAGCAGAATTTTTTCTTGTTAAATGCATTAACTAAAAGCTTAGATAAGAACAGTGTCAGTTTAGCATGGATTCAGAATTTGAATCAAATCCAAACCCTACATTTCATTCCCATCACTCTAATGCACTTCAGATTTAGGCTAGGCAGAGTATATTAGGATGCAGGTATTTAATGGATGATTACTCAGAAAGGGATACTCACTGGAGTGAGCACACACTCCACTGGAAACATCTGCCTGTGCTGTATATGTGAGATTTGCAGGGGTAAACAAGGGAGTCTTAAAGGAATGAAAATACAGAGCACAGAAAAAAACAGGAAAAGAAATAAAAAACGCAAGAAAATATTTTATCATTTGTTCTGCTTTTGTACATCGCATTGCGTTTGGAAGAAATACATCATATCCATGTCATCACAAACAAATGCCCTGCAAGAGAGCACAGAGAGCTTTAGCAGGGTTAGCGTGATGAAGGGATACCTTTTGTAGGATGAGTGGACTGGGGCTCCTGCATGACTCTTTCAATCAGGAGGCAGTATCTATATTCAGCAAAAGGCCTCCCACATTTCCAAATTGCATAACCCCAGCTCACCTCCGGTTCAAACTCCTCCATCTTCTCATCTGAACTGATGCATTGAATTGGCATTAATGCCAGACATGGGGGGAAAATCCCAGTGGAGTGACCTGAACTGCATTACAAAGGTAGGAGGATAAGAACCTCTTTGAGGAAGAAGATTAATTAAATATGATAGCTACACCATTGCCCATCTAAGGAAATTTTACATTCCATGGGAACATGCTGCAAAATATTCTCAAAGGTTTTATCTTTCTATGCAGAAATCCAATTTATTAGAAGCATTCTTCTTTATGAAAAGATCTCTGGGCAGGATTTCTGTGTGGGTTTGATAAGTAGTCAGATAGCTAATGCTCTGGATCAAATCTTACCTGGAGTGAATCAACACATCTCTGTGCATTTTAATACACTGCAGGGGTTTCTATGAACCTTAGGTCAGTTCTTTGTCTTTTCTCTAGTTGGGCTAGAGGTTCATGCCTATGTGCAGAATGCAGTATTCCCTGCTTTTCATATGTTTTCAGAGCTAATGTCATTTAGCTCTATCTTTTTTGGAGCTATTAGATCTGACTGTTGTGAAGGCTGGCTATGACAACTGAAAATACTTTATCTCAAATAAGCATAAGACAAAAATCACAAAACCCTTGTTGGAAGTGTTTCCTGATAGCAGGAAATCTTTCCTTGGTGTTTGACTCATGTAAAGCCTGTGACCACACAGGACCTCCCTTACTGGGGCTCAGGGTTGTAAAAAGGTGATATATTAGAAATCTCAGGGCTTGACTCACTAAAAACACTTGAGGTAAATAGGACCTCTCCCAGCTTCACTCATGAAGGGTAAATTTTTCACAGCTGTGGCTTAGGAGGCCAAATTTTACTCTGATTTTCAATAAGTAGCTTCCAAAAAAACTTTACCCATAGATTGGAGCTACCCACCCTCAGCTACTGATTAGGCATCAGTCAGTGGTAATATAACCTAATTTGTCCCTTCTTGGAAGAGTAAAACAATTTCTTTTCAGGTGAACTAACAAATCCAGTGATTTCAGTTACCCATATACATTTTTCTTCAGCAAGATAAGAAAAGACAAGCAGATCTAAGCAAGCAGTTGCTTGAGATGATCCAGTGTTACTTCTAACTTGGATTTAAAATGCTCTTGCTTTCTCTAAACTTATAGAAAGAATATGGCACTGAAATTATAGCAGATCACTCATGTTTTCTAAAAAACCAAAGAATAAGTGAATTTTGCCCCAGACATTTCTTGAAAACCTGCATTTCCTAGACAAGCTCAGTTTAAAAAAAATAAAAATCAATACATATTAGATTAGCTGTATTTCAATTTTGACTCAGTATTTCAGACTTGGCTAGTTTTAGGGAGATTAAACTCACAGTATTGGATCCCTCCCAAGTTTAAGGGTCATGCAGTTGACCCACTGAAAGACCATGGATTATGAAATCAAAACGGCTGGAACACTTTGCAGTTTCAAGGAGGAACTGCAATTGCAACGCCAGTTCATAGCACAGTCTGCTCATTTTCTGCTTCTGAAAGCCTCAATTTATTTTTCCCAGTGCACAAGGAAGGCACGCCTTTAAGCAGTGAATACTTTGGTGAATCTGAACACCTTGCAGGCTTATAAAGACAGCTAGGAGGAGCTATCTGGAGTGATTTTAGAAACAATAGGAATTTGAAGTGTTCCACATTATAGCAAGCAAAATGAATTTTCAGGTTAGTAGGTAAAGCTTAAAATTCTCTACAAAGGCCAAGTGCTGCTGTACTGGGTTTGCGTGGCAAGGTTTTGGTAGCAGGGGGGCTACAGGGGCGGCTTCTGTGAGAAGCTGCTAGAAGCTTCCCCCATGTCCGACAGAGCCGATGCCAGCCGGCTCCAAGACAGACCTGCTGCTGACCAAGGCTGAGCCCATCAGCGATGGTGGTAGTCCCTCCGGGAGAACAGATTTAAGAAGGGGAAAAAAACTGCGCAACTGAAGCCAGAGAGAGGAGTGAGAATATGCAAGAGGAACAACCCTGCAGACCCCCAGGTCAGTGCAGAAGGAAGGGAGGAGATGTTCCAGGTGCCAGAGCAGAGATTCCCCTGCAGCCCGTGGCGAAGACCATAGTGAGGCAGGCTGTCCCCCTGCATCCCTGGGAGGACCCCACGCCAGAGCAGGGGGATGCCCGAAGGAGGCTGGGACCCCGTGGAAGCCCGCACTGGAGCAGGCTCCTGGCAGGACCCGTGGCCCCATGGAGAGAGGAGCCCACACTGGAGCAGGTTTGCTGGCAGGACTTGTGACTCTGCGGGGGACCCACGCTGGAGCAGGCTGTGCCTGAAGGACTGCAGCCCATGGAAGGGACCCACACTGGAGCAGTTCGTGAAGAACTGCATCCCATGGGAAGGACCCACATTGGAGAAGTTCATGGAGGACTGTCTCCCGTGGGAGGGATCCCACACTGGAGCAGGGGACAAGCAAGGAGTCCTGCCCCTGAGGAGGAAGGAGCAGCAGAGACAAAGTGTGGTGAGCTGACCCCAACCCCTGTCCCCTGTGCTGCCGGGGGGAGGAGGGGGAGAGAACCGGGAGCGGAGTTGAGCCGGGAAGGAGGGAGGGGTGGCGGGAAGGTGTTCTAAGGTTTGGTTTAACTTATCATTACCCTACTCTGATTTGATTGGTAATAAATTAAACTAATTTCCCCAGGTAGAGTCTGTTTGCCCATGATGGTAATTAGTGAGTGATCTCTTCCTGTCCTTATCTCGACCCAAGAGCCTTTCATTATATTTTCTCTTCCCTGCCCAGCTGAGAAGAGGAGTGATAAAGAGCTTTTGGTGGGTACCTGGTGTCCAGCCAGGGTCAACACACTACAGCTGTGTTCAAGATATTTCAAGGTACTTGGTTTTCTATCACCAGGTAAAACCAGTGGAAGCTGAAACTTGTCCTGCTGGCATTCAAGGCATTAGAAAAGAACTTGTTTCCTCCTCCGCACTCACGAAACTGCTCGGGCTGGGGTATTTCTGATCAGGGGGCTTCACTGATCCACATATTCAGAGCCTGGTCTATATTCCAACTCAAAAGAACCACAGACAAAATGCTGTTGTCCATGAACAGCCACAGTCTTTTTCACCTTTAGAAAAGTGGAGCAAATGCAAGGCTTTATAGAAAGTGGCAGGTTCTTAATTATTGTTATAATTTATTTAGTGTTTACTGACAAGAGCTCAAACCTCCTTTGCAGAAGGTGCTGAACACACAAGCCATTTTAAAATAAGACAGCCACTGCCTCTAAGTGCTTCTCTGAAGAAGATGGACGCTAGTGAGCTCAGCAAATTATTCGCTAAAAGTAACTGATCAAATCACTTTTCCTTCCAAGTTTGTTTCTTCTCTCAGACTCTCCAAGATCAAGTCTTGGTTTTCTCAGATGCATCTACTCTCTCACACTCTTTAGCAGTATTTTTTTTTTAAATCAGTGGTTCAGTCATTCAGGGTTCTCCACAAATATAAACTGCGTTGATTATATTGCTAATTTATGATATTATTCTTGCCCTATGGTTGGGTGTAACTACTGCTGGTATGAATAATTTCTCTGACAACATTTAAAATTAATTTTCCTTGAAAGTATCTAAATGCAATTTTGGAAAAGAAATGCCAGACCCACAAGTTTGATTACATGATGGGCTGATCAAGAACCTCTGAACTTCATGTCAGCCTGGATGATATTTCATTAATTTGTAGATTTTTGAAGCCAAAATAGACTGAAATTATTGCATCTAACATCCTATACAACATTGGCTGCAGACTTTCATCCTCTCTCACCATTTCTTTAAAGTTATAATCTATAGCCAGAAAATTAGATGAACATGAGAAGCAAAACTCTAGCAGGTACCCTGGGAATCACTGACAGTGACTCACTTCTTGTATGACCTTCACTGAGTTGCTCCTGTTCCCCATGTCTCAATTTTTCAACCTGTAAAATGGTCCTTTCCCTCCTCTGTAAGGTGCATTGAAATCTTTAAATGAAAACTAAGAAGTACTGCTCCTCCAAGCCTCATTTGTCCCATTACAGCCTGGTCTTTACACTCTCTGCTCCCAGCTACTAAGCAAGCTCTCATCCCATGACACTCAAAACAAAATTAGGCCAAGGTTTTGTTCTCCAGTGGACATGCTGTAATTAATAAATTACTCAGTGGAAGAGAATCTGAGGAGGAAAGTGGCATTATGGCATCTTTTTCTGCCAGGCTGACCCAGGGAAGGAGCTCTGACCGGGCTCACCGGCTGTCACTGCCAGCAGGGCAATTCCCACTGCAGTGCTAGTCATGCAACATGGCTTGAAATGAACAAAAAAACCCCACAACACTCAAATGCTTTACTTGAATTACTTTCCTCAAAAAAAAAAAAAAAAAGGCAAGAAAGAGAGAGGCAGAAATAGTCTAACTGCATTTCACAGCACACACCATTATGCAAAAGTGTATTTAACCTGAATGCTACAGGGGTCACTCCCTTCTGTAAGTATTTGCATGGAAAGGAGTTTGGTTCACCCTAAGTCAAATGTGAACTTGGCCTCACCATGCAAATGTATTTAAATGAAATGTATCCAAAGCTGCTAAATTATATTCACAGGAAATAAAGTCCATCGGCTGCAAGTGGGTGCTTTGTACTCTTGATTGAAAATTGTTTTCGTGTGACAGAGAAGGTGCTTAAGAGAGTAAAAAAAGATCATTCAGTGAGTTAGAAAATTACTCCAACCTCTAGACCATGTCAAACTAAATATAAAACAAACAAACTATGGCAAACGAATGAATAATTTAAAGCAGCAGCTTATATATCACATCAGAAAACACAGTTGTGGAGCCTGGCTGCTTTGTACTCACCGGCTCTCTCCGTGCACACAGACGTGGGCTCCTGTGCCGGAGCCACTCTCCTCTCACTTGGAGCCTGCTGCAGGCACAACAGCATCACAAATCTGTTTTTTCCTAGTGGTTTCAGCAGTGGTGAAAGGCAGCAGCCCCAGGCTGAGTGCAGCACTGCCAGGAGCCATGCCTGGCTGCACACTTGTCTCTGCTACTGACTACAGACCTAACCATTTCACCTGCATTTTGTCCTTTCCTCACACCTCATCGTCTATTTTTATCCTTCTTACTGCAACAGCACAGTCAGCCTCCAGAGCCATTACAGAGAGCCTGGTGCTTCCCAAAACCAAGCCAGCCCTGGACCTCCTTGGACCTCCTCAGAACTACTCGGAGAGCCCCAGCCAGGGGAGGCTGCTCCCGCCTGGCACCTCTCTGCTCAGACCCTGCAACCCTGAACTGCCCTGGTAAAAGGGGAGCCGTGCCGTGTATTTAGGTATATAGCCGTGAGGGCATTTCAGGACAGAGCCAGCTGATGGTCACCTGAGCTCAGGGGCAGCCAGGTACTGGGGCTCCAGCTGGGAGCAATGGTGTCCTGCTGGGAGGACCCCATCCTTGCCCGCAGCTCTGCGCCCACCCTCCGCCACAGGGGCACTCTCGCTTCCAACGGGGTGATGCAAGTGCTAATTACATGATAACATCGGCTCTGTCTCCTAAGCAAAAAAAAGCACGTGGTGATGAATGAGACAAGTACCTTACATCCAGCCTTTTGGGTCGCACGGGGTGACTGAAGGGTCCACGATCCATTAAGTGTTCGGTCACCCTGACTGCCACTGTGCTCTGCAGAGTGTAACTGTGCTCCAGTTTCTCCTATCCCAGCTGTCGAGGGTGCCAAAAAACATCAGGCCGCTGCTCCCTGCACTTCACGAGATCTGGTGGGGCTTGGCAAGGTGGGCTGCGGGGAGAGGCAGGAGCCCGGCGCAGAGGGGAGGAGGAGAGGACCTGCCCCGGGTCTGCGCTCGGGGGCAGCGACGTTTGCAGAACCTGAATCCCACCATGCTCCCCTCTGTGTTACAACCCAAATCGTCTCCTCTGTGGCTGTGTGGAGTCCAGAGCCCTGGTCCACGTCAACTCAAAAGCTCGGATTTTTACAACTTTTGCTCACCACTAAACTAGGTTAACTGAACTGCTGACCTAGCTGTGAAATGCTCCACATCTCATAAATTACCAGCCCTCACAACCCATCTCATAATATGAGAAATGCTGAGGATAACGAATATCTAAGATAAACAGCTAGAAATAAATAATCAGTAAAAACAACATATAGAATAGATGAAGTAAAGATATAGAGTAAACACAGAGAGAAGGTTAATTTTTGTTCCCCTACACAAACGAACATCAAAAATAAACAGAAAGGGGACATATCTAAGGAAGGAAAAGCATAACTCAAAGCTTGTTGAATTCAACAGAAAGATCCCTCTCTGCTTCAGCAGCTTTGAGCCAGACACGAAGATAAAGGAAAGACACCAGAACCTGGGCTGGGATAAAAACATGCGCCAGATGCCAGATTTCTTCTGGTAGCTGCCGGGGTGATGGGTCACTGATGATGGATTGCAGAGGAGGAGCCAAGAGCGATGACAGAGGTCTTCTGGCTCAGGGCCAGGGGCTTTCAAGAATTTGGCTGAGTTTAAAGGCAAACACTCGTGCAGTGACTGGGGTAACTTGTCTATGACAGTCTGTTTATCAGGACAAAAAATCCCTGAATGAAAAAACACAATCTCTATTACATGCTTGTGTGTAGCATTAATAATCTGTCAAAGATGACAACATTCCTGATTAGAAAAATGGAAAGAAGGAAGGTCTTTGGGTAGATTTATTCAGCTCTGTTAATCCAGACTTCCCATGGTTTGCTCAACATTTACCTAATATGAAGTAAATGTTCCCCAACAGGTGGTGCCTGTGAATTAAAATGTCACCTAAAAGGGAGAGTGTGGAGGAACTGGCTGAAGATTCATGTCCTTATTAATTAGATGCTGGAAACAGTATTAATGCACATAAATATTGATAAGAGCAGACACAGAAATCAATTTGTAGATTCCTCTGGAATGGGGATAATGGGCTGCAGTACCCGGCAGTGAGCACCTGGGTACGCAGCAGAGAGAGGGGGAACACGGTCCAACAGGGCTCCGCAAAACCAGCCAACCTGGGAGGAAGGTGGCAATCAATGCTGAACAAAATGTGGAAGAACGGGTGGTAGGAATTGCCCAAACCTGGCAGCTAGAGCTGAGGTGTTGCTGCAAATGATGTGTGGTGTGGAGACAAACATAAAACCCCAAGAACAGCCAGCTAAAATTAAATGTACACCTCTAATACACTCTTCATTAGCACAAAGCCATAAGACCATCAGTTTCTGTCAACAAAACATTAAGACAAACTGATCTCTGTTCTTATATTTATGTTCTGAAGGAAAAGAAAGCTGTCTAAAAAGCTTTTAACTTCTCAAATAAAACAGCTACCAATTTCTGACCAGCTAATATAAATAATTCTGGGTCTAAATTTCCCCACAGAAAAACCCTCATATTTTGTTTTAAGTATTTCATTTTGCAAATAGATTGTTTACTTCAATAAAAGCTAGGGAGGAAGTAAAGAGTAAAGATTAGAATGGACATTTAAATTAAGCTATAACTATTTGGCGTCCAATCTGTCCATAATAATAAGATGAGAATCTGCAGCTTCAGGAACTGTAGCATACACAGTTGCTGAGATTATGAGTCCTCAAGCTTCAGGTTATGAAATGATGGAGGTCAGGAAGCAATTTTCTTGCATATATTGCTGACAGGCTAGAGACATTGCAGGAATTTTTGCATATTTTTTGAAACATCAGTTATAAGTCACTGTCAAGAAGAAGATCCCAGACAAGGTAGATATTACTTTTTATATAAATGAATTTCAAAAGAAGAGCCTGCTTCTCCAGCTCTCACTGTGACAAAAGTCCTACTACAGGACAAAACCCTACAAACTACAAAAAAACAGATCACTGAACTAACTAGATGCTTGTAGAGCAGCAGCAGCAGCTGACCTGTTTTCCATCGAGCAGAACTCAGAAATGGGAGGTACACGAACAACTTCAGCTTTATAAGTTCAAGGCTACATACGCTCCCATCTCCTCCAGGGAATTACATCACTCGGATGGCTTCGTGATATGAAGCTTTGAAAAACAGCCGAGCCCACGGCTCTCCACGGGCTGTGGTAAAGCCAAACCGTAAAAGCAACTGAACATGGTGTAAATGAGGAGCAGGCTGCTGCAGCCCGGCATGCCCAGCAGCAAACACGGCCCCACGGAGGCCCTGCACAGCCTCTCTGGTGGCTCCAGCCAGCTCTGGCAGCCCCACATCCCTGCAACCCTGCATCCCTGCATCCCCACATCCCTGCAACCCTGCATCCCTGCATCCCCACATCCCTGCATCCCTGCATCTCCGTACCCGTCCAGCTCCGGAGCAGTTGGTGGCACTCAGCTCTCCGAACAACAGCTTTCCTTGCCATGGTAGGAGGTTGTCCACATGTGGCTGTGACCCTTCAGCAGTTCTGCCTGTGAGCATCTGCTGGGCTTCGGTGGGCAGCCCCCAGGGAAGGCTGAAGACAATCTACGACCAGCTGGGAAGGAAAATGCTGGGGTTTATACCTGTGAGCGTGGCTGTTTCTTTTTCAGCAAAATAAACTGTATCACTAGAGTGGAAAAAAGATTATAGTCTTACTTCACACCGGTATTGCCTAGTCTTCTTCTCATTTAGGAATAATTTATACCAGCACTTTCAGCAATGCGCTGGGACAGTGTGTGCCTGTATGCACAGAGCCAAAAGTCCTGCCAGCATTTACCCAGCGGAGAAACCCTGATTCAGCCAGCCCTGAGAGCAGTCGGGACCGCGGGGAGGAGGGACAGGCACCCCAGGGTCGCACCCTTCGCAGTCTTCACAGAAACATGACATTAAATTATACCACCAAGATGGGGGGGGGATATGTTTTTGCAAGAAAAGGAATAATGGTTTATAAAAATAAATCTCTCTTCAAAGTGAAGTGAGTCATTCACAGCAGCCTCTTCAACATGACAAACAGCTCATATAGCAAAACAAAGAGTAGATCATTCAGTCTCATTACCAAGACTGAATGTACTCTCTGAGCACTAAAAGGCACTTATGATTTATGCTTGTAAAAATCAATTGCATTTTATTGATTACCAAGATTAAGAAAAGAAAAAAGTTTGGTTAAACTTGGGGAACGGTTATATCTTCAGGTCTGAAGTTAAACCTATCTGGAATACTGACAGCTTCCAGGCTGCCAGGCAAATTGATCAGAAGTGTGGGCAAGTGTTTTATATGCAGAGCTGAACATTTCATATGGCAATATCAAAGGAGTTAACTTTATTTTTGCACCCACTAAATTTATGTCAAATAAATCACAAAGTCGAAACCAAGGTCATTTATGATAACAAGATGGCAGAAATTCACCCAGCTGCATAGAGAGAAAAAAAAGAGATTTTGGCAGTTTTGGTTCGCATTTATAGTATTTAAGCACTTAGAAGCCTCATTCATAATTGGTGCCAGATGCTCTCAATACACATAGGAAAAGACAGTCTTTGTTCCAATAAATGCATATTCTAAAAAAAGCTAGGCGGTCAAAGGCTGCAGAAGTGAGAAGGATAGTTTCCTTGTTTGATAAAGGTGATGGCATGACATTAAGTGACTCGCTGGAAATCTCACAACGACTGTGCAGTGGCCGCGGGACGGAGCCCCCGGTCCCTGCCCTGCGTGGGCTGTGCTGGCAGCAGCCTCCCCACCCCGTGGCAGAGAGGTTCCCGAGACCACGGGAACCGGGGACCATCCCTTCGGGCCGAGGAACATGCGTGGTTCTGGTGGGAAGAGTGAGCCAGGTGCCACTGCATCTACCGGAGCAGCTTTCTCTTGTGCTGTGCATTCATTTTGCTCCAAGGCTGCTGCTTGCTTGTTAGTTGTTAACGTAGAAAGTTTAGTAGCGTACAAAAGACGTCTCAATGATCAGCCCCTGCTATCTAAATTAAATCTCGCTGCTATAAAATTCTGGGTTTCTCACACAATTTCTGCTCCTGAGAATGGCTTCTAATGTGGAGCAGAGTCCCATGAACAGTATGAACTACAAGGTCACAGCATTCAGCGAGTGAAAAAAATCAGCAAAACAGGAGATTAAGTATTAATTTCAGGGCAAAGTTCCATTTATTTGAGATTACTCTACGCTGTATGTATGTAATACCATGTTTCAGTAATTAAAGGCAGAATGATTTATACAGCTGCAGGATGTAGAGGAGATGTTGTTACTGGGCTGGGTACAGTTGGCTACAGCAGATCAAACTAAATTGGAACCGTTTGTCCCAGGGAGATGCTTTTTGGCTCAACCTAGTGTCCTGGCCAAATTCCAGCGCAGGCAATCTCCCTGCCCATCTAACTTCCAGCTGACACATCCACAGGGCTGGGGACAGCTCACTCTCTGTCCTGACTGGAGTGTGCCATTGCTGTGTGCTGCCAAAGAGAGCTGTGTCCCATTTTCAGGGGCAGCTACAGTTATAGGTGGCTGTGACCCCAGCAGCAGCAGAGAGGCTGTTCAGTGGGTTCTGGAGCAGTAAACTTCATACTAAATCCACACTGGCCTCTGCAAGGCAAGTGGGGGAAATCAGAACTGCCTGCCTCTGGCCACCTCTGTAGTATTTTCCCCTTTTATCACTACACTCTTGTCTTTGGGGGCTCCTCCGTACCTAGTGAATGCCTGCGCTCTGGGGGTGAGGGACTGTGGGCACGGTCCGGCAGCAACCGCTGTCTTTCAGACCTGCGATACACCACGAGCAGCTGGGATCAGGAGTTGGGGCATCCAAGGCACAGCTGGAGAAAGAGGAGTTATGTCTGGGGATCAAATCCATCCAAACGATGGAACATCACAAGGTGAATCTCTGCTTGATTCAGTCCCTATTGATCTTCATGTCCGTGATTGTGCGTAACGTTTTCTTTCACGTTTTTTTATGGAGCTGTGCGTCGTGTCAGGATGAAGAATATTGTTTGTGAAAGGCAGTGTGGCAGTAACAGCATTTTTGGGCTGGGTGAGGGATCCTTGTAGGAACAGCTGTCAAATCCCAGCCCGGCAGAGGCTGCAGGATCCGTGTGTGTACGAACAGCTGCTGCCTCACACCCTGTTGCGTTTCACTGATGGGTGAAGCAACTCCCTGGTGTACACTGCACAAGGTACAGAGGCTACTTCATGACAAGGCATTTTATAGAAATTTCTAAATATTGCATGTATACAAGGACTGTTGAAATAAATTGGAAATAATATTTTCATGTTTTTGCATTTTGCAAGTTCAGAAACAGTCAATTCTATTTGCATAACATATTGGACATTTTTCACATTACGTTTTGCATTTAAAGTGCTTCTCAGTGCAGAATTTGATAATATCATGGACATATTAGCCATTCAGGTAGGTATAGTTAGTGCTGATACTTACGTAAGGCTCACTGAAAAACTAATAGACACACTGCCTGATGAACTGAGCACAGGCTACTCAGCAGTGGGTAAATTATCCAATAGAAAAATGAATCATTCCTTTACAACCAAAATGATAATACATCACTTATTTAATCAAATGTGCCATCAACTGAACCAGGTACATCAACTAATGAACCCAGTGGATCCCCCAATGAGAGAGATGAATCACCTGCTGGAAATGTTTGCTGTACTAGCCCAGCGTGTTTAGCTCTTCATCTTGATACAGGAATCACAACCTCTTTTATTATCAAAGCTAAAAGTTTAGCAAGACTTTAAATGCCGATGGCATATTTATATGGCTAGGAGGAATACACAAAGGTATGATAATGGAATTAAGGAAGATTGCCAGGACATAAGGCAACCTCAAAACATTAAAACATATTTCCCGTAAGTGCATGTTATTCCAAGGCTGTGGGGTAACCTGCATTTTCCTTCTAAGCACTTTTGACAGTGATTATAAAGTTAAGACACTGGCTGCTGAGGACAGCCTGATTCCACTTTTTGCATTAGCTGCTGACCTCAGAAATACTAAATTTTGGTACATGAGGCTTATATGTATGGGTTTACAAACTGCCTTATGAAGACACAAGCTTCCACTGAATCCCCTGCAGTTTGGACACTTTCTTTGAAACATCACTATTTTAAATTGTACTTCTTTTCCATGTTTCTTATAACTTGATAAAACTACTGCATGGTCTGGACATCTCTTTTAACTTAAGCAAAGCAACCTGATATCAAATGTCCCAGGTACAGGTTTTGGTTCAAAAAAATAGCTCCTAAATGTGTCTGGCTTGGGAGTAGGAGCTATACACACGGGTAGATAATGTACGGACATATTTTTCCATCTCCCTTTCATTTACTTAGCTGCTCCGCATCTCAGCATTCAAATTGATTAACATCACCTGCTGATGTTAATTAAAGTATATAGGATGTAATAAGACTAATATGTTTGAGTTCTATCAATCACAGAATCTGGTGAGTCAATATTTGAAATGAATATATCACAGAGGGGAAAATCCTCAACATGGATCTGAAATTGAGGAGAGAGGAGAGGGATTGCATAGTACAGGGTACTTTGATAAGCACATTTTGGTGATGACACGAGTGCATTGCTGTATATGTCCTGTTCCAACACACTGACAAACATGGCCCATCCTTAGACTAATTTGAAAGCCTTGTGATGTATTTTTAGGATATCAAGACTAGTTACAAAGCTGCAGATAAGCCTGTAACTCTGAAAACCAAGGAAATCTGGGGGATTTAAGCTTTTGTAATTTCTTGCCAGGTGATATTTCCCAAGAAATATCCACTTACTTCACCTCTCTCAGCAGCTGGCATCTCTCTCCATGCCGAAGCTCACACCAAAAGCTGTCTGGTGGTTCCCAGTGCAGAGAAAAGCTCAGCAAATGGTGGCCTGTGCTTCCCATAGTGGTACTCAGTTATCCTGAATTAAACCCAGTGTATCTCCTCCTCCGCTCAGGTTCATTGCGAATTGATTGACCATGGAAAACCTGTAAGAAAGAAGCACAGTGAGACTGTAGAGAAAGGACCAATCCTGGCACTGGTTTGATTTGTACTCCACACACATCTTCTGTGTTTAGCATCTTTTCAAATAGTGTGAGAAGGTGTCAGCTGAGCTGCAACCCTGCTCTGGGCCAGGTAGGCGCCATTAAAGCATCTCCAGTTTGGGCTAGGCGTCCCCCAGCTAAAGGCCCCGTTTAACCCAGTGGTGACAGCACAGCCAGCCTGCACTGCCTCGATTCTCACCCACGGGTGCCGGTGTGCTGGTGGGGAGGACACCTGCAAAACCTAAAATACTTGGAAAGGAAACCAACTCGGAAAAGATGAGCCAGCATCCCCCCAGCTTTGCCCAGGGACAAACCCTCCACCGCATGTGCGGCAGCTCTGCAAGGTGCTCTTGCCGCTGACTCCAGAGCTGTCAGCGCGTGATTTAAACCAGCCGTGCAGCGCACCGCTTCCAGTCCCCCAGCCCTGTCAAACTGCTGCTTTCCAGACATCACAGAAGAGAAGGTAAAAAGGGCGAAGTCAGAGGGAGCCTCCACCACATTAATGCCAATCCTCCGAAAGGAAAATACTACCTCCACACGCTAGGTGACCCGCTGTTTGTTGTGGTGTGTGATTCCAGGACAAGCTGCGAGGAGAAGCTGGGGCAGGGAAAGGGAAAACGGAGCCCTAAGAAAGCTGCGGCCATCTCGGTTTCTGGCTCCACCGCAGATTTCTTTGCCGACAGGGCAGATGCGTTTTGCTCTTTGAGGGCATGGTGAGCCTGCTGCTGGCCCAGCAGCGTGATACCCTGCGGCCGGCACAAGTAGCATCAACTGACGGGAGGGGAAGGAGGGAGGGAGGGAGAGCCTCGGGAGGGCTGGGGAAATTAGGAGAGGACTTTGCAAGTGCACTGCCAACGTGTGACCAGCTGCAGCATACCTGCACCCACTGTCTTGTGTACATGCTGTCTTAGTTACAGAACTCTTTTTGCATAAAATATTTAAATAAAATTTTATCAGACATTCAAATCATTAGCTACAAAGATCCAGACTTAATGTACAGCGAGGACACCGTGCATTAATATTTATTACGCTTGATTTGTTTAAGGAAATACATCGAGCTTTTTGGCACAGGCAATTTCTATGGAATCAAACTGTGAAAGACATTAATCACTGTCAATGATGTGTGTAGGGTACACACAGCCTATGGAAGTGAAAGGATAATTAAATAGACGTTGTATGATGCTTTAAAGACCGGAGAGCGCTGCTGGTTGGGAATTGGCAAGTGTCAGGTGGTTGTGATGGGAAACCTGCTCTGCCAGACGGCACGGCTGGCAATGCCCGTCAGCTTCGTCTTTTGGTGCTGCCGACAGATGCAGGCAGCCAAGGCTGCCTCTCGCCCCGGACTGACAGCGCCGCACGCAGGGATGGTTCATTAGTGACACTGACACGGAGGCGGTTGTCACCCACCAGCAAACGCCGATGGAGTCCCAGCAAAAGGGGCCAAATCCAGGCAGATTCCCCGAGGCCAGTGGGAGAACAGCCGTATTCACCCCGCAGAGCAAGGGGTGCATGCACAAAGGAGGATGAATGAAGTTATAATGTCCATTTGCAAATACAGATGAATTGAACATCATATGATTAGGTTTGCTTCTGCTTCGGTACCCAGAACAGAGGGCTATTTGAGTGGCTTTGTGCTGTAATAACTATAATCTGCTCAGGTGTCTGCCTGGCCTGCAAAGCAGGAAATGTCACCATAATCCAAATGACCCATCAGCACCATGTAAATACCTCAAGGTATTTCCAAGTGACTTGTCAGGAAGAAAAGAAGGGGGGACTCGTTTGCACTGGTTAAAGGCTTGGGGCTTAAATCAGTCTAGAGGTAATTAGCTCCTCTGTACCTATGAATGAATTGTGTCCGTTATTTTTCTGTCACAGGAAATTATCAAAAGATGCAAGGACAGCCCGTCACACCTGTGACAGTCAGTGCTGCTGGTTTTTTTTGCAAAAAAGACAGAATCTGTGCTACTGGTGGGTGTGAACCAAATGCTCAGCATCAGGTACCCCAGAGGGGCCCAAGCTGGTGTCTTTGCAAAGAAGTGGTTCTTAAGCAGACTGTCTGCAACACAGTGATTTTAGTGCATTTGCAATTGCAAATAAAGCTCTGTCCACGCGGATGCAGACTGACCACTGAAATATTATGTTTGTTGTTTCCATAGCAATTTTGTAGGGGTTAAGGGGGAATTAGAGACACTTTCATTCTTCCCTCAACATTTATCTTTTTATTGTGGTTTAAATGAGAGAGTGCTATTAGGAAATAGAAAGGTTTTGAGATGTGTATGTTCACAGGGGCACTAAGGTTTAAAAAGAAAAAAGTGTTAATAAAGCAATTTTAAAATTTAATCTGTGAGTTTATTTTTTCCTTTGCTTCCTTTCCTCCCCTGGGGATAAGTTTCTTTCTTGTCCTGCAAAGGATTTAGTACAAAACCTTTTATTTCTCTGGAGCCAGCAAGAGACAGTCAGAAGTGTTAGAAGAGTTTAGCAATTCAGAGGTCAAAGAAATGATGGCTGCTGACCTCTTTTGTTCTGAGCCAGTGGCTTAGGACAGAATACAAACAGATGAGGGACTTCCATACTCTGAACCCAGCACTGCTGTAAGGTTCAGATTAATTTGGATAAAAATAATTTTCACTCTCTGTTCAGCTTCTAACACTTCCCAAGCTCATGGAATGAAATGGAAATGAAAACCCCAAGTAAGGTGAGAAAGGCTCTTTCTGCACATGTTGGGGCTGACCCCAGAAGGAAGTTCTGGATATCTTATCAAAACCCCAGTGAAGGTGAGATTTCCGGCTTGATGGTCAGGCTCAGATGAGGCCCTGATAAACAACTGAGTGTTTGGTTCAGTATCTGAGCCTCTTGAGACATAGCCTGCAAACTCAGTCCATTGCAATACCACCATTACTAAGCATTGGAAAGTTTCTCCTGTTCTTGAGATTTAAAATGCTGATTTTCCCTCACACTTGCCCAGCCGAGGTCAGGCAGGCAAGTCACAATAATAAACACGCAGCGAGATAATTCCAGTGACTAAGCTAACACAATCTGTCAGTGTAGGGGACAGAAAGCTCTCCCCTCAGAGCGGTCGTTTCGTGTTGCTCCTTTGATGTGTGCCCCCGAGACAGGCTCTGCCTCCTCTGCACTCCAGTGATGCTCTGGCAGTTTTGGACCAGCTTTTTGGTGGCTGCAGCTCCCTGTGACACTGATTTCTGTATTTTAAGAAAATGCAAACTGCTGTCAGACTGAAGCATGCTCCTGCCGGTGAGCAACCTTATTTTATGGCTTTAGGGCACTTGCTTCTGCTACCCTACACCCTGTCTGTAAATCATATTCTGAGAAAAATTGCTATTGGTTTTATGCCATAACTCATAAATTACTAGATCCTGTATTTTAGGTATATTCCTCCATTTCTCTTCAAACTTTTATAGTGATGAATTAATTAATTAAATTAAATAAAGCTTGCACTGACTTTTGTGATAGTTCTGAGTGTTCTGCAACTTTGGAAGTGAGACTTGGTAACTACTTTAACACTTTGTGGTTTTTTCTACTGACATGTTTACACAGTTTTGGGATAATGTTGACATAAAGAAAGGAACTGAACAATGCCATAGGAGCAGCCGCTTCAGCAGCCCTTAGCCCAGCTGCTCCTCGCCTGCAGCCAAGCATGGAACTGGGTGCAACATCTGGAAGCCTGCAGCAAAATGGGAGAGAGTTATGAAACATGAAACAGGCTTAATCTGGAATCAATGCTAGTGGTATGGGGTACCAGCGTTTTTAGGAAAACAAAGCAGACTTGGCCTTTGTAGGAAAAAACACAAGCCAACAGATAGACACGAGCTTATGCAAAATTAAACTAAATCATTGTATATTGACCCTGGCTTTAAGGTGACCAGTTCCAATTCACAATCGTTGATGTGGCTGAAGGCAGCCTGGAGTGACCTTCTCAAGGACCACGTGAACTTTGAGATATGCATATTTCACACAGAGGCGAAGTAAAACACAGGAATGCCAGGATACGGAGTGTAGTCATTTAGCAAAACAGCATGGTAAACTGCTGCTTAAAACTGTGTTATAGAGCAAAGCTGTTTGGGAGACCTTGGAAATATGTGTCTGAATAGCAGGTAAACCATGAGTATGTTTCAAGAGTTTAAAATTACTCTCATTAACTCCTTAAATGGGGAAAAGTGTCTGGAGTTTCAATAATGTGCCCAACGGAGCAGTAAGATTTAAGAAAACTTGAATCAAATCTGACTTTCATTTCAACTTGCCTATGATCAGGGAGGAAGGAATACTTTGTGGTTAAGGTATGAGAAGGGTAGTAAAAAAAACCCTAAAGTGCCCGAGAAATCCCATTTTAAAAGTGATGCTGTCTTAGGGAGCATCAAATCCATTTGGCTTCCACTGAGATTTGTAAGGACCCGATGCTCTTTTGAAATGTGGGATGAAGGATAAGGTTTGGGCTGCTGAACACTCAACCCACAATGATCGGGCTGGATGAAGGACAAGGTTTGGGCTGCTGAACACTCAACCCACAATGATCAGGGCTGGATTAGCCTGGATGCAAAGTGATGCCAATGGAGGCTAATGGCAGCTTTGCTTGGGTGGGTCTGCAGCGTGCCTCGCAGCACTTCCCCATGCAGGTCACTGGGTGTGGATGAAGAGCAGTGCAGAACAGGGATGCCTGAAAGGAATTTACTTAAAGTCTTTAAATCAAGCCAGGCCAGGATTGCCTCCTCTTAAATATCTGCTTTAGTTCAAGCTGTGAGATGTAAGCTTGATTCAAAAACAACCAGCTGAAACCCTATAGCCCGTGCTAGACAGGGCAAGACTAATTGATCATAATGATCCCTTAAGAGGTCGAAATCCAAGAGCGGGTAACTATCAATCTGTTTCCTAATGGAAAGGTGTGCATGCCATTAAAACACCCTTTGTGCTAGCCACTTTTCTCTCTGTCTGAGTGGTTATGCTATACTAATCACTGCAGTAAATAAAAACCCTGGGTGATAATTTCCAGAACCATGTGAAGGTGTTTAGGGAAAATGAGCACTCTGCTACCCACATCAGACTTTTTATTTTTTGTCTTGTTGAATATTGGAGGTTTTTACGGAACCAGCTTCACTTTCTAAAATTTAAAGAAAAAGCCATATCCCTCCAGCTGTTGAGTTAAACAGAGTGTTATTCAAATTATGTAGGGGAAAAAAATGTCATAACATAATGAGAATCAAATGCTGGCTTCAGGCACCTTCATATTTGAGGACTTTAAAAAACAATAGCAAAAAAACAGTTCAATCTTTTATCTGCTAGTAGAAAATGGTCATTTAAATAAACATTAACTAAACTGGGGAACATTGATGTTGCAGTCGCAATTTGATTCTCACAGACATGTTAAAGTCTTATTCTTTTTAATAGGAGTCACTTACAGAGAAAGACTAGGTATGTTAAAGCCCATAACTGCTCTTTTCCCTTTGCTGCTTCCCTCTGGCCATTTGCTCATGGCTCTGCTGGGGGGGCTGTGGAGCCGGGACCCCCAGTGCCGGGGAAGGCCAGGGGACCGGGGCACCTCAGCGGCTGCCAGAGACTGAGACAGCTGGTCAAAGCATTCAATTATCTCATTTGGCCGGTGCTTATATGTAGGGAATCAATCTTCCAAACCTGTTTTTGTTTGCTTTTGCAAACTGCAATGTAGAAAAATGGTGGGTTGTCTGGTTTCTGTTAGGTATTTCCCAGCCCTCTCCTGCGCAGGCGCGTGGCCGTGGGAGCCCCTCCTGAAGGTCGGCGCTGCAGAAGTCACCACCGAGCCGGACACTCCACGCTCAGGCTCAGCCTCTCGCCAGCAGCGGGAGGGTGTCTGTGCCCCCACGTCAGCGTTTCTCAGCAGTGTCGGAGCGCCCAAGACGCGGCAGAGGAGCCGCAGGCGCACACAGAGGGCTGGCACCTGGAACCCAACCATGGAGTATCCCATGTCCAACAAAGCAGGTCCAAAGGCAGGGCTCGGTGTGTGATGGAGGTGTGGAAGGAAAAGCGCACACGTGTGCACACACCAGAGGCACACGCACCACGCGACTCCTGCGTTCAGGCCCAGCACGTTTTCTGTCTGTGAAATCAAGAACAGCAAGGAAGGTGGACACCAGAAGCCTAGGAGACAGCTGACAGTGAGACTGAAAGGAACTGAATTCTTGAAAACAAAGAACAGTCAAGATCTGTAAGCAGCCCCACAAGGAAAGAAAGAAATTATTAATATCATTAATTTGATTTGCAGCAGCTACTTGAAGTCTAACCACAGGCAGGGAAGCCACTGAGTCAGCTCTGCACAGCATAGAATCAAAAGGGAACCTCAACGCAAACATCTTACTCAAATATCACAGGGAAAGGCTTTCCACGGTACTTTGCGTGTTTAAGCGAACTGCTCAGAGGCTACCGAGGGTTGAGTCTTACTAACAAGCCCCAGTACAGAACCTCCAGCCACGACACATGCAGCTATCTCCGAAATCAAGTCCTGAATTTGAGGGAATATGCAATAGGGAAAGAACAAAAGGATCCTTTGATGTGTTCAACCACATGATGTTTAGCAAAAAATGCAAATGTTCTCTCACGCTAGAGAACACTTATCAATATTAAGGCATACACAGAGGAGAAGAAAGAAGGAAGAACAAAATACAACACTTAACAAGAGGGTAATTTAGCCTGTTGGCAAGCGCTTTAAGTCTGGTTCATGAAAAATTACTTGCACAATTGTTTTGCAGGGTTTCTGGGCTTTTATGCATAAATCATAGTATTGATTCAATGTGAGTATCATATTTACTCAGGTGTACAACTGCATGTGGGCACAGTTAAAGCAAGAAAGGATTTAAGTGTGGAAATTGGAGAGGAAAAAACCATCCCCCCTGTTGCTCCTACAAGCTCAGCTACAATTGTCAAACAGCTGGAACGCGTGCAGATTGTTAATTAAAACATGGTGGTGACCACCTTCTGCAGCGGTCTCATGAGAACATCCAGGCAGGAGATAATGCCAAGCTGAATTTTTTTTTATCCACCCATTTTTTTTCCCCTTTGAGATTGCACTTTCTTTTCTGATAGAGAAAAGAAAAAAAAAAGCGGCACTGGAAGCCCAAGGATGGCCAATTGAAAGAGAAATAAAATCAATCGCATGTTACAAACTACAACAAATATTGTGGTCAGGGTGAAGAAAGGGAGGGAGGGAAGTGACAGGAATAACCTACGAGGGCTTGTTTCATGGCATTCATATTTACTAGCCACATTTCTGTTTCTTAAAATAGAGGGAAGGGCTCCTGCAGCATTACCATATGCACAAGAGGTACTCACAGAGGAGGGTCAGCAAGGATGCTGTGCCAGCCAGGAAAACTGAAAAAAAGGCAAAGCCCTGGAAATTAAAATAGACACAAAGAATCTGTATCACTTGCACAGACATGCAATAATTTAATCGCTTTCTATCCTGATTCATCCCTCAATATCTTCTACATAAGCACATTATATTCAGCATTCAAAGACGTCCAGCTGGTCAGAGCCCACAGCCTGGCAAACTCTCTTCCTTGCCCCTTTCTCCAATAGCATGGAGATTTAAAACAAAGGCCTAAAGAAGTTCAAGGTAAACTGTAGCATTCGGCGTTCGGAACATCTCGCAATGTCACGGAAAGTTAGAGGGTCAGTCGCAGCCTTGTGATGTACCTGTAATCCCACCTCCCCTTGTTAGTATAAAAGGAATTAACTGCGCAATAAAAGGCGGAAGTTGGCGCTCACACTGTGTGTGTTATCTGTCTCTTTCCCTGGTCTGGGGGTTGATCAGCGATCTAATCGTGGCACCTTGATATGCGGCGAATGCTACAGTAAACAACCTATATGCAGTTAAAACTCAGAGTTTCAGAGACCTTGCCTGTACCATGGAGAAATGTGGATAACGCAGCACTAATCACCCTTTCTAATGAAGACTCGTTTCTAATTGGCCTTCCACTTGTCTTGCTGTCATTACTATTATTATTTACTCATGATAACAATAATATTGAAGATGGTAATGTGGTCACACCACGGAGCCACATTTGTGACCATGACACATCTCTCCCCAGCATGGTAACAGGTCTGCATCCTGTCTGAGCAGCTTTCATACTATCATTAAAAAGCTCACACAACTTTCCCATTTGGCAGACATAGGAAGTCATTCCCGTGGCTAGTTATTCCTATTCCAGCCTATTTTTTTTTCTGTCCTCTTCCCCTTCACCAGCCATAAAACTTGAGGAGTTTTCTACTAAAGCTGCAGCAGCAAATGTGTTCAAATCGTTGTGTTAAGCCCCAGCCCGCCCAGCCTGGATTCCTTCTCTCCAAACCCAACTTCTGCTGCTCGCAGCTGTAGATCACTATCAGCTGCTCAGGGACTGCTGGAGAGCAGCCCGATGGGAAAAGGTCAGGTTTTATGCAAGAAGGTTTAAACCCATAATCAAGCTTTTCTTCCAAGTATGTCTCTTGCACTAAAATCTTAATAAATATTAATTAAGTGTTCAGGCTATCATAATTTAATTTGATCAATTTGCTTCTTTCCAATCTAAATAAAAAAGTGGGGTAGAGTAAGGGAATTATTTGTATTATTATTATTATAAAAAATAGCTATCTGTGCCAGTGTCTTAAATCAAATTAATGCTTTTCTTCTTGTTCCAAGGTTACAATGAAATTAAGTTTTATTCGAATACCTAGCCACATTTACTGCACTTCTCCAACGGTTGAGAATTCAAGCTGTAGCAGTGCTACTAAGCAGGCTTGATGGGGCAGGAAAGGATATGAGGTTGAAACAGCATGTGATGCAGTGCTGACATCAAACTCCCATCCTCCCTGTAATAAAACTATACATTTATTTAGCACTTTTGATGAAAGGCTCACTGAATGATCCAAAAACATTAATTCATCACCACCACCCTTGGTGGAGGTGCATATTATTGTCCTTATTTGACACACGGTTCAGTTCAGGCCCAGAGCACTTGACCGAGACAATGCGCAAAGTCGTTCGCAGAGCTGGGTGCACAGCGCGTGGCGCAGCCCCGTCTCTTGCTCTTGGCCATTGTCCCTCGGTTCCTTGGCCACGGTGCCTGATCCAGGATGTCCCCAGCCATGTCTTAGGCCAGGCGAACCCTCCAGAGGACAGACAGCTGGTGGTAAGGGTCACCACGAGGGTGTCCTTGGAGCCATAGCGTCTGACCAAAGCCTCAACACATGCTTGAACTTAAAACTTAACTCATGGCCCTTTCCTGGATCTGGGTATTTAGATCTCCAGTCAACAAAACACAAACCATGTGTCTTGCGGTAGGCACATGCTAACCACCTTCATGCAATTAAAACCGTGCATACGCTTTAAGTAAGCTATGCGTTTAGTCTTGCTGTTTCAAGGACTACACAGAGAAACGTATGTTCCTGTATGCTTATTCTAAATCAAAAAGAGGGGAAATACCTACAGGTCACCAGTTCCTTCCTAGCAAATGCAGTATTATTCACTCTGTTCAGTATCTGCTGCTTTGGTCAGTCCCATATTAAATTACTCAAGATTGACAGAACTTTCACTATTTCCCCTGGGAGGCTCTTTCACAAGCTATTGGGCTTTAGTGTGAGAATTTTCCCCTTTATATTCACCCTTTTTTCCATTCGTTTGGTATTATCCGATTACGCATGTTTATATCTCCTGGCAAAGTGCTCCTTCCCTCCTGATCTTTGCACTGGTTGGGTGCCTGAAGATGGATGGCGCAGAGCAGGACATCTTCACCCGCTGGCATCTCAGGATCAGCCTTAATCTGAACTAATCAAATGATGACAGCCCCTCTGAAAAGAGAAGTAATTACGCAGTATAGATTGTATGTATCTCTTAGGAGATGAGGACTTGGATTTGATTATCTAAATTCTCCTTAATGCTTTATGATGAAGTTAAGGATGAATACTGCTTTGAAAGCAATTCAGCCAGAACTCCCCCTTAGAAAGAAAGGCCTGAAACATGCTACAAACGACCAAAGTCAGCAAGAAGAAATTGTCAGCCTAAGGTTCCTGTTCAGTTGTCTAAGATACAATCACAGAAACTGATTTAAGGTAGCTGGAAGTGAGGTAATACCCCGCCGAGGTAAAAACAGGTTGAATGGGCCAAATCTGCCCTCTCAGGTGGCAGAAAAATAAATAAATAAAAATAAATCCCACGTTTTTTGGAAGTATTTAGTTTTGTTTTCATTCTTGACTTTAGCCAACAAAAGGGAGAAATCAACAATTTTAGTAAGTGACATCTTCAGTGGCCATCTCAGCTGGCACCCCCAGGGAGAACAAAATAACCCACAGTTGGGTCTGACGGCCGCTGATTAGACAGCCCGTTGACTCTGGTCAAGCACATACACTCTTCTAGGATCTTCTGGGAAAACTAAAGTTCTCGCTGAGCATTTTCTGGCCTCCAGACTGAAGGTTTCTTTCGGACACCCTTTCCACTGGCCTTTCTTTTGAAGCAGATCCTCACCAGCAGCTGAGCACAGCCCGAGACACCACCCACCGCCCCAAGTACCATCATATTTCCCATGCTCCTGCTACAGAGGGATTTTTCATGTGTTTATTTGATCCTAGTTCCAGCCTCCCGCAGAACAGGCTTGCAGTGCCAAGGTCCTGCTGCTGAGGAGCCCCTGGCATGGAAAGGCTCATTCAGACTGGGGGTCACCGCTAATAACACTCGGAGGAGCGCTGCCCTCCCCTGCTCCCCGTTACGTCTTTGGCAGGCAGCTGGAAAGAACGAGGTATATTTGGATCCTGTTTAAATATTGATCACAGCATTTTTTTTGCTAAAACCAAAGTCTATCGATTCGCCTGCAAGTCTGCAGCCTGAATACTTGCTGAATGTTTTCCTGGAGATGGGAGAAGGCTCCTTGAGTTATGATGTTAATAAGAGCGGCACAGGAGGAGTCCCTGATGTTCAAACCGCAGCTTCAGAGAGAACATTTTTCACTGGCAGGGGCCTCTGGACACTCTGTGCTTCTTAATGTTTCTCTATCAGCTGTGCTGATGAGCCTTTAATATAAACGCTTTGGAAACGAGTTAACTGCAGCTCCTGCAGCTCTCTCCAGAGCCTGTTTCTGTTGTGATTTCAGGCTCAGGGCAGACAGCCATTTTAGAGCCGTGCAGGAAGAGCCAGCATTGATTCTGGCGTCGGGGGTCTCCCGGTCCCTGTGTCTTGCACGCAGTCCCTGCTCCGGCACTCTACTTAGGCATGTAATTAACTCAAAGCGTGTGAATTTTGTCTTTGGCATCACGAAGGAGATATTCGCTGCCCTGAAGCTGAGCAAGTGCTGAAAGGTTGGGGCTGTGCACGGGCACGCTGCAGCGGGGCTGAGATGCCCCAGGTCTGGTGGAGAGCCCCTTCTTGCACGTGGGTGGGAGAGCAGCCTCGGTGCCAGCAGGCATGCCATCTAGATCACTATGGAAATCACAAGTGATAAAATCACAGAAGATAAAAGCAAACCCCACAGGGTTTATATATACATATCTACATATGCTTTTGCATTAACCGCTGGCAATAAATAAAGAAAAAATCAGTTATCCCGAATCGCTACCTAGCCTAACCGGAAAACACAACAAGGCTTTTCTGATATCCAGACTAAATCAGGCAGTAGCCCGATGGGACTGGCCACATCCCTTTCGGATGGAGTGTGCTATCTTGCTATCAAGAGTATCGAATACAAAACAAGCCACCCCCCCACGTCCCTCTATTGTACTTGACAACTTGCACTGTGCTCTGCAAGGGGGAGAATAAATCCTCCCTGTCCCATGCAGCGTTTGGGCTACCATGAAGCATGAGACTTGTTTAATCTTATTATTTAAGGGACAAATCTCTTCTGCACATCTGTGGCTGCAGAGGTTCTCAAGGGAAAAGCCAAATTAAATTATGCCCTCGACAGTACTGTACGTGGGAGTGCAACCCGCAGTTACAGCACAAGAGAGCAAGTCTGAAGCTTCAGTCATATCTGACATTGATTCACTGTTCTTAGAGCAAAGCACTTAAATTCTCCATTTCTCATTTCCCAATCTGCAAAACAGGAATAAAATCACCTACTTCTCTGCAAAATCCTGGGAGTATACCCTGTAAAGGGCTGCATGCCCTTGGGTGAATGATACTGTTAGAGATGAAAGTATTTTGGGGGGTATTTTAAGAGTTCACTCTCAGAAATGTCAGTGATTTCTGAGTTTCTGTATTTGTGACGCAGCATTTCGTTGCCACGTTTGCAGAAGAGACTAAATTGCAAGGACAATCACATCCACTTCTGTTACCAATCCTAGGACAGGATATTAGGTTTTGAAGAGAGAAATAGAGCTAAGGCTTCTCCTTTTTCATCAAATACTATTTGTTTTGTTTTTCTTCCTAAAATAACTTATGGCTATTTAATAGGAGGGAAATCTGTGATAATTTTTTAGCAATTGCTGCCAGTCTCAAAGAGTATCTTTTTATGCAGAATTTTGTGTTTTACCAGCTACTGTTTTTTGAGGACAGGAAAAGTTTTTCCTTTATTTTGTTTTATTTCTAAGAGTTCGCTGAAGTTGACAAATCCAAATCATTGCCAATACATAGTCATTCTCTTAAAAAAAAAAAAAGAAAAAAAAGAATTACATCATCAGCCATAATCACATCCATCTTTCATCCTTTTTTCATTTGTCTCAAATAAGCAAGTTTGCCAGCAAGAACTTTTTTTGGAAACAGGCTGTCTTAAAAGATTTTTGAAGACTATTCTCAATAGCAGATTTAAAATTAATTGCAACACATCATTTTAAGGCATGCGTTCAGCAATCGGCTTGCAGAGTTAGACCACGCAGTCTCTGTATCTAGTTAAAATACTGTGTACTCTGTATATGAAGTATTTTCCACCGCCTGGGCTCAGGCCGGCCATCCGTTAGCCTGGCAGCTGTCGCCCTGTTTCTGCACCCCTGCATCGCCTGCTCCGGCACGTCAGGAGAACACATCGCCAGACCCCCTCCCTGCTGCCTGTCTTGCAAACATAGAGGAATAGCTCAAAACTCAAATATCCCCTCTTTCCTGCTTTGGAGTCTGCAAGGGCCTTATTTTCTAAATGGCAATGTTATAAAGAGCTGCTGTGCTGGGTCAGGCTATTGTAACAGTCTCTCACCCAGGCTCCCTCTCCAGGAAGGCTGGACCAGGTGATGGTTTGCGGTCCCTTCCACCATGGGCCGCTCTACAGCTCTCTGTCAGCTAGCAGCTTGTCCTGTTACATCTCCAACTACCCAAAACTAAACGTGTATGGAAGAACAGGGCTCACTATTATCTTCTTACAACGCACATCCAGCTTCTGATTTAGAGACTTGTTCACCCAGAAATTGCAGCCAAACCGTTTTGTTTAATAACCACTATTGACTTCTTTGTCACGAATTTGCCCTATTCCTTCCCGATCTCCTTTCCACCCAGCATTCTCTATAAGATGGCAGTGGCAGCCAGTCCTACCCTGCACATGTAATTACGGATCGTGTGACAAATGACCTCTTCTTGGTTGTTTTATATCTGCTGCCTGAGAATTTCCCTGGGTGCTCTCTTGTTCTTGCCATGAAAGAAATATAAAAATGAGTACAGTTCCTGTTGCTCTTCCACAGACAGGCTGTTGCTATTATAAG